>NC_045597.1:188874740-189182817 GCF_009762305.2 Zalophus californianus | reverse complement strand
AGTCCTTATTGGGAGCACGCTGATATTTCTGGGTAAAGTTTGGTAAAGGTTATCCATTTTGTGTTGTTTCGTGTTGAAAAAAATGTGAAGGTTTCAGAACATGCCGCCCCAAAACACGACACTTTGGCATGTGGATTATTTGAGTCAAAGGTGAGGGAGAACCAGCAGGCATAGGAAAAGCTCTTTACCTTCCCCTATACCCTGTAAGAACAAATGTACTTCCCCTCTTGCAGAGGAAATTTAGATTTATAAAGGAAATTTCCATTAGTAAATATACCAGGAAGAGAGCCTACCAGAGGTGGTCTTTCACTAGAGAGGCTCTTACCTGCATAATAAGGCCCCTGGGATTTACTGGTTGTGCCCATTTTCACTTCCTTCCTTCACCCAGCCCAGAATTTGCCTCCTTCCACCCCAAAGCCCCGACCACCCCTCCCTTTTCCTTACTTCAAGATGGTATGTAAATCTCAGTCTTCTGAGAATCACCTCGGGTCTCATATTTTCCTGAGCCCCCGTGGGTACATACATAATTAAAGTTGGGGTTTTTCCTCCTATTAATCCGTCTTATGTCAACTTAATTCTTAAACCAGCCACAGAACCTAGAAGGGTAGAAGGAAGCATTTTCTCCTCTACAGTTTCCAGGAAGCCAAAAATACCAAGTCCTTCTTTATTCAGTAGTTGGATTACTCAATTATGCCAAAATTTGAGAAAAGATTCGCTATGAATAATTTCAAACTATTGAACTCTTTTTAGAAAGTTGGCTGGAGGATGGATGAATCAGGTGTACGCGTGCGTGCACGTACGCGTGCATGCGCGGAAATGAGGGGCAGATGTACACCAGCTGCATCATTTGCCCCTGTAGCTAAACCTGCGCTTCTGACTTCTCTTGCTCTCCTTTCCCTCTCATCTGCAACCTGAAAGCAATGGGGAAACAAGGCGTTGCTCACTGCAATGTCTGTGTGTGATTAGTTGCCAACCGAATGAACTTTTCTAACATATCCATCTCCCAGAAATAGTGAAACTGAGAGAAATGGAGGTACAGCTTTTGGAAACACCTACTATGCGCTGGACGCATCATCGCAGTGTCTTATTTAACTCTCAAGGACACCTTGGATACAGTGTTAACATTCTCTTTTTAAAGATGTGGAATGTGAGGATCAGAGAAGTTAAGTGACGGGTCTAAGATCCCACAGCTAATAGGTAGTTGATACAGGATTTGAGTCCATGCAATTGGATACATGTATATGCAGAACGCTGTCTACTCTAAAACAGGGACCCAGATATCAGGGGGACCTTCTGGTCTTCCACCATTCCTGCAAGCTCCTAGGGGCTCCCCTCCCAAAGTCTCTGCTGCTATCTAAGTGCCTGTGAGTACGTGTGAGCTGCTTCTGCTCCATCCCTCAGACACACTGATGAAATGCAGCCACTTCAGTTGGGTAAGAAAGCTACTCACACCAAGCATTTTGTGGGTTTAGCAACTTGACTAACGGTCAGGTTTGGGGGTGGGGTCACAAGCCCACAAGCCACAGCTCTTCCCTTCTCCCCCACCCCTCCCAATATTACCCCTCACTGCTCATCCAACAGGCTCTGGATCCAGGCACTTTGTCCACGTTGGAGATGAGAATGTGCCAAGGACTACAGGGTAGCCTTCCCTTGGTGGGTTCCCAAACGGACTCAAAAGAATGAAAACTGTCCTGTCCTTGAGAAAAGCAACTAATGGGCGACTTGTCCAAACTGCTAAGTGTGCTCTCATCTATACCCTACAGCATAAGTTACTAACCAAACTTTCTTTTCCAGAGACCGGCTGTTCTAACTGGAGGTCAGGGATTGCTTCACTTGTCGGAGAAAGTGGCATGTACTGTTTGAGACATGTACATTAAAAATTTGTTGTTGTTTATCTGAAAATCAAATTCAGCTGGATATCCTATATTTTATCCAGCAGTTCTAAGACAGAGGCATAAGGAGGGTAGTTTAATTTCATGGAGGTGTTTTTCATGGAGGGTAGACTTAGAAACTCAGAATTTGATTGTGCTGCATTGCATAACCATTTGGAGGGAAGCAGTTTCTTAAATCGTTTGAATTCATTGTCCGTGAACTCACCATTTTATTAAAAATATGGCTGAATGTGTCACACTAATTGGAAACATGGCTATCCCAACATCCAAGTACGTTTTTAAGTAAGCTGGGGAAATTGGCATTTTAAAATGCTGTTCACACAACCAGAATAAGAAAAGAACTCGACACCCAGGAAGTGCCCTGCAAGGGCAAAGAGGAGAAAAAGGGTGAAAAAAGCCAAATAGGGCAGATTCTTCTGCCTTGGAGCTCGCCTCAGCTCGCGGCACCCCACAAAGCAGACTTTCTTGCCTCCTGTGCCAGACTGACTCACCTGCAGAACATGGGGCAGCCCCATCAGCTCCTGAAGTGAAAAAAGGGAAACAGACCTGCCCTGGAAATATACTCAGTATCTAAATGTTGAATGTGGCTGCACTAACTACAGAAAGAAGGCTAATGCTTTGTAGACAAAGTAGCCAAATTCTCATGCGCAGCAGTGATCAGCAAATGAGTAAATGGTACAAGCACTTGCGCTTCTCTTTCCAATTTCCTGATGCCAAATAAATGGTGCTGGCCCCACGCAGCAGCACGACCTTCACTTGCATTTCCTTTTCGGTTTCCAAAGCTAATGGTGTTTCCCATTAGGCTTATAAAAGTAATGCATGCTCATTATTGAAAATATAGAATGTTCAAAAAACACGAGGCGCCTGGCTGGCTGGCTGGCTCACTCGGTGGAGTGCGTGACTCTTGATCTTGCCGTTGTGAGTTTGAGCCCCATGTTGGGTGTAGAGATTACTTAAAATAAAACCTTGCTTTCTAAAAAAGAATGTTCAAAAAAAACCAAACCCACAAAATCTAGCTTGGTAAATTCCCACTACTCAAGACACTTTTAACCTCAGATGCATTTCTTTCCAGTCTTTTTTAAATGCTATTTTGTATAATGTATACATTGTTGTGTGTGTGTGCGTTTTTCCACATCGTTTAGAACTCTTTTGCACCTGGGTGGCTCAGTCGGTTAAGCGGCTGCCTTCGGCTTAGGTCATGATCCTGGGGTCCTGGGGTCCTGGGGTCCTGGGATCGAGCCCCACGTCTGGCTCCCTGCTCAGTGGAGAGCCTGCTTCTCCCTCTCCCACTGCCTGCCACTCTGCCTACTTGTGCTCTCTATCTCTCTGTCAAATAAATAAATAAAATCTTTTAAAAAAATAGAACTTTTTAAACATCATCTTAAATAGCAACAGGATACTGGAAGTTAATGGTGAGATTAACAAAGAAATGTACAACAAATTGTTAAAAACAAGATAACATGCTCGAGATGAAGTCGCTTCTGCTAAGCTCCACAACATGAAGCCGAAACTTAACTTAAGCCTCACGTCACCAAACTGAGAATTTTAATTACGGTTTTGACTCTCCCAGAAATAGAATCTTAAGCCAATCCATCAGGAAGTGCCTGACCCGCACCAACCAGATAATCCACCATCCTCTAAATGAAAGTGACCTTGGGATAGCCAACCTGATTTTGTGACCAGCATAATTTCCTTGTTCCAGCTCGCTTCTGCCTATGAGTCTTTCATTTTGTGCAGCTCCTCGGAGCTCCTTTCTGTCTGCTAGATTGGATGCTGCCTGATTCATGGAACCTTGAATAAAGCCAATAAGAGCTTCAAAATTTCCTCAGTTGAATTTTGTTTTTTAACAGTCCTTTTAGGGAGGATCCACTTTTCCCACAAACAAGCGTGCATACATACGAAAGACACTTCGTCCAACTGCAGGCTGCAGACATTGTCATAAGTTCTTGAAGGGGTCGCCTTTCCTATAGATTTCAAAACACACAAGAAAATGAACACTTTTCGTTAGGTTTCTGGAAATAGGCAATATCATTTTTATGTCCCTACTCTTGGGATCAGAATCTAGCTTCATTGCCTAAAAAAAAAACAAGATAACCACAAGTTCCTATTTATGCACAAATATGAATGTATAAATAGGTTCGTAATAGTGTTCTTAATGATTGATTTCAAAAGGATAAAATAAAAATCACCTAAATGTTCAGCATTAAGGGGGTCGGCTAAGTAAATTACAAAACATGTAAACAGTCCTCTCAGTAAGAGAATTATTCAGCCATCAAAAGCAAAGATTATGAAGAACCTTTATCGATGTTAATTTTGGGGTTTTAGGGAAGCTCTATGCCCAACATGGGACATGAACTTGCCGCTCTGAGATCAAGAGCTGCAAGGTTGCTCTATCCAGCCAGCCAGGGGCCCCTACTGATGTTAATTTTTTTAAAACCTGAATACCCAAGTTTATGTAAGCAAGCATTTAGATTTTATATGCATATGAAAAGGGACTGGAACCAAACGTAAGAATAATAATAGCCAAGTGATGAGTTGGTAGGTGCTTTTCCTCTTCGACTCTCTTAGATTCTAGGTTGTCCAAAGCACCTTTCTTATTTGTAGTAATCCTGCTTTTGTTTGTTTTCTCTGCTTACCTTCTGGTTGTCAGGTCTAAGCATTAACCTGTCAGACCCCTGGCTGAGCACCTCGGACTTCTCATTTTCATCCACATCAAGTACCTACAAGGCTCACTCCCCGCCCCCCGCCCCCGGAAAGGGCATTTTGCCAATTGCAAAGCACTGTTTGTTCTTGGGCAAACTATTTAGTCCGGTTATCATTAGAAAATTTGTTTGCACAGACCTGACTGTTGCAGCTCCTAAAATTGACTCTTGCTAATACGACGCGGAAAAAGAAGGAGCACAAACCTTGAAGAATTGGAGATGAGCCCTCGCCTCTGCAGGTTCATCGTGGATGCAAGAGGGAGGCCCCTCCACCAGCACCCTTTGATGGAAGACTCTGGGGAGACACCCTTCGTAAGGGAGACCCGCTCCCTTTTCTTTCCTATACTTGCCATGTGGCTGCAAAGTATGTTGGCACCTCACAATGAGGTGATGGAGAATTGGAAGCAGCCAGGGAGCGTGAGGATCCCCGTGGAGAGACCAAATGTATTGGAGATCCAGGGAGGATGGGTCAAAAACCCAAATTAATATATCCAGAAAGAAAGCTGAGCTTGAGCTGGACCTGAGTCAGTATTTTTACACCACTGGGTTTATTCCAGTCTTTGAGGCCCAGTCCAGAGGTCATGTTTTGCTGGTGGGAAGGCTGGTGGTACTCCTAAGTGGCCCTTTACAACATGGAACAGAAATGCAGACAAAGACTAGGAAGACAAGACACAGTTCTGGAATCAGAGCTCCATCAGACGGGCCAAAATCCTGTGTAGGGTTTGGAGAAGGAATGCGGTGTAATAGAAAGAACCAGAGCGTTGGAGCCTGAGAGGTGGGCCTTTGAATTCCAGCCCCCACCCCCTCACGGGCCCCATGGCAGCCTGCATTATTGCTCCCCTGCCCTGTCTGAAGCTTATACAGTGGCTCCAGCAGCCGTGGCTGCAGCATCCTTTGCTGGGTCCTCTGCTTCCCATGCCCCAACGCTGCACGGAGGTCGGCACTCGCTTTGCTCAGTGAAAAGTGAGCAAAAGTGATATAATGTGCCACTTCCTGGCTGAAATTCTAAGTGAAAGCTTTCTTGCTCTTTCCTCTTGGCCATGAGAACACCTCCGCCCCCAAATCAGCTACCCCCCTCGCATCTGGTTGTAGACAACATGGCGCCACGCCCAACTCTCTGCCAAGGCCTAGCTTGTGTGAGAAGCAGAACTCTGTGGTTATAAGGGACTGATCTGGGTGTTATTTTGTTGCCAAAGACCTATCTTAAAAATGCTATCCCCTTAAGCCTGTTTCTTCATCTCTGACAAAGCACTTAACAGGCTTATTTCTTGTGGCTCTTTTGAGAAGTGAATGGACTGATGGTGGGAACACATTTGGCTGAAAAACATGGAGAAATAAAGGGTTGACACTGTCCCCCGGACACTGTGTTCTGGCGATTGAAAGAGAGGGCCAGTGGCCAGAGTTTAAACTGTTTTTGTTTTGTTTTCGCCTGAATTGTAATTTCTCTCTCTCCTTGGAAAATATTGATCTAGAAATGAAACACTTAAAACCCATGCCTTTTTTTTTTTTGATGTGTTGGAGAAATGCAATCTTCCTGAGGGAAAAGGCGGTCACTGTGGTTGAAATGGCCCTCTCTTTGCTAGCCTGAGCCTGACCTCTCTCCAGTGAGAAATTGCACAAGACTTGTAGGCCTTCCACCCAGATTTATTTTTCACAAACAGCCCAGCTAGGAAAACCTGCTTACATGGCATAGCGCTGCTTCTGCAAAGAACACCTGAGGCTCCCTGGCTTATGTGAGGCACAAGGCTATCCCCCCAAGACCTAACACTTGTGCCTGCACGGTGTTTGAGGCTGGTGCCTCCCTGTCTGGCCCCCTGCTTTAGCGTAGTTTCGTCTTCCTTACCTCGTGCCTGCACAGGGGACCTTGTTTTGGGGCTGGGCTCTCCCTGGAGAGACATCGCTGCTAGATTCTTCTTCCTAAACCCCAGCCCGATCAGTCTTGGGACCAAAATCCTTGCTTGCTCCCCATTGTCCATCAACATCTCCACCTCCTTCCCTGGGTCTTGGGGATTCTCTTCAATCACAACGCGTTCCTGCCCAGGCAGAAATTCTGCCCATCCATTAGGAGGTGGACATTCTCCCGCATGACAATCTTTTCTAATCTCCGATCATATGTGATTTCTCTCAACCATGAAAACGACTCAGCCCTCAAACTTCCCTTTAATACATTTTATAATTATGGTCGAAAATCTGGAAGTTAAAGAAAATTATGGAGGGAACAGTAAAACAGAAACATAACCACATCTTAGGAGAGAACCACTGTTAAGGTGTAGTGCATTCTTCCCCTGCAGTAGATAAGGACGGAACAGGATGATCATCCTCAGGGTTGGCAGAGAAGTGTGAAGTAAAGACTATCAGCAGCATGTTACCTTAGAAGACAACAGGGAAATAAAAAATTGTAAGCCATCAAAATTAAAAATCGTCCACATTCCTTGGGGCCGTGATTCCGCCCTTCTCAGATTTATTCTATGGAAATAATAGCAGAAATATGCAAAAGTATCGCTGTGAGAAACCTCACTGCACCATTGTTTTTAATTGCATAAAAGAAAATTGGAAACACCTTAACGGTCCATCAGTTGGGAATTCGTTTCATCAATTACAAAACATCCATCCAATGAAATACTATGAAGTCATTAACAGGAAGATAAAGTGCAGTTTGGCTATCTAGTGTGATCCAGACTGCAGTACTGAAATTTTTAAAGAACATGCATTATTTTTACTCACCTAAAGCCAATTCTAAAGTCCTTTGCCTTGATAGTTGTCACAAAACAGAAAAGATTTCGTATGCATAGAAAACATTTTTTTGGCACGAGGCATAGCAATGATTAATGGTGGTTATCTCCCAGGGATGAAACTGAGAGACCTTCTTTTTCTGATCTGAACGTTCCTGTGTTTTGTAATAATAAATAAAACACAAGCTCCCATGCTAGAATAACAATACCAACATCCATCCCTGGAACCGTTTGAGTGGGATAATTCATAGGTTTTTCAGAGGCCTTCAATAAAAAAAAAAAAAAAAAGCCTCTTCATAAACAAAACTGCATACTTAAAACTGCACCTAGAAATGAAGGTTCGCTGGATAAGTTAAAATCAGTGAAATCCTCATGGAACACTACATCAAAAACTAATGATGTGATGTATGGTGATTAACATAACAATAAAAAATTAAAAAAAATCAGTGAAATCCACAACTATGCTCAAATGAAAAAAATAGAATGAATAAAAACAATGAAATCCTAAGTGGGTCTCGTAAACTATGTATAA
The DNA here is from genome assembly GCF_009762305.2 of Zalophus californianus. Taxonomy (NCBI): domain Eukaryota; kingdom Metazoa; phylum Chordata; class Mammalia; order Carnivora; family Otariidae; genus Zalophus; species Zalophus californianus. The sequence goes on along the minus strand of NC_045597.1, from coordinate 189,174,959 downwards.
ATGCTTCTGGGAACTCTGTGAATCTGAGTTGTTAGGAGTCTGGTGACCTGGAGTGTGAAGGGGTCAATGCTGAATCTCGCCTGTCACTAACCACCCCCCACCCCACAGTTCGAGCTCTCTCTTCCAGCACAGGTTTTACTTGCCTAAAGCCGTTACCCCCTTTCTGGTCAATCCCCCTCAATCATCACACACAGGGAAAAGAATTTGCATCAAGATGCTTGAAAGGTAAACAGCTTTGCTTCAGCTCCCTGCACCCCTTGAGGCCAGGCGGGAGTGGTTGTGGCCTTTCTCAAGAGGCCTTATCGCTGATGGCAGGGCATTCTCACCGCGGGCCGTGGTCGTCTGCGATTGCTCAAACATCCAACGTCAGTGTTTCAGCCACAGAGACTTCAAAGAACAGGATCATCAGCGGAAGCAACCTCACGCATTGTCAACCTCTTGCCCAGGTTACATAGTTCAAACATGAAATTTTCCCTTGTGCTTCCAAGTCCGGAAAAGAAATGTAATTTTCCCCAACTCTGCAAGAGTTCAGACCATTCTTTTCTATGGTGATGATCTTTTCTGAGATGGAACCCCCACCCCTCGGGCCCCGGGTTCCTTCCTCAAGGAAGCGTTGGCTCGGAGGATAAAACTCACCATCCACTGCAGACACTTTTGCAGAGGCTGTGGATTGTAGGGCTGATGGGCTCAGTTTCCAATGCTTGCTAAAAACCTAAGAAAGTGGAGACGAGCAGCAAACCGACTTCCTGAGGCTTTTCTGGCGTGACCAGAAGCTGCAAAATTAATTAAGGGCATTTTCTCAAGGGAGCTGCTGAGAATCCCTTTCAAGTTTCTGGGTTGCTTGACATTCACAGATGCTAAGTAGGGCTCAGCCCCCTGGCCCTTTGAGGTTTCCCTCCCACACGCTGGAAGGGCAGTGTGATTTAGGATGGTCAGCAGGGGGGAGAGTGGTAAGCCCAACCTGCCCCTTAAACAAATAAATAAAACCAGCCTATAGCTTGGGCAGCCCAGTGCCTTTAGCACCTGGTAGATCCAAGGTTGGGGGGGTGCAAGGGGCAGAGATGGACTCTTTGCTAGTACGCGCTAAGATGACAAGACAATTTGTTTTTGTTTAAAGCTGCCCTGAAAGAAAAGAGATGGCTTTTTTCTGTTTGTTTGGTTTGTTTGTTTTGTTTTTGGGTTGTTTTTTTTTTTGTAGGGTTCTTGGAAGGGGCTAGGGGTAAGAACTCTACCCACATCAATATTCAGCTATTTCTCTTTGCACTCACTTCCTTCCGTGAGCACAGGCCACAGATCCTTAATCACAAACTCTTTCTCATCTGTCTCTTGCTCTTCTCACTGCAGAGCAGATTACCCTCATGCAGAGGCTGAGGTTTATCACCACTCTGTTGGTTTGGAGTCCTCACAAATTCCTCAAAGCAACCCCCTTCGCAGAGGCAAGAGGGTTCTGGGAGTGGGGGGTGAAAACTGCCCTAGCTATTTCTGACACTGGAGTCATTGCCTGGATGTCCGTGGGCTAAGTTGTAGAGATGAGGTTGCAGCCAGGAGAAAGGCTGAATACGGATCCTGAGACTACTGTCACCGAGGTGTTGGCTTTGGTGTCTTGGGCAAATACCTCTATTGCAGTATTTTTCAACGGGGTGACCGGGAGACTCTATACAGACCCCCGTGGGCACCCCACACTCACACTCACAGACGCGCACATGCGAACATGCACAGACATGCGCCCACACCCCCGCATCCCCATGCTATTCATCCCACACACATAAGGTTTCTACGCTCAGTAAGTTTGGAAAATTCTGCAAATGGCAATAAGGCTTTGTGTCTTGTGATTGACGATTCACAGCAAAAGCTCTGAGAAGTCCTGCAGCAAAGAAACTTGAGCCGCTCACCTGCTCACCCAGTGTGTCCCAGGTACACCGGGCCATACCCCATTTCCACACAACGCTTACAGTTTCAGCGAAGCACACTGAGCAAATGGTTCAGTGGAGTATAACTGCCTGCCTTCTTGGACTTGCATTTTGCTTTCGGACTTTAGGGGTTACATCATTCTTCTGCACCAGAGGGTTTGCTGGCCCCTCATCTTCCACCGTGTGCTCCCAGTCCGGCCGATTGTGCCTGTGTGGGGGGCGGGGGGCAGTTCCTTTCTGTGTTTATGGAGGGAGCCCCTGCAATTTGGATAGAAAGAGCCTCCAGAGACTGGAGGTCACATTCCTGTGCCCCATTTCTTTGGTAAAACTCCCCCCCCCACCCAGCCTCCCCGCCACTATAGGGAGAATGTAGTAAGAACCTCGTCGAGCACTTATTCTGCCTGCTTCTTCTTTCTGAGGCCATGCTCATCTAGTTCAACTGGATGCATGATGGTTGCACCAGGGTAGTCAGTGATAAAAGCCTGGGGACTAACGGCTTTACAGACACCGACCGGAGGTCGCAGTCCTGTCTGTCCTTGTGGTGGAAAGAGAGCTCCCGGTGCCTGCCTTCAGAGGCCAGAACCAGGACTTAGAATCAGGACTTAGATCGGGACATCAGAATCTAGAATACCCATCGTTGAGGAGCATGTGGAGGCACTTAAATTTAAGGTAATTATCGTTCATCCTCTCTGAAATGAGAAACAAACATTTAAAAAGGGGCTTGGAAGTTATAGAAGAGTTGCTCCAACTTCACGTTCAAAGACCTGGACAGAGACAGGCAAACCTGCCCAGGGCACCTGCTTGTACACCTAAAAGTGAATTTCCGGGTCCCTGATCCCTTCGTGGGCGCCACTGTTTCCTGGTGGACAAAGCCACGCCACGTCTTGTGTCTCTGCAGCCCATGCAGACAGGAATACGGCCCCACTGGGCCCGGGAGCAGACTCAAAGTCAGGTTACCCAGGAGCACCAGCTCTGCAGCGTCAGAATATGCTGTAAACGTGCCTGTTTCTCCCTTCCAGGACCGCGGGATAGCTTGGTTATGAAAACAGGTTCTCTCTAGGAAGATGGTAAAAAAAATAATGTATAATAAATGGGATTAAAGGAATGGAGTCAGAGACTTAGACAGACCTGGCTTTTATTTCCAAGTTCAGGAGCTTTATAATCTGGGACCGTAAAACACTCTAAGCCTCCATTTTCTCAACTGTACAATGGGTATTCTTTTGTACGAGTTTCCCCTACGGCTGTTGTAAGGCGTAAGTGAGATAAACAGGTAAGCTCTCACCCAGGGCCCGTCACATGGTACATGTTTCATAAATGTAAACTGTTGTGCATGTGTTGCTCATATACGACACAAAGTGTCGACAAATGCTTATTTCTGTGCGTTTGTCAGTAAGATAACGTTCACACAAAGAGCCGCCCTCCTCCCAGCGGCCGTCCTACTAGTAAGTTTACACGTAAAAGAGTCTTGATTGTTTGTTTTTCTGGAGATATTTTTGCATTTATAATTCACGAACGGATGAAGTGCTCGTGTCTGCCTTTGCCCCTGGGAAGCCAGAATTTAACTTGATGCTATGCTTATTCACTCCGCTGTTTGTGCGGTCCCCGGAATACGGTTCGTAGGATTGCCTCACAAGGAGGGGTCGGCACGGCAGAGCCTCGGGAAATCGGTGCCCCGGTGAACTTACCAGCCTGAGGCAAGACCGTCTTTCTGTTCGGCAGTTGCTTCCAGAGGCGGGGCGAGGAAGAACGTGGCTTTTCTTTGTTTTGTGGTTGTTGTTTGGAGCCCCTTGGAGGACACAGGGAGAGATAATGGCCCACGGAAGGCTTAGGCATCTCTTTGTTCTGGTTTATTTTAAGCCCCTTGAAGAGGCCTTTTATTGTTCTCTTTGCTCCCAGGACTTCAAAGCGGGAGGTTTTTCTTCGGGACCAAGAGGAGGTTCCCAGAGTCCTAAGCCCCTGGAGGGCGGATGGAGTTGCTGCGGGAACAGGGCTCAGGGATTGCTTACTGAGAAGCAGTTCAACGGAGGGAGGAAGAAAAAAGAAACAATTTGATCTTGTACTTACAATAAGAGATATTACCTGATACTTGAGTTCAAGGACCTGGTAAAGAAAAAGGTGGTTTGTAATTCAGGAAACAAACCACTTCACATTTTCTCGGGCAAAACAATCACCTGGGGGGGGGCGGGGCTTGTTTCAAAGGTCATTCCCAGGAGCCACTTGAGGGGGAATACTATTTTGCTAGGTCTATAAGAATCTGCATTTTAGTGTGAGCTCCCTGGGAAGGTGATGCTGGGGATCCTTCACAAGTTTTCCCTGACACCATGAAAGAAATTCGGGGTCCTGCGGTACCACTGTTGCCTGGCGAAAGGCAGCTGTTAATTTTCTGGGTTACTTTGCTCTGGATTCCTAAACCCCTGTGGCGCTTGGGAAATGCTCTCGCAGTGGTTAAAGGGAGATTGAACAATGGAGGATAAAGGAGGAGCCAGACCCTTTTATCCCTCTTGGAAAAATAGATTGACTGGTTGAAGTCAGGCATGCAGTGTTAGCCCCGTGAAGGAGAAAACGGAATTGGTCCCCATAGGTCAACGACTCAGGGCATTGGCCTCTGGATCACAGGCAGCACCTTACCCCCGTGAGCCCGCAGTGTCCCCAGACGGAAATGTGCCTCCCCAGAGCAGCCCTCCCACAGGAACAGCGGCTCCATGGGTCCAGGACCTTGCCTGAAGAGTCAGGTAGATGCACACAGCACAGGTGTCCATAAGCAACAAGAGCTCCAAATTTCAAGACTAACTGGAAAGATTGAGGGTTTATGAGAACAATAGCTGAGATCGGCGGCTCTCACGTTGAGGAAAGAGATATGTCTCCATAGATATTATGAGACTGTATTTACATACAGGTCGCACCACAAACTGAGTCACAATCATAAATACCTTCAAGTGATCAACATGAGGCTTTGACAGAATTGTCCCTTCATTGCCCACTAGGTTAATGGTGAGACTTTTCTGGGACAAGCGGGTAGGGGCGACGTGTTTTCCAAGGGCTTTGCTGACCTGCGATGTTGTTTGGGAAGGAAAGGATTATGTGATAAAATGCCTGGAAAATGTCTGGATTAAACTAAGTGAAATAGAGTTCTCTGTAGTAGAACTTCTCTTACAGATCTGCGGATTTGGCCACGAGATCCTTTGGCAGAGATCACCGTTCAAAATTAGTGTCTCCTGGACAGGTTCTGCGAATGCTGGACCACATGATTCCGAGGGTCTCCTTTGGCTCTTACAACCCCCAGGTGGCATAGAAGCAAGAAGGTGAGAAAGCACACAAATGCCCCTGTCCGTGTAGCAGGATGACAGATGGATATCTGAAAACTTGCAAGCACCTATTAACATAATAAAACAGTGAATGTTAAAAAAAAATCCATTACACACCATTCACAAAATAATTGCTTCTCCAGAGAACACAACAGAGAAAAGAAAATTGGCTTTATGTGTCCTCAAGAATCAAAATAAAGATCAGCCGGACTCATACTTGTAGTCTACAAACTACGAAAAGAAATTTTGCTACCATGAGAGAAAAAAGAAGACCTTTTTCCAATAAATGGCAAGTCTCACTGAAGGGGAAAACAAGCATGGTGATCTTGTGTGACTTCTGTGTACTGAGCCTCAAGAAATCATACATGGTAACACCAGCAGTGATTGGACCCCCGAGAGTGAGGGGGGTCACCCTTTGGAAGAGGGCAAATAGCACCATTTCTCCAGCAGGAGCAGGACCTTGGGGGTTCCAAGGAAGCCAGAGAAGGGACCCGAGATCAGGCAGGAATGAGAATAACCTTCTACTTTCCTTCTTTTTTCTTTTTCTTTTCCATTTTTCCTTTCGCTTTATAGGTAATGATCTGGAAAACTCAGAATCCCCATCAATAAAAGGTGATAAATAGGGATCATTATGTGCCAAATTTAGTAAAAATAAAATTGAGAGAAGACAGGTTTTTAAAAAGATTTTATTCATTTATTTGATAGAGAGGGACACAGTGAGAGCAGGAACACAAGCAGGGGGAGTGGGAGAGGGAGAAGCAGGCTTCCTGCCGAGCAGGGAGCCCGACGTGGGGCTCGATCCCAGGACCCTGGGACCGTGACCTGAGCCGAAGGCAGACGCTTAATGACTGAGCCAACCAGGTGCCCCAAGAGAAGACAGCTTTAATGAAGCTAGAATTACTGCAGTGTTAATTTAAATTTAGAGAAAAAAAAAAGAAAAATGCAGACCTCGTTTTGCCAGGGAGATGAGAGTATTAGTTCTAGCTTGAAAATAGGCAAAGAACCTCTGATCTCTTCTTTACATTATAATGTTAGCCCATAGCAGAAATTTGATAACTGTTATGCCTTAAATATGAAATCATATTTTACTGCAAGGGAGAAAGGCTATTTTCCTCAAAGAACATTTACTATCGATCTCAAAGCAGTAATTAGCATCATACTTAAAGCTGAGCTCTCTAGGAAGACCCCTGAAAGGTAAGACCAGGAGAAGATGCCCATTATCACCGCGTCTCTCCAAAATGGTCTTAGACATTGAAGCCAATGCAATAAGACATGTGAGAGGAACAACTTGCAAGAGAAATTGCTTATTGTTGAGAGACCGTATCTATCAGAAATCCCAAGATAACTAACTGAAGTTAGACTTAGAACTAAAGAAAAAACATCTGATAAAGGACTAGTATCCAACATATACAAAGAATTCTTAAAACTCAACAATAAGAAAGCAAACAATCTTAGGAAAAAATGTGCTAAAGACCTTAACAGACGCCTCACCAGAAAGATAGACCGATGGCAAATAAGCATTTAGAATATGCTCCCCATCATAAGTCATATACCACTCTGCACCTGTTAGAATAGCCCAAATCAGAACCTTGACAATACCAAATGTGGGCAAAGATGTGGAGCAACAGGATCTCTCATTCATTGCTGGTGGGAATGCAAAATGGTGCAGCCACTTTGGAAGACAGTCTGACAGTTTCTCACAAACCAAACATTTTCTTACCATATAATACAGAAACTGCACTCTTTTGTATTTATCTAAAGGAGTTGAAAACTTAAAGTCCATGCAAAAATGTGCACACAGATGTTTCTCGAGGCCTTATTCGTAATTGCCAAAACCTGGAAGCAACCAGTATGTCCTTTAGTAGGTGAATGGACATATCACTTGTGATGCCTCCAGGCAAGGGAATGTTACTCGGCGCTAAAAAGAAATGAGTTCTCAAACCAGGAAAAGACATGGAGGAAACTTAAATTTGTATTGGTAAGTGAAGGGAGACAATCTGAAAAGATTACCTACTATATGATTCCAACTATATCACGTTCTGGAAAAGGAAAAAAAGAGACAGTACAAAGGTCAGTGATTATCAGGGTTGGGGGGAGGGAGACATGAAGAGGGAGTGGATTTAAGGGCAGTGATATTATTCTATATGTAACTATAATGGCAGATACATGTCACTGTAGTTGTGTCCAAACCCAGACAATGGACAACACCCAGAATGAACTCTAATTTAAACTATGGACTTGGGGTGATACTAATGTATCACTGTGGGATGCTGATGGTGGGGGACGCTATGCATGTGTTAGGGTAGGGGTACATGAGAACTCTGTACTTTCTGCTCAATATTGCCGTAACCCTAAAGCTGCTCTAAAACAGAAAGTCTTTTTTTTAAGCAGCTTGTGAGATGTAATTAATGAATGTGAATGAATTATCAACCTCCTTGTTCTTTTTAAATTTTGCTTATTTATTTTAAGTAATTTCTACATCCAACATGAGGCTCAAACTCATGACCCCAAGACCAAGAGTCACATGCTCTTCTGACTGAGCCAGGCAGGCTCCTCTCTTAATCTCCTTATTAATGGCAACACTTAGTAGGAGGGAGATCCACTGTACGTACCTGTGTGGGTAATATACAACTGCACATATGATGTATACTCATACAAATACATATAGCACATATCCAGGAATAAACTTAGCAGAAAAAAATGTAAGCATCCATTCAAGAAAAACAAAAGCAAACTACAAAAGACAGCTAAAAATTAAAAAAAAAAAAAACTGGAGAGGTTTGGAGAAAGTTGCCATGTTCCTGGAGGAAAAACTTATCAGAGTTGTAAATATGACATTTTTATCCTAAATTAACTATAGGTTCAGTGAAAGTCCACTAACTTTCTATTGGATTCTTTTTTTTAATATCAGAAGGTGATTTCAAAGATAATCTGAAAAAAATAAATAGAAGAGGTAATCATTCTTTTAAAGATGAGTAATGATGAAGCCCTTAACACACATTATAAACCTAGAGTAATTAAAATATAAACACATCTAAATAAATGAGACTGCTCAGCCCGACAGGAGACACAGAGGTTTTGACATGAAAACAGTGACATCATTAATTAGTGGGGAAAGAATTATTTGGTAGATAGTGCTGAGAACAGGGTTAGCCACCTAAAATTTTTTTAAAAATTGAAATTCAGTCCTTATCTGATGCAGTCTAAAATAAACTTGAAAGTAATAAGTTAAAAATCTTTAAAAATAAAAATTAAAAACTGTCATATATTTTCTTGAACTCCGGTTAGGAGCAGCTATCTCGGAACAAGTGTGTGCAAGGGTTTACAAATGTAAAGACTGATACTTTCAGAATCAGAAAAAGTTAAATGCATTAAAGAAAGAGAACTCTGCAAATGAACTTAGGTTATCGACAGGATCTGATTTATAACCTAAAATTCTTTTAGTATCTACTAAGAAAAATTAAGATAAAGACAAAAAGCATTTGGGAAAGAATGTGAGATCCAAATTCAGAACAAATAGGAGAAAGGAAATCATGAAGGCAAATGCACAGATTAATAAATTAAGGGGGGAGAAGTTTGACGAATACATCTTTCTCTGAGAAACAGTTAACTACGCAGAGAACATTAGAGCATATTTGTACCAGGAGCGTAGGAATGCTGTCCATTTTTTTGCCCACCTCAGAAAACACCTAGAATTTAGTAGGTCCTTAATAATTTTTGAAGGAATGAAAATAGATATACCACCAGAAAAAGATAATGAGAAGATTACAGACAACATAAGTATACAAAATTAAGAAAAATATGGAGCTGACATGACAGGAAGGTTAAAACCTAAACTACTTCCTTAAATTTGAAAACCTTCATGAAATAGAAAAGAATGTTTATCAAAAGGAAGTCAGCAAGAAAAAAAAAAAATCCTAAGCTAATATCCACGGGAAACTTGTGTCAATTATGTCCACGTGAACAAATGGGACCAGACAGCTCAACATGTGACAAGTACTTTAAAAATTTGAGAAGCCTCCAGTATCCCTGCAAAGTAAACCTTCCCAAGATACATTTTTAAGAGTGTGTATGGAGGTGGGGGAAGGGAAGAATTCATGCTGTACATGTGATAAATAATATATTTATGGCATCATAAATATCAGCTGTCTCATAGCTCATGCTTCAAATGTTTTGACTACCATAAAATTAAAGTTTTGTTTGTTTTTTTTTTTTAATGTGTCAAGAAATGCCATAAAGAGTGGCGGGTGAAGTAACAAACTTGGAGAGCATTGGCCATGCTGTTAGACAATCAGAGAAAGAAAAAAAGGAGCTGACATTTCTTGAAGTCTTCATACACGCCTCATCCTGTGTCGGAGCTTTCTGTGCATTGTCTCACTAAAAGAATAAATGCAGTAAAGAGGAGATGCAAAGGCACTATCCACATATGTTTTAAATGTCAACACCACCAGAGACGTAAGCAATATTAAACAACAAGACCAAATTTGGAAACGTGAGGATAAAGGATAACACTCAGTGTCGACCAGAGTGATAGGAAATAGCACTCATATACGATGCTTGTTTAAGGTAAATTTGAACAACTTTTGTAGAGGTCAATTTGGCAATATGCATCACGGGCTTTAAAAGTGTTATCTATTGACCCCCAAATTCCACTTTTGGCAATAATGCCTTTTGTCCAATAATACCATCTCTTGGAATAAACAAAGGTACACCCAAAGATGCACCAAAGAATGTTCACTGTAACATTGCTTATACTCAGAAACATGGGATCATGCCTGACATTTTGTTGATGTAGAAATGTACCAGGGTGCTTTCAATCACACTTTCTCATTTAATTCTCAAAAATCTCTTAGTCTTAAATTTATTATGCCCATTTCAAAAATTCAAAAATGATAAATTAGGAACTTACTTAAAATCCAAGACTTAATTGGAGCTGGAGCTCGGACTGAGTCCAGGTCTTCTGAGGTCTGGTCCAGTTTCCTTTCTACATGATCACATGGCTTCTACCGTGCTAGGTTATTAGAGCTGAGTCTTAGAAATTACCTGGTTCACACAAACCCCTAAGTTAGACGAGTGACTTGGGCTCATAGGAAGTAAGTCAGCCTGGTGAGCCAATGACTGAACATGGCCATTCTCTTCTAATACAGTATTCTTAGGACTGCATTAAGTGTTTCTCTCAGAACAAAGTATGGAATGATTTCAAGTAGTGCCTGGGCCATAAAGAAAAGATCTGGGGGAAGCTAAGAAGCAGTCAAGATACCCCAGAATATTGTTTCTACAGATATATAGCTCCGTCACTACGTCTCTCTGCCGGCATCATCCCAAAGTTTCTCTTCCAAATGTCCACTGAGGCTGGTATGTCCTCATCTTTGTCCCATGAAATAATCTTTTAAGAGATTGGCAGAAATACTTTTTGGGAAATATGAGGTCAAGGACTGACAATTCCTTTATACCAGTGAGTCTTAAACTTCTTTGTGTTTAAGAATCAACTGGAAGCTTTGTGGGAAATGCAGACTCCAGGGCTCAGTCAGTAATGGTTCTGGTCCAGTGGCTTTGGAGTGAACCTAGAGATCTTTTAAACAGTTGGCCTGGCTCAACCAGAGGCAAAAAAAAATCCCAAAGAGCCAACTGAGGCAATGATTCCTACTTCCTATTATTTCTTGACTTGTAATCGTAATTTTAGGCAACCCTGCTAAGCCTGAGGGGTGTTTCAGTCCAGCCATTAGGACTATTCTTCCTGGGTCTTCAATGAGTTTTAAAGCATTGTTCTTGCTTATACTTTTCCCAAGACCTAGACTTGGTCAATTTATTGATGCTCTCTGTAACAAGTGACTTTACCACACTCTTTCCCTCATTTTGGTGTTTAGAGGAGAAATTACATTACGTTCCCATATCAGCCATTAGCTCAAGCCACAGGCAATTCATTTATTCAACACACGTTGAGTGGTAGCTCCCAGTGGTGCAGAAACTATATCAAAGGACTTAAATGGACTTTCTTTGGGGGGATTAAGATTGATGTGTCTCTTGACCAGTATAGCACCACCCACTCTTCTGATGGTCATAGCCAGCTCCATGGGTGTGTGACCTGTAATGTTTCACAGGTCCCCATGAAGACCTGGCATTTGGTCTGATGCTCTGCTGTCATTGTCTTGAAATGCTTAGTGCCTTTTGAAGAAGAGGCTCTGCTTTCTCTTTCCATTGGACCCTGAAAATTCTATAGTGGACCCTGCAAATTCTACAGCAAGTCCTGCTCGTTATAGTCAGAAGGTTACATGTCAGATATTCAAGAAGGGAAATTATAGCTGGGTCTCCCGGTGTGCAGCTCTGGTGGCTGGTGGTGTGGCACTGGAACTGCTCAGCCTGGGCTGACATATATTGTGTCTTTGCTGCACACCACCCTTCTGGTTGCACATAACAATTCTTCTCTTGTTTTAGCGGTGATGAGTCCAAAGTCACTTTTATTTTGGGCAATCTTAATTGAAGACAGGATAAGTAAGTCCTTGGCATGGACAGAGCTCAGGGGACAGGGCAGATGTCTAGCTCTTCCACTCCACAACCACTTCTGTCTTGACTGTTTCAACCCATGAAGGTCAGAGCTTCATTAGCAACCAATGCTCTTGAATATAAGATATAGGTGTGGCTTTGTACCAGGCAAACACGGCTGCGCTCTCAGATTGCTTGGCTGCTAGGTAGAGCCATCCACCCAATGCAGCTCAAACAAAGAGGGGGCGCACCTCCAAAACCCAAAAGAAGTTACAGGCAACCCAGCCCTGAGAGGTTCTGGGATCAAGATTTAGGAAGCAAGGGACCAGGAGACCACTCTCCAACTCCATCCGGGGAGCCATCTCTCCCTCTTCCCTGATTTTTGCTACGTGCCACCTCTGTTTTTCCTTCTCTCTGAAGACTCGCTGTTTTTGTCCCCTTGCATATGGCAGAAATGTGGCCAACTGAGGCGCAGCTTTTCATGACCTCCCTGCTCAAATGCCCTGCACAAATTACACAGAGCTTTGAGGTGCCAATTCTAAACTTCTAAGAGAGGAAATCAGATTGGTGCTTTGATCACGAGTTGCCGTCTGAGCTTGGCAGTGTGAGTCACCAGATCCGCAACCCACTCAGAAGGGTTTATAGGAGCAGGCTCTATGGGAAGGAGGTGGATGAGAAGTCCGTCCAGTGGATTCACATGCTACCTGCGGTCACAAAGGAAGGCCGTGATCAGTGTGAAGTTCTGGAAGGCGGGTAGGCTTTGGGGGAGGGTGGGCTATGGGTGGAGCCTACTGCCAGGTGTAATTTACAGCCGATGTATAGTTTTGGGGTTGGGTGATGAGTTCACATGTGCTCGTTTATGTTGTACTTGCAAATAAAGAAGCTAATTGGCTAAAAGAGATCACGAATCAATACTACTACCTCATGAGCTGAGGATTATGATTAATAAGAATTTAAGGTACAGTAAGACAGAAAGCTTACTTTTTATCTGGATGGTGGGTGCACAGGTGTTTGTCTTATTACCAGCTTTCAACCTGCATATGTGTTACACACACACACACACACACACACACACACACACACACACACACTGCCCTGAAGTTATCAGTCCCATTAATTCCCCAAAGGAGGACCAGCTCGGAATTCCCTGAGGGACAGAGGCTCTGACCCAGCCATCTGAGGAGTAGCTCAGGGCTTCCGTGACCCTGACTAGGGTGTCCCCCTGGTTGCCCTGGGGCGGTGACCAGCAAGCCTCCTGGGTAAGCTTTCACTGCAGCCCAGGGAGCACTGCCAGAGAAGAAGCTTCTCGACAGGGGAATCTGCCCTCTCTCCACTCTCCCCTCGGTGGCCAGTGGTTCCTTTCTCCCTTGTCTCTTTCGAAGGAAAGACGCATTCCTCACATTCATATTTGTATCAGTCTTGCCCAGAATTAGGTTATCCTGATAAGTTCATTAAAACTTCCTTCATGTAACCCATGTACCCTTAGTTGCATGCTTTCTGACAGAACAGGGGTGCTCTTAGCTCAGGATGGCAAATGAATGCTCAGGAAGGGAGGAATGGGGAACACCAAAGACAGATGTCAGACCCCCAGCCTCCCCCCTCATCTGTCCCTTGCTCCCCTGACTCCCAGTTTAAACTGTGTTCTGTGGCATGGAATGAGATCGATAAGGAAAGGCGCTGGAATGGGGCAAGGGCAGGGACAGGAAAGTCACAGGAGACTAGAGGCTCCATCCCCACAATCAGCCCATCATCCACATGGAAAAGGCTGCACAACTCCTTTCTCCTCCAGCCACCCGCACTGCTGCATGATTCGGGGAGCAGGAGACACAAGCACTTCATTCCCGAGAGTAGGGGCTCCAGACAGGGGCTGGCAATTTGGGGACCAGAGTCAGGACAGGGGAGGGCCTCAGGCACCGCTGTCCCGCTGATGATGGCCTCACTCAGCTCGCTTTCATCCCTCTTCCTGTTTCCTGGTTTTTACATCAGACACTAGGAATGTGATATGGCATAGAGCCTGCTGCCGGATATGGGCAGTTGCTGTCCTGCTTAGTTCTGGGGTGTTCAAGCAGGTGGTGCACTGCCGAAAGCCGGGTCCTCTCGCCCACCACGGAGTGGCTCCATGGAGACACATCGCATGATGACATCGTCCAGGACACAGTGCTGGTGGTTTCCATCCGAGGACAGGCAGAGGACCTTTGCCCACACCCTGTCCCTTGCATGTGCCCCAGGACAAACCATGCATTTCTTTATCCAAAGGCCATCGGGTCAGCAGACTGCTGTGGGTCTAGCACACAACACCCTCCGAGCGGACGCTGATAAGATGCCCACGCAGGCCCTGGGATGCGGAACAACCTGTGGGCTGTTAGTAGGAACTCGTTTCTAGAGAGGGCATCAGGAAGCTCTGGCAGCCCCCCATGTAGGCCGTGGCTTCCTGCTAATTCGGGAGGCAAGACTGCAAATCGTTATGTCAATCGGCTGCTTTGGAAACTCCCATGACTTCAGAAAATAGAACTCTTCCTTGGACAACATCACTGTAGCACTCAGCAGCTGACCCCCAAGCGGTCTGACGCTAACCCAACAAAATCCCATTAGAATATTCTAATATTTTCCTAATACTGAAACAGAATTAGAAGGAATAGGTAGACATCAGGTCACATTTTTCATTTTCCTTTGTGTCTTAGCAAGGAATCTAGGAATATTTCCTTAAGGGCAAGTAGCTAATTAGCCAAGCAACTAAGTAAGTGACTTTGCCACTGTTCTGTTTGTGATGTCCCAGGCAACAGCAGCTCTCGACTGTCCCCCTGAACTTTTACCGGCAGAATGTCATGTTTCCCCGTTGAGAACGTAGCTCTTCCCATATGTATCATTTAGGAAGCCCTGCATCTTCCAAAGGGCCACCTAGAACATGAATTATTTAAGAACCTTAACTTTTTGTTCTGGAGGTTTTGTTTTGAAATTAGTGGTCTTACATTTTTTTGAGTTAATTTTTCTCATCCGTTCACTCCCCAAACGGTTGAGCTGATTGACGGTCCATTGAAAGGCAGGTATTACAAAATTGCGGTTTCTATAACGTGGGTGATAATCTTGCTTCTTGGATGAGACTCCCACACTGGACCCCAGATTGTGGACGGTGCCACAAGAAGGTGACCATGCTCCGCGGAGCTCCGTAAAGCAGCCTGCCTTCTCCTCTTGTGACTTACTCCGGGAGCTTCGGGAGTCTGAGCTGATGGGGTGAGAGGTCCCGTGGCGGGGAGGCGTGGGATCCACATGCAGTTTAATAATAATTCAACAATAAGCACGTGGTGCAAGGGATTAGCGAAAACAGGCGTCTCAGGGATACGGGGAACTCGTGCAGAAGAAGTTGTCAAGAAAAGCCCTTCCTTGTGGGAAATTCCAGTCTACCGGAGACACCCTTTCCCTTCTACTCGGCTGCAGATGGACTGCTGCGACTGAGCCCGAGCTTAGCGTTGTAAAGAAGCTGCTCTTCATCACTGTGTCCTTAAAAAGAGCGACGTCCCCCTGTTTCCATGCAGGAGACATGGAATAAAGGGGGTTGGGGAGGTTTGAGGCTCATTTTTTAGGCTTGTACGTCTCCAATTCCAGCAGCTGTGTGAGCACTTAGGTCCTTTTTGTCCTATGTACGCTCCTGGAGCCTTTCTGGGCTCTTCTGATCTTTTTCACCTCCTGGACGTCGTGCCAATTTGACCCTCCAGGACTCCGATGCTAGTAGCTGCCTGTAGCCTCAGCTCGGGTAGCAATCAAGGGTCCCAGGAGGTAATTTTTACAGGAGGAAAATGCAGCAGTTGTCTTGCCTGGGGTGGAATGATACAGTAACCAGAAAATCTGGGACGCCATTCATCAGGGACTTTCAGGCCAAGGAAGAAACTGCTGAGTAAGTGGATATGGTGCCGGATATGGGCAGTTGCTGTCCTGCAACTTTCAGTTGCTGTCCAAAACTTTCAGCTTTGAATGTCATCGCAGGAAATGTGTTGGTTCAGCGTTACCAGCACTCAGCTATCAGGGTGGGGTACTGGAAAGTGCACCAGGCTTGCTCAGGGGACCTGAGCTCTAACCCTGATTCTGCGTACAGGACCAGCTACATGTGCAGAGCCCAGTGAGAAAATGGGGGCCTTGTTCAGAAATTCTTCCTCTTTTGAAAAAGATTGTATGTATCTGAGAGAGAGAGAGAGAGAGAGCACACATGTGAGCAGGGAGAGGAGCAGAGGGAAAGGGAGAGGGAAAGAATCTCAAGCACGCTCCTTGCTAAGCACAAAGCTGGACAGTGGGCTCGATCTCATGACCCCAAGACCATGACCTGAGCTGAAACCAAGAGTCAGACGCTTAACCAGCTGAGCCACCCAGGTGCCGCCCCTTGTTCAGAAATTCTTAAAGCATTTAGAGATGGACAGCAGATCATTCAAATCAGCACAGGGTTCTTCTGAGCGCAGGGCCCAATGTGCCTGGACACGATGAAGGTCTGTCATATGCCCTTGGTCCTGCAGGGTGTGTGACCTTGAGTAAGCCCTACGCCTCAATTCTTCGCTTAGAAACTGAGGGCATTGGAGGAAGAGAGCTTCCCAATAAGATCTCCACAGTCAGGGGGACCCCACAATGAGGACAGGAGGGGCAAAGGAGTCAGCACCCTGAGCAGCCTCAGCAAGGGAGACAGGATGACATTCCTCGGGGTGGGTAAGCCCAGGAAATCGCACGCTGAGTTAGGAACAACTGAGAAAGACCGGTGAGGAGCCGGTGGAAACCACGCAGGTCCTGACAAGGCTGGTTGTAGACAGTGGGGCTGCCTCAGATCAAGCTGCCAGGACGGAACAGCACGGACCCAGGGCTTCACCAATAGGCATTTATTGCTCACAGTTCTGCAGGCTGCAACGTCCAATGTCAAGGTGCTAGCAGATTTGGTGTCTGGAAGGACCTTTTCCCTGGTTTGCAGAAGGCTGCCTCCTCGCTGTCTTCACAGGGTGGAGAGAGTGATCTCTGGCCCCTCTTTCTCTTCTTATAAGGACACTTATCCCATCATTAAGGTTCCACCCTCATGACCTCATCTAAACGTAGTCACCCCCAAAGGCTTCAACTCCTAATGCTGTCACATTGAAGGTTAGAGCTGCAACATACGTTTAGGGGACACAAACCTTCAGTCTATAACAGGAGCTTGGGTGTGCAGCAGCCGCAACGAGATTCCTGACACTGAACCTCAGAAGACACGGACAGTGCATGCTGTCCCTGGCAGCATGGGCAGCCCGCACACCCCCCCCCCAGAGAGAAGTGGTCCTGGGAACCCCAAGCTCTGTGCCTCATGGAGGGGCAGGTGAGCTGGGGGCAGGGAGCCAGGCTGGAGACGGATTGCCTAAAGCGGTCCTATCAATTTTTCTCCCAACTGGCCAGTCAGATAAATCCCTCAACCTTCGCTGGAAGAATGGAAAGGGTCAAGAGAGGCAGGGATGTTAAATCCGTGGAGCTCTCTTTATCTAGAAGGAAATCTCCAAAGCAGGCAATGTACCTCAAAGTATGTGAAACACGAATTGTCATGATGCCCATGTTTTTCCTGAAGACCACTTGTTTTCATGGGATGTTGCTCCTTTTCCCTGGAACACCTTTCTCCTCCCGCATCTACCTGGATGGCTCTGATTTATCCTTCAGGACTCACTTTGGTTTCTTCCCCCTCCTGGGCTCTATTAATACCCCCCGGGTTTACTGCATGCAAAGCCTCTTGAGGAAGAAGCTCTGCATTATTCCCGCCTCAGCCTCGTGTCACTAGAGCACAGGCAGGGCATGGATGAGCAGACATGGAGCCCACCCATCCAGGCAGAGCCACAGGTCAGACTCACAGGCCCAGAAGCCTAGCACACTCCGGCCAGGATGCTCTGCCCTACAAGACAATGAATAACTAGGAGATGCCCTATTTTCAGTGCTGTTTTCAGGGGGTGACTGAAGACAGAATGAGAGTACGTTTTAAAAGAGTGGTCATTCAAACTTTTTTAAAATCAGAAGTCAGTTTGGAGTTAGAGCCAACAAGACCTGCTGATGCTTGGGATGTCGGGGGTGCGGGCAAGAGGCAGAGGGTGCTCATGGTCTTGGCCTT
The DNA here is from genome assembly GCF_009762305.2 of Zalophus californianus. Lineage (NCBI taxonomy): Eukaryota > Metazoa > Chordata > Mammalia > Carnivora > Otariidae > Zalophus > Zalophus californianus. The sequence continues at coordinate 189,157,167 of NC_045597.1, read as the reverse complement.
GAGTGGGAAGGTAATTTTCGCACCACTGAATGGACCGCAGAACACGAGGAGAGCAGACTCAGGGGTTGGTGCATGCACAATACAAGAGGAGAGTGCTTCCTCCAGACCTCACTACCTGTTTCTGTGCGCAAGTTATCTTTCCATCCTGAAGTTTTCTCTCCCCGAGCTCCGAGCACTGGGCTCTGCCCATGCTGTGGAATATTCTGGGAATCCTTGTATCTTTAGGCTACCCCGTGGGATCAGCTGAGGCATCCCTGAGATGGCATCGCGGTGGGCTCCTGCTGTCCCCTACCCCAGCTTCCAGTGCTGACCCCAGTGAGATCCCCCATAAACCTCCTTGCTGGATCTCCACACAGAAGGCCTCCAGGGGACACAGATGGGTACCGAGGCTAATTTAGTTACAGGAGAAAAAGCCCACCCAGTGGTCTGGAGTATCAAGGGGCAGGCAGGCCAACAATCTGTTTCCCTCACCTATCAGAAATGAAGGTGTTATCAGGTTGTGCAGGAGGACAGAGTACTGGGTTAGAGGACGAGTCCTGGGCAGTCCCTCAGGACTTCTCTTAAGTGCTGACTTCTGGGCTGGTTCTGCCCCAAACTCACAGTGTAAAACAACAAAACAAAACAGAAACACACACACACACACACAACCTCCAAAACTTGTGCAAGATTTAGAATTAAAAAAAGATTGCTGATCGTCAGTGAATGAATGAGTACACGTGCCTTTTATTCACTGACACTTCCTACTGTGACATAGGAAACCTCTCCGTCTGATGAGCAACATGCTGCAGTTTATCCCACCAAGGGATTATTTCCTAGAAATAATGACTAACGGGCAGGCTTGGTCTAATCCATGTTTTCCTGGCCATGTGATCATGGGGAAAACCAGGGTCAAGATTATGGGCACAGGCAGTTTTCCTAGGGATCTGCTTACACCAGCTGTTCTGGGAACTCATCTTCTTCTAGAAGGGTCCTTCCCCCACTCTTTCAAGAGGACCCCGGGACAGTCTCAGCTGAGGTCAGCAATACTGGGGGCTTCCCTCCCTCTTGGGTCCTGCGGTGTGCTCTGTCAATGGGGCTTCAGAGCCTGGAAGCTGCTGCCCCGGAGGGGTTGCTCTCTGCCAACCCCTGCCAGTGCCAAGGACCCGGGTCTGCCTGGGGACCCAGGCTCCTGGGGGGCAGTGCCTTCCATCACTCCTGGACACCCGAGCAGGCTCTGATTGGAGCGATGGGGGCGGTTACTCCCCAGGCCGAGCCACAGAGCACCCAGAGTCCAAATCAGAGGCAATACATCCTGAACTCACTTGTAATTTTGTATTTTTTCTTAAAACAAGGTCTATAGCTTGTTTCTTGTATAATTGCATAATCATTGTCCACAATTTCAGAATCACAAAATAGAAAGAAGCAAATTTAAATCACCTATAATTTTGCCTCTTGGTCCGTGTTCACAATTGGTTCATGTCCTTTGTGGTTGTTTTTTTAATTTTTAGCTGAAAAATAGGAGCAAGGAACTAACTCTTCTTCCTAATCAGAGTTGTTTAGAAATGTCTTTAAAGTTTTCCAATTACTTTTGTTTTGTTTTGCTTAAATTTTAGTTACAATTTCTAGTTTACTTTTATTTATTTATTTTTTTAAAAGATTTTATTTATTTATTGGAGAGGGAGAGAGAGAGGACCAGAGCACAAGCGCATGGGCAGGGGTGGGGGCCAGGGGGCAGAGGCAGAGGGGAAAGCCGATTCCCCGCTGAGCAGGGAGCCCGATGCGGGGCTCGATCCCAGGACCCTGGGATCATGACTTGAGCCGAAGGCAGACGCTTAACCAACTGAGCCGCTGAGGCACTCTACAATTTCTAGTTTAACTGCAAACTTCATACAGTATAGTCACTTTTGTAATTCAAGGTTTTCCTATGTGTTAATAGTTATTTTTACAAATAGTTCTTCGGTGCTTGAAAGAAGGTACATTTTCGTTTTGAGTGTATGCATTTTAATCATTATTCCTTAATCAGCCATGTGATTTTATTATCCAAATTTTCTATGCTTCTTAAACTTTTTTAGCCATCCCTTGACTTACAAAGAAAACCTTACCTTGGTTTGTTATAATCTCCTACTCCAAATGTTTTTGTAGTGAATTTCTTCTTAGATTTGTAATAGTCTTTGCTTTAAGTACTATTATCAATGTTATTTTAGTTGGCACATAAATATTCATGATCATTAGAGTTTCACTGTAATTTTATCTTTCCCACCCTGAAAAAAATCTTTTCTGTTTAATGATTTTCCCTTGCATCTTATTTTGTCTCAGATCATTTTTTAAAATCTTGCTTTCTTGTGTGTGTGTGCCCCTAACGTATCCTTGTCCATCTTTTAAAATTTCTGTTCTGTCCTTCTGTTTTCGGAGAGTTTTATATCAACAACTTGCATTTAAATTTTCTTTTCGATCCAGTCTTAGAGTCTCTGAGAAGGAGATTTTAATTATTTTGTTAATTGTCCCAAAAAGTATGTTTGCTTTTACTTTTACCATCTTATTGTTGTGCTTTTTGGTTTTTTATCCACCCTTGCTTTTCCTTTCTTTTTTGTCTTTTTTTGTCTGTAGACTATCTTTTTTTTTCTTGCTATAATGTGGAATATATATATATATATATATCCTATTTTTTCCCCAGAATGTTTTCTTAGATTGATATAATTGATGTATGACATTGTGTAAGTTTGGGGTGTACAACGTGTTGGTTTGAGACACATATATATTGCAATATGATTACTACAATAGCATTAGCTACTTTTTCATGTCCTTATTTTTAATTTTACTAACATTACCTCTAAGTTGTAAATACTTCGCCATCTGTCCAAAACCTGATATCTCCTGACTGACTTCATATCTGCTAAAATGATATTCCTCCACTGTGTTAGAGAAGCCTGCTGGATCTGATCCCCATGACCCACCCTGTCCACTCCGGTGCTGATGAGATTCCTTTCTCCGAGTCTTTGCAGAAGGAAGAGCCATTAGCCACATTTCTGGTGTTAGTAGGTGATCATCTGGGCCTTCCTACCTGGAGAAGGAGCAGAGCATTTCTGGATGACCAGGAGCTGCAGATTGCTTCGCTGGTGCGTGCATCCTTTTAAAAAATACAGATTAGCAGGAATGTCCGTGGCTGGGAGGAGGAAATAGCCCTCTTCACCTCAGGGTGCCATTCCCGTCATGTCCAGAGCTCACTGCCCAGCACTTGCTGGCACCCCTGGGAAGGGCTTGGCTCCCTCTTGTCTGATCTCAGAACTCTGTTTCAGAAGCCACATTGTGCATCAGTTAATGAGAGTTCCTCAATCTGTCCTCATCTGCACCACCATTGGCAGAAATCCCTCCTAGACTGGGGCCAAGCTTTAATTGATATTCTTAGCTTCTGGTGCAGTTGCAATTTTGCAATTTTGCATGTGCCTTCACGGGTCTTTTAGCGGGAGAGGATGAATCAGGCAATCAGGCACCTGCTGGGAGCTACCATATGATTCTAGAAGTCTGCAAGTTTGGCTCTGAATGACAGAATGTGAACCATGGTTTCAATGTTTGTTATATAAAGCTTAGGGCCCTCATTTCAGCAGATACTACCATCGAACATTTTCCAAACTACGTGTCGAGGGGAAAAGGATTATAAAGTACACTGCATTAAAAAAAAAAAAAAAGCAGGGAGGAAGAGGTCATAATCAACCATGTTGGGGGATCGGTACATTCTATGCCTCTTGGACATTCAAAACACATTGCGGTGTATTAAAGGCTAGGAATATCCTATGGCAAAGAAATGACTTAACTTTGTTTAGGGCAGCACATCTCATTTTTAGTATATGTGCTGCCAAAGCGAGCACTAGAGCAGCACATCTCAATACTTGGCACTGAAACCTTTTTTGTAGGGCCCCTGGGAATGTCTAACAAAACTGATGTTTGTCCAGAATACACACAGGGATGGACGGCCGGAGCGTGTGCGAGAAAGGGTCTGGGAGAGAAGGTGGCCCTGTTTCTCTGGTCCCTGCCCACACTTCACTAGAGCCCTGGCATGGATGCACAGCTTGTCCATTCTTCTAGATTATTTATTTTAGTTACAACTTGGGAAAACAAAAATGCATGGAGCATATTTTCTTAACCTTCAGCAGAACCAATGCTACTGATTTGTAATTAACAACATGTTTTCAAACTTCATAGGAAATTAATTCAGGAAGCTTTCCTTTAAGTTGTGTCTCTGTGTCTTATATGAAACAGCAACTGAAAACAGGGTCTTTAATGTTACTCAATATCCAAGAATAATCTTTCGAGATGGATTCCATCACAAGTATGGTTTCGTTACAAACACAGATAAATGTGTCTGATTTCCTTTTCAACTCTTGAGTGTAATCTGTGTTTTTCTTTTGGTCTCAGTTACCAGGAAACTCAGAAATAAATACAGTGTTCTTTCTCCAAGTTCCTTTCTCAAAGATATCTGGAAATGTCAGCTCTCTCTGTTCATTTTACATAACCTCTGGATTTTGTTTCCAGCTTTATTAAAACATAACTGACATACAACATTGTGTTAGGTTTAAGGTGTACAGTTGGATCATTTGAAACTCTTATGTATTGCAGAATGGCTACCTCAGTAAGGTTAGGTAGCACCTTCATCCCTTCACATAGTTACCGATTGGCGTGTGTGTGGTGAGGTATTTTAAGATCTGCTCTCTCAACAACTTCCAAGTATATGATACAGTCACCATGCTGTACATTACATCCAGAACTTACTCATCCGACAAATGGAGGTTTGTGTCCTTTGAGCATCCCCACCCACCCCATCCTCCTCTGCCCCTGGCAACCCCGGTCTACCTTCTATCTCCCACATCCGAATCTCTGAATTTTTAAATCGTCAACTCTCCTGTTTTACTTTATGATTATTTCTTATACCATCAAGAATCCCTTTACAGCGAACTAGTATTTAGATTCTCTATCTGCACATATTGATAAAGTCAAGGAGGCTATAAGAAAAATCAATTTGATTTGTAAAAAGGAAGTCAAGAAATTTTTGACATCTCCCAGTACAAACACTAAAAACACATCCGTAGCTTCGGAACGCACGAATCAACAGCACAAACGGTAATGTTAACAAAGAAAAAGAATCCAGTAAATCTCATCTTTCACTGTCAACAAAATCTTGAACTATTCTGATTTAATGCTCTGAACTGTAAGATTATTCTGATATTGAATTATTTTCATTTCCATAACTGGAGCCAGCTGGAGTTACGACCTTTTTTCTTTTTATTATGGAAGTTTTAAGCATACCTCACACTTGGAAACTATAAACCTCCATGTGGGTACCTACTGCTTCAATTTCAACATTACCATCATTTTCCTCATTTTGTCTCACGTTGTTCTACTCCTAGTTTTTAATTTGTTTTTAAGCAGGGTCCACAGCCAGCATGGAACCCAATGCAGGGCTTGAACTCATGACCTTGAGATCAAGACCTGAGCTGAGATCAAGAGTCAGATGCTTCACCACCTGAGCCACACAGGTGCGCCTAGTTTTTAAAATTTTTAAAGCAATGGGCGCCTGGGTGGCTCAGTTGGTTAAGCGACTGCCTTCGGCTCAGGTCATGATCCTGGAGTCCCGGGATCGAGTCCCGCATCGGGCTCCCTGCTCAGCAAGGAGTCTGCTTCTCCCTCTGACCCTCTTCTTGCTCGTGCTCTCTCTCATTCTCTCTCTCTCAAATAAATAAAATCTTAAAAAAAAATAAAATTTTTAAAGCAAATCTCAAACATCAGGTTTTTTTTACATAAATATATCTCTAACAGATGACTTTTTTTAGCATAACCACTGTGCTATTATCATACTTTAAAAATTAACCATAATATTTAATATCATCCTATACGCATTCCATAATTAAATGGCTCCAATTTTCTCAAAAATCTCTTCTTCATCGCTGGTTTGTTCAAATCAGATTCCCTATAAGGTGTGTACGCTGCATTTGGTTGTTATGTTGGAGGCATTCTGAAGTATCATGGCTTTCTACCATTTGTGAAATGAGAGCTGTGTAAGGATGGACAAGTATTTTCTTTGATTACGTAGTTTATTAAGAAGTCTACAGAATACATCATAAGACAGTTTTCCCTTCCTTCTTAAACGAGGGTGGGGGCAAGGAAAAGTCCCCCTCGACCTCCTTAGTGTCCCTGGCTGGGTCTGAAAATTAAGATGACAGAGACAGATTAACAAGAGAAAAGCACACACGTTTATTTAATGTAAGTTTTACATGACATGAGGAAATGAAGGCCCAGAGGAATGCTTGACCCCCAGTGTTCTGACTGTGTGCTGGGTCTGATGAAGAGTGGGCAGTCGTGAAAGGAGTGATGAGGCAGAGTAAGAGCTAAGTGTTGCAATCTGATGAAACAGCAAGGCTTGTGTTGAGATTCTTCTCAGCATCCCTTCGTCCTCGGGGCTAGGGTTCTCTGTTCCTTCTGCACAGGAGGTGCACCTCGCACGTGAGGGGCTGTGACCCGCGTCAGGGAAGAAGGGGAGGGAAGGTCAGAGTGACCTTCCTGCTTCTGCTTTTTTCTCAAACTCCTTCAGCTTCAAATAGCAACGACAAGGTGCCATAGTTTGGGGTAGCTCATCCTGAGCCCTATCTTGAGAAAATAAAAAACCACAGTATCACCAAAATAAGACCCTCTCTTTATTTTATTTTTTTTTTGTAACTGCCAACGCAAGGCACACTGAATTTCACATTCTGCTTTTATCAGCTGACGTTAGACCAAACCAATTCTCCGTTGCCAATGTCTGTATAATTATCATTTGTAACAGGTGCACATTATTTCACTGTCTTGGCCACTATTGTATTGCTTTGCATTTTTGTAGCATTTGCTCAATCCATATCATGTATTGGAAGGGGGAACGCTAGCCAAAGCTGGAAATGTTTGGCGCTTCCCCACTCCCCCTCCTCCCCCACCCCCGCTTTTAACCCTGTGTTTGACATTACTTATGGGTCTACGGAGGCAAAGAACTAGAAGGCAGATGGGGAGCAGGGCGAGTAGAGAGGAGGTGGCGCTTTGCCTGGGATATGTTTGAAAGGATTGTTTTTCTTCCATCCTCCTGATTCATGTAGGGCCAACCTGGTAAACCATGCGCTTACCTGAAATTAGTTCTTGTTATAGATGAGATCCAAACTGCAAGTTCTGTGTGTCCACTGCAAGCCTGGAGTGTGCAGGCTCCAGTCAGCAAATAGCGGGTATAGACCATGCCCTCCTGTGCAGAGGGGAGGCCTCCTGCTCTGTCCCCAGAGGGGATGAGTGAGTGATGGGCACGGAGCTCCAGATCTACAGAGAGTCAAAGTATTTAATGTCAAACAATGTGATATCTCATTTATCATTGATTAATCCTCCTAGAATAATCTTGTGCCCAATGACCAGTTTTGCCAGGTATGATACACAAGGAAAATCATCACTACATACATGTGGCAAATGGTGTACTATGCATAAAATAAAGTGGGGTATTGACAAGGATCATAAGCTGAGTGTCCTTTGTGGTGACAATTGTAAGCAATGATATTTAGGTTATATTATTTTTTTAAGATTTTCTTTTTTTTAAAAGATTTTATTAATATATTTGAGAGAGAGCCTGAGCAAGAAGGAGAGAGAGAGAGAGAGAGTGAGCACACGAGCAGGGGGGAGGGGCAAAGGGAGAGGGAGAAGCAGACTCCCCTGCTGAGCAGGGAGCCCAATGCAGGGCTCGAAACAGGGCTCGATCCCAGGACCCTGAGATCATGACCTGAGCCGAAGGCAGACATTAAACCACTTGAGCCACCCAGGCCCCCAAGATTTTCTTTTTAAGTAGTTTCTACACCCAATGTGGGGCTTGAACTCACAGCCCTGAGATCAAGAGTCACATGCTCCACTGACTGAGCCAGTCAGACACCCCGATGATAATAATTTTTACTGTTACCAAAAAAAAATTTTTTTCTAGGAATGTTCGGTGCATACAGAAGTTTTTGTCTGAAATTTTTCTTTAAGATTAATTTTTAGGAACAGGACTATTGGTTCTCAAATGAAACACTTTTTTAAGAGAGAGAAAAGAGAGGGAGAGAGAGAGAGTTGTGTTCTTTATCAAAAGAATGACGCTAATCACGTAGATCACAAATGTAAATACAAGTCTACAGCCATATTTATATGCTAGCCACAGAGATTTTAAGCAGCAGGTCCACAGAAGTTTGGAGAAAGAAACACTGCAAATATTTTTGTCACACCCTGAGTGCTTGAAATGAAACCTCTCCAATACATCTCTACAATTCCATTTTAACAATAGGAACCTTGACAATAGAATTAATTAGCTCAGTTGGGAGGGACCTACACACTGGAAGCTTCAAGAGGGTCGGATGAAGGGAGACCAGTAGACTGCAGGGATCAGAAGCAATGACCCAAGTTGAGGAGTGGTTCAGGGTCTTGCATGTTAGTATTTTGAATGTGCAAAAGCTAGCCCAACTAGAAAAGCCTTAGAAGTCACCTAGTGATGTCATTTTTATTTCTAAAGCAACAATGAACAGTACTGCAATATCAGCATAATTGAGCCAGCGTAATTAAGAAGCCTGCTAGCCAGGAAGACAGCTGGTACATTTTGCATTCAGATTCACACAATTCCAGCCATAAGCATAATTGATGTTTGTTCGGGAATATTGAGCTATGTCACAGAATCTGTAAGACGATGCTTATCTGACAGCTATAGGAAGTGCCAAGTCAAGTACTAGGCAAAAAAAAATATGTTCCAGGCAGTAACAGATGTTCTCAGATCAAATATTTCCCTGCAAAATCATGTAGGAGAATCAACTGATAAAACAGCAGAGACTATTTCAGTGGCTCACACCATGGTAAACACACACACACACACACACACACACACACACACACACAACACACACACACACCAAGAAGAAGAAGCCTCTTGTCTGAGCTCAGTTTCCCCACCTGCAGTAGGCAGGCTGAGGTGCCCTTATTTCTGAAGTCATGGCTCTAGATGCAGTTCTGAGCAGAGGTAGGTCTGTTGTTCCTGAAGCGACTATTTTGCCTTCAGGGGTGGATTAGAAGAAGTATTACCAAAGAAGGGAGCCAGAAAAAGAAAACACAAAGAAAAAAAGGAAGAAAAGCAAGGAAGAATGAAGAGTGTCATGAGGTGGGGGAAGGACTCTGGAATAATTGTTTGGCTTAGTTGGCCCCTCAGAGCTGGGTTGCCTTTTGAACAAGAAGAAATTGCGTCTCACCTAACGCTCTTGGTGATCACTGAAATTTCATGGCGTGTGGAATTTTTGCAGAGTTTTGGGTGAGAAATCAGGAATCACACAAACCTGGCATTCAGAGGTAGGCATTGTGACGATCTTGAGGTCCTCCCCCACCTCAGGACCTCCTCTGCCTTCTACTGACCACCCAGGCTTGAAACTCGGCCCCTTCCTTCAAGAACTCTCTCTCTCTAAGCTCATGCGTGCTGAAGACGTTCCTGAAGATACAGAGGCGGGGAGGAGGCCCAGGGAGGGGGACTTTGCCATCTTTCTGGCCCATCTTCCCCTTCTTCTCTTCCTTCTCACTTCTTCTCCCCTTCCTTGAGTGGAGACCAGAAGCTCCAAATTCCTCCCCTCAGCCTGGCACAGCAGTGGACTCTGCCCCACTCCATCTGTGAACCTGCTCATCCTAACGGGTCAGGCTCTGCTGGCCTGCAGTTTTCTGTTGGTCAGGAGCATTCTCCTGGGGGCCTCCCCAGGCCTGGGACCTTAAAACTCACTGCCAATCACGGGGGTTCTGGATTGTTCTGCATCACCCAGTTCCTCAAACCAAAACCTGGGATGGAGGGTTCCCCTTTTCAGCTTCCTCTTCTTCAGGACTCTGGTTACCATACAGCATCAAACATCTAGACCAATCTGTCTCAAGTATCACTCCAGCAACCCCATACATAACTGCAGTCCCCATATCCCTGGTACCCCTCATTCTCCTTTCTATTTCTCTGTAGCGTGAACCACCCTCCGACCTACTACAGCTTTGCTGCCTTTTTGTGATCCCCCTCCTCCCGTCCATCCCTGCCCCCAGTGTGAGCACCATTAAGCAGAGACCTCATGGGTTCTGTTTCTCAAGCTAGTCTCAGCACGTGGACCCATGCATGCCCCATTGTAGGCACTGCACAAATACTTATCAAATGTTGCATTAAATTAAGATCTCAGTAGTAAGTGGTGGACTCAGGATTTAAATTCAAGCAATCTGACTGAAGCTAGGTTAATATTTGCCCTTAGTGAGCTTTCATGTACCAAGCAACATAACATCCATGAGCTTCAGGTAAAACACAAGATACATTTTGGAAAGAATCACACACATAGGAGGAGCCATTATTGGGTCACAATAAGTCCATGAAAGATCACATAGACACACTTGGGATAAGTGAAAAAAATAAAACCGTTTTGTAGCATTTATAAATGACAACCTTATATGCCACCAGAAGGAAACCCAACTCCTTGAAAATCCATGCAGTGGTTTTGAATATTACCAGAAAATGTCATGTGATGAAAGTCTTAGAGAGAAACACGAATCTATTTATTAGCTTCTGGGGAAAAGACTTGTTGAACTTAAGCAAGCAAATAAACAACTATAACAAAATAAAGAAACACGTGATTTCTGCATTCGGTACACAGACGCAAATGGCATTGATTCGAGGGGTTCCCCAGGACCCCACTAGTGAAAGGGAAGAAGGAAGTGGATGTTTCTACCCCTACGTCAGTCTGGACAGGTTGTGGAGGGATGTGCTTTGGTCCATTGCAGAAGGAGAATAGGGTGCACGTACGAGGGAAGCCTGACCACATCTCTAGCCCAAGGTGCAACATGTGCTCACCATGTTGGCAGAGCAATTTTCATCACGTAACAGGGAAGAAGAATGTCACTGGTGGGAAAGGAAGCACTCCCCTCAGTGGACAGGTCCCAGCCAGCACAAAGATTCTGATGGAAGCCTCCAGAAGCTTAGAAGCAGCTGCAGAGAGTAAGTTTCCCCCACCTGAAGGGTTGGAGAGGGAATCCCTTGGAGACAAATGGCCTGGTTATTACCTTGTACAGCCATACACCGAAGACCTTACAATACCTTTTACAAAGATAAAAAAATGATAAAGAATAAAAAGGCAAAGTTCTCTATCCCCGTGCATCAAAGTAAAAAAATTAATCACATAAAAAAATCCTAAACCATTTGGAAATTTGAAATATAAAAAGAAGAACTTCTCCCAAATAACAATTTGTGAGTCTTTATCAAAATCTACAATATGCTGACCTTGTACCCCAAAAATGTGTTTCTTAAAGACCATCCCCTAGAAATATTTGTTAGTGCGCTAAGACGTATGTCCTAGGACATTCATTGTAGCCTTGTCTGTAACTGTAAAACCCTTGGGGGGACATCCCAATGACCTTCAAAAGGGTAAACCTAACGAAGTCGTGTGGCCATTATAAAGAATTTGGTGACAAACTTCTGACATGGAAGGAGAGCTGAGTCTAAGCTCCATAAGTGGGGCGGGGAGATCTCTGTTCTGTTCACATATGGATCCTGGGATGCTGGCACAGAAACGGGCACATAGCTATCTCTTAATAATATTGATTAAGTGAATGGATCTCTGAAATGTATTGCTAAGTGAAATTAGCATATGAGAGCAATCTGCATGGCGTGAACTATCAGTGGTAAAAAATATCGAATGTGTGTAGAAAGAGCAACTAGGGAGAGGGTAGGAGGGAGGGCCCCCCAGCCCAGCCTGTGGTCACCCTGGGACAGGGGAGGCATCAGGACTGAGGGGGCGGGAGTAGTGGAGGGAGGCTGCCCCTTCTTGTTCTGAATACTCCTGAGTTCTTTAAATATTTACAAGAATATTTTTATTCATGTACTTTTTAAAAATAATTTTTATTGTTATGTTAATCACCATACATCACATCAGTAGTTTTTGATGTAGTGTTCCATGATTCATTGTTTGTGCATAACACCCAGTGCTCCACGCAGAACGTGCCCTCTTTAATACCCATCACCAGGCTAACCCATCCCCCCAGCCCCCGCCCCTCTAGAACCCTCAGTTTGTTTTTCAGAGTCCATCGTCTCTCATGGTTCGTCTCCCCCTCCGACTTACTCCCCTTCATTCTTCCCCTCCTGCTATCTTCTTCTTCTTCTTTTTTTCCTAACATATACTGCATTATTTGTTTCAGAAGTACAGATCCGTGATTCATCAGTCTTGTACAATTCACAGTGCTCACCATAGCACATACCCTCCCCAATGTATTCATGTACTTTTAAGAACAAAAAAGATGAAGAGAATAAAAAAAGAGAATTAATAAATCAACCCAAAGCTGGTTCTTTGAGGGTTTGTTGGGGAGATCTCTGGTAAGTCTCATGAAGAAAAGTCATGCATAAAAAGCAGAAATAGAAAAAAGTGGATATAAGCTACATGAGAAGACGAAGCAGGATGATCAGTCAGCCAACTTGAAACTGTTAATCACGAGACATCCCTTTTCTGCTCATGTATTAAGTGAAAAATTTTAACCCAGGAAAAGGCATGAAGACATTTTTCATGATGAAAAGAAAATTTAAAACAAAATCAAACAACAGAAAATAAAGATAAAACATTGTTCCTCCCCCAACCCCAGACTCAGAAGATTTCACTGGAGAAGTCATTTAAACTTTCAAGGAAAGAGACTTCTCATATTTTATAAATTCTTCCAAAGATGACCATGATACTATTCTTTTCATGTAAATAATCTATTTTCCAATAATAGTACTTTTGTCAAAGATGGCATATCAGTAACGTGGATGCAAACATTCTCAATAAAGTACTTGCACATAAACTCATAGGTATGTTACAATATTTCAATGCCTCACTGAAGGCTTATTCCCGGGAGACAAGAGTACTATAACGGTAGGAAATCTATGAATGCATACTTCAAATTAAAAAGATAAAAGCAGAGGAGTCTCTGGTTGGCTCAGTCAGTAGAGCACGTGACTTTTTTTTAAAGATTTTATTTATTTATTTGAGAGAGAGACCGACAGACAGTGAGTTGGGGGAAGGGCAGAGGGAGAAGGAGAAACAGGCTCCTGCTGAGCAGGGAGCCCCATGTGGGGTTTGATCCCAGGACCCTGGGATCATGACCTGAGCCTAAAGCAGATGCTTAACCGACTGAGCAACCCAGGCGCCCCCAGAGCACATGACTCTTGATCTCAGGGTGGTGAATTCGAGCCTCACAATGGGCATAGAGAACACTTTAAAAAATAAAAGTATTTTTAAAAAGATAAAAACAGAAAAATATCAGTAGATGATGATAAAGCATTTAATAAAGTTCAAAAATTATTCTTATTGGGGAAAACAATAATCTCTGAAAGTAGCTAAGTATTCCAGGATTATGTCTTACACCAAATGGACAGTTTTATGTTTTAAGGGTAAAGAACTAGTAGTATTTCCAATAAAATCAGGAATGGAGTCCTGCCATGTACTATTGCCTAACATTGCTCTAGAAGTTCTAGAAACGATGAAAGATATAGTTTTTAGAATAAAAGAGAAAATAATATCATTAGTTGCCTGTGATATGATTGTGTACCTAGAAAACTAAGAGTCACACATTTAAAATTATCAAAATGAAAAGAAGAGCCCGCTGATAAGGCTGTATGTACTTCAGATTATGAACCCAAATCAATGGTTATAAAATATAGTAAGTCTGGCTTATAAAAACAGTTTGAGCTGGAAAAAAAAAGTTTGAGCTGAGGTCCTCAAGGATGTTAGTGTCAGGTGGCTGATGAACATGGTTAGAATGGGGGCCTTGCTGGACTTTCACGAAAGGAAGGGACACTTGGAAGGTGACAATCGAAGCTGCCATTCTCCAGTGGGCTTAGTCCCAAGACAACATGAACTCTTGTGATGTGAGAATTCTCAAGCTTCTTTCTTTGTTGGTTATTGATGTTGCCCTCTGTCTATGTCTCCATAGAGATTATCTCTTAAAAAATAAACAGTAAGAAAACTAACTTATGAGCTGGTTCTCTGGCCATCCCAAAATGAGTCAACAGGCAAGAAGGTGCCTCACTCAGCACCCAGAGCACTAACCCCGGAAGGGTGGTTTGTGTAGCCCCCTCTGAGCCCAGCAACCACCACGGGGTTAAAGTGACAACTTGAGCTCAAGGGTGTGGTGCTGGGAGCTCAGCAGGAGGAAAGTCAGATTTCTTGGCACTTCTCTTGGAAATCTCAGGCAAGTCCAGTGACTTCAGGAAACGAGCATCTCCTAAAGGTACTCCTTGCTGCTGGTTCTGCAACCTCCCTCCAAGGGTGGGCACCTCCAACAGGTGACTGAGGTCAGAAGCAGTCATATCATGGCCTTAGTTTCAGGCAAGAAGAATATTCTTGTCCAGCGTTGTCTGAAAGAGGGATTTTCAAAACTGTGTGTCAAGACCTGAGCAGCATAGTCGATTTAGTGGGTTTTGAGCAGCATTTTTTTTAAAACAAACCTACATGGGAGAGAAGAGAAGGCAAAAAGCTTGAGGTTTTCGCCAGTAGTAAGGCTGTGAGTGTGCATACTGGGCTCTTGATGTAAAAGGTATTTCTTACTGTGGGTCACAACCACAAAGGGGCTGAGAAGCATTAGCCAGCTCCCCCGGTCCCTTGGGAGCTCTGTCTCCCATGCTTGTCCCTTGTCTCTCACCACCAAACATCTCCTCGGTAGCAGCAACTGGAGCTGGACGGTGGGAATGTTTGCAAATCGGTTGTTTCAAGGCCTGAGTGTGGCTGATGGATGACTTCACTTCGGACACTCACAGCCCAGTGGCAATGCCTGCAGGGGTGACTGGCTCTACGTTGGCAGCTAATATTTTCTGTATGAAGTCAAAATTGCCCCTTTTCCCTCATTCTGGAGGAAGAAGGGAAGGCTTGTGACAGAGATGCTCCAGGACAGGGGGCAGTGGAGGCGAACACATCCCTACACAGCTGGAGGCAAAGACACAGAAGTGGTCCAGGCCATGCCCTTGGCTTCATCCTTGCTGTTCCCTTCCCTCCCACCCCTGCATCTCCGCCATGTGCAAATTATGTCCACTTTGCCTTCAATCTATCTCCAGAATCCATTCCTCCTGCAAAATGGCGACCAGAATATATAGGAGTTGCTCATTAAACCCAGCTGGAACTTGTGGACTCTCTAGGAAATACGTCTTTTGCCCTTATTCTGGTTGTGTACAATTAAATTGGTGACCCAGCGAGTTGAAAGGACAGCAAGCACACTTGTAAGAGCCCCTCCACCCACCATTTTATGTAACGGACAGCACATCCTCTTTTTCTGTAACGACTTCTGTGAACCTGGCTCTCTCGTGAGACCAGGAGCCCTCAGCCTGGAAGCTCTCCTCCTTACACAAAGAGTTTTGACTCTGGGTTTGGGTTTTGTGGCACAGACTCCCACTTCTGCCTCAGGAGGCTGAGCAAGGTTGAGCTGCCTCAGCGGCTCGGACGCTGGCATAGAGCTTCCCACATGATCCAGCAAAGCAGCCTCCTTTGTCTGTCCCGTGGTTTCTCTATTTTTTTAAAAAAGGGAAAGCGGTTATTCCCTGAGTCATGCTGTATTTCTGTGACCCATAGTAACACCCTGAGAAATATCTCTAGAAGCTACATGGTTTCAAATCAATGACATAAAATTAAGCAGTCTGCCATGACTCCTTCTGCAAAGTCTAGAGAAGTTGCATCAGTTTTTGGGGGAGGACCCGTCAAAACGCTCTTCAGATGGGGAGCTAAACTTTCATATGTAGCCGGTGGGTAAGGAGAGGCCAGTGGGGTTACTGGCCACCATGGGCTCCACCCACAATTCTGCTCTATCCATGCGAGCCCCTGGTTGAGAAGGTCTGACTGCTGGGAAGTTGCTGGAGCAATAAGCTTGCACAAAGCACAGCAGGCTGCTCCCCAAGACACTGGGCTCAGCACAGCACTAGCTTGATGTTTTGTTCCGGCAATTCTGTTTTACAGACTCAAATAAAATTGTGCAAAGATGTCAATTACTGGGAAGTCACAAGCTCTTCTGCTTTTTTTTTTTTCTGTCTGCCTTGCCCCCACTCCCTGTCCCTAGTCCTGTGCCCAAATATTATTGTAGGCAAACAAAGAATCTTACAAACGCGATACAAATCAAGACTTTTTCAAAAAGAACTACTAGAAAAGTTGATCAAATATGAAGCAGGTTCTCCGGAGAAAGTGTGTTTTGTTGCTACAGTGTCCAGTGGGTCTAGTGGTGTTGGCCCCTGGTGTTTGGACAAGGAGTTACTTGCTCATTGACAAAGTTTGGGTTCTGGGCATCTGCCAGACCCCCAGCAGGGGTGGCCGTGGATGTGGGCCATGTGCGAGGTGCCTAGGGGAGGCGAGGTGGCGTTCTGTGTCCCCAGAGCCTAAGATGTGAACGGGTTCTGATGCGAATCCAACCTTGGGCTTGGTCGCACTTGTTTCCATTTCACCCATAAGTACCCTGCCTTGTGTTCAATGTAGGGCATGCTCAGAGCTCCCAGTCTCCTGTCCTCATGCTGCTTGGCTCAAGAGTGATTTCTGAGAAGCCTTCCCTGAAACCTCTGATTAGGTCCCTGGGTCTTTGAACTCTTACCACACCAATTTAGTTCCTCCCATGTTACTTAGCACATCTTATGGCAACTGCCTCTTTTGTCAGATTACACACTCCTTGCAGGTAAATATTTCATCTTAATTCATCTTGGTGTCCCAAACCTGACAAAGTAGCCACTTGTTTCAGCTAGCTATTGCCAGGTAACAAACTGCCCCACTCTGTGGCTTCAGACAACAATCACTTATTATTATAGCTCACTGGTCAGTGGACCTGCTGGGGATAGGCTGCTTAATCTAGACTGCACTTGGCTGATCTCCGCTAGGTTCCTTAATGCATGTGGGGTCATTTGGGGTGTCTGCTCTGGACTGGGTTTGGCTGGAGCCATTCTGCTCCCCATGTCTCTCATCTTCGTCACATGACCAGCAGGCTAGTCTGGGCATTTCCTCCTTACAGTGATGGCAGAAAAGCAAAAGGGTAAGAGGAACCAGCAAGGGCCCTGAGATGCAGGCCGGGTCTTGGTAGTACTCTGTCACTGCCACCCCATCTTAGTGGACAGAGCTAGTCTCACAGTCGAAGCCCCACTCAAGGTGGAGAAATGGATTCTGCCTTTTTTGGGGGGTGGGGTACTGCATGGCAAAAGACGTGATAAGGAGGGTGAAGGAGGGGGTTCATTACCCTGATCTGTCATGCCTTGGAGCCCATACCTTTGGCAAGTTCAGGCTCAGCTTGGCCTCAATTCTGTTCTCAGTCAGAAGGGATTTTGGTTTCCCAGTTTGGTGCAGACCCAACATCGGTCACCAGGCTTGCTTCCAGGCTGCTCGCCTGGTTAGTATCTAGCATCCAGCCGAGAAAATGCACCCTGCTTTGAAATGGGTGGGAGGAGCTTGCAAAGTCCTCCAGCCTTGCCCTGCAAGTTAGCACCTGCTGATTTTTGAGAAATGTCACCTCAACTGCCTGCCTGCATCATAACATGTACTCTGCTCTGAGATTCCTCTTTGTATGTTCACCTTCCACCAAGCCACCCACTGATCCTCGCTGGGCATCCTTGATGTTTCTTACCAAGGGCTGAGAATGAGGGTTTGTCTGCCAGCCCATGTCCCCGTGCACCCCTACACTTGGGTCTTCTCTTGTGCCTAACTCCAGTGGGATTGTCAAGTTTGAGGTCTTGAAACTCAGGTTTTGAGTATTAAGTTTCTAGTGCTTTGTTTTGTTGCAGCTGAACAGAAACCAAACAAGAGTAGACCTTGTATTTTAAAAAAAATATCTTCCATTTATTTTATTTTATTTCATCCTATTAAGAGCCCCATGTGATGGAGGGGATTTTAAGCTAAGAAAACCAAAGAGTGACAGAGTATATGCCACTTTCCTGAAATCAACAAGCAAGCAAGTAGTAGAGAGTCTAGATTAAAGCCTGGTTATCCCACTTCTAGTTTAGAGTTCTCATTCCTGTCCTCTGACTGCTCCAGTGGTTAATAAAAAACTCCCCAAAGCTGTTAGTTGTGGAAGTGACATCATGGAGAGGAGTAAATCAGGTATCAATTAATGCTTTTAGGGATTCTACTGGTCCCTGTCCCTGTTCCACCCTTGTACTTCTTTTGACTATGTGGGACATTGGGGAGATGGTGTCAGGTGGATCACCTATGCCCTTAGGAATTGCTACAACAGTAGTTCTCAGAGTGTGGTCCTCAGAGCCTCAGCATCACCTGGTTACCTGGGCTCTGCCCTACACCTACTGAATCAGAAGCTCTGGGAGCAGGGCCTAGCCATCTGTGTTTTCATGAGCCCTCCAGGTGATTCTGTTGCGTGTGGGAGTTTGAGAACCACTGATCTGGAAAATTTCAAGACATCCCTAGCTTACTGGTGACTGTTGTGGTGGTATAAGGGGCCAGTGAAGTCAAGTAGACCTTAGATACATCAAGACATCCTTCCACGTCTACAAGTACTACCATCCGAGTTGGGGGAGGGAGGACAGGGAGGGACAGGTTCATGAAATGGCATTTGGAGGGCTCTGATTGTTGCGATTGTCTTTGTACTGGGTGGACATAGGTTGGAAGGACTGGCTGACTTACCTCACGGAACAGAGGGACAAGAGGATCAAGCTAAAATCTTTTCACGCTATACGGCTCACCCACTCTCTCAGTTCTCACTACCTCCTGCCTTCTGGGTGGAAGTCCTCAGTGGTCCCTTTGAGCTGTTATCCTCGGTTTCACTGTTTCTGGTATTGAGTGTGCCGAACCCAAAACAAAACATGCCAGGGCGTATGATGTTTGGTGCTAAGCGACACCGTCGGTCTGCAGGTGTGGCTTTGGGGATGGAAAGGACTCTCTGTTACTCTGAAGATGCCAGGAGGCATGAATGAATGTCAAGGTGAGTCAGCAGAGACTCGGAAGCCCAGGTGAATGTGATGTTCACGGCTTCTCTTGATAGTGTCCACTCTCTCCCTACAGAATCAGCCTGGGTCTCCTCCTCCAGGAGGGCCACCATCACAGCCTGGGTTAGAGCCCCATCCCTGTGCTCACCTCTGTGGCAGTCATTACCATGTGGTGTTATAATTTCCTGATTGCTTATTTATCTCTCCTCTAGCTCTGGATCCCTGAGCAAAGGGTCTGTAAGTCAGGCCTCTGTACTCCAGCAGTCCACCTCCTAAGGTTTAACACCATGATGGACCATAAGTCGGTGCCCAGGAGATGTTTGTTGAAGGCACAGTGACTCTAGAAAAGCTTTACAGCCTGTCTCCCTGACAGGTAGGAGCCGAGGATGCTCTGAGCAGGAAACCAGATAAGGACACCTCTTACCTCTGCTTACAGCATGAATAACTCCTGGACGGTCACTAGCATCAGTCTCCTCAGGGAACACCAGGTCACAACCAGGGAAAACTGGACAAAATAAACTCACTCATTTAAGGAGACAAAGAAAATCTAAAGAAGAAAGATAAAAGAGCCCCAAAGAGTGCAGCCTTCCCAGGGAGCCCAGAGCAAGATGGTAGACCTGTGGCTTCCTCTTTTTTTTTTTTTAAGATTTTATTTATTTATTTGTTTGAGAGAAAGTGTGAGCAGGGGAAGGGGCAGAAGGAGAAGGAGAAGCAGACTTCCCACTGAGCGGGGAGCCGGACGTGGGGCTCGATCCCAGGACGCTGAGATCATGACCTGAGCCAAAGGCAGATCCTTAACCGACTGAGCCATCCAGGTACCCCTGTGTCTCCCTCTTTTTTTAAAATTAAGCTTTTATTTTGCGATCATTGTAGATTCACATGCAACCGAAAGATGATGCAGAGAGTTCCCACATGCCTTTTCTTCAGTTCCCCCAGAGGTAGTTCTCCTGCAACACTGTACTACAACATCACAGCAGAGATACTGACATTGATCCCAAACATAGGTTTTATTTCCAATTCCCAGTTTCACTTGCACTCGTGTTTGTGCATTTGGTTCCACAGACCTTAATCACACATGCAAGCTCAGGTGTCCATTGCCACAGTCAAGATACTCAGTGGTTCCAACACCACTAGGGCCCCACATGTGACCCTGTTATGACTACAGCTGGCCCCCCCAACCCCCAACTCCCAATGCTGGCATCCCCTAATCTCTGCAATTTCTGTAAGTTAGTCACTTCAACAATGTTTTATAAATGGAATCATAGAGTACGCAACATTTTAGGATGGGTTCCAGCTCGGTGTATTTCCCTGGAGACCCACCGTTCTAGATGTTGCATGCAACCATGGTTCGTTTCTTTTATCATCTAGTGGCAGTCCAGGGGACGGATGTACCTCCCTTTCTTTCGCCATTCACCCCCTGAAGGACATCTGGGACTTCATGCCCTTGGGACAAATGCCCAAGAGTGCAATCGCTGGGTTGTCTGGTAATTGCATTCATTTTTTTAAGAAACTGAGTGGCTCTCCTGTTCTGTGGGCTTCCCCTGCACCCTTGAGGAGGAGAAGATAAACGTCTAGCCTTGCCATCAAACCCCTCACCCTCAGACACCCGCTAATGGGCGTGGGGGGATCTGGACAACACCAGAGTAGAGACGAGGTTAGGAGCCCAGGGTGAGAGACTTAGGGGACCTCCATCTCAGGGTCACAACTCTGTCCTCCCCTCACCGAGAGTGAGCACCTCCTCTGATTCTGCTTCTGGGGTACCTCACTTGCTTCCCCTGGTCCCCACCCCAAAGGACATTTCCAGAATAGACATCTGGAGGCATTGGTTCCTAAGCCAGATTAAAAAATATGGGGGCAGGGGCCCACAACTTTCAAGCGAGGGAGTTTTAGGATTCTTAAGGAGATTTTTAGGCGGTTTCTCTCCTGGCTCCAAGCAGTCGTGCCCTTGAGGAGGTGGTGAGGATGGAGTAGCTGGTCCTGCAGGATGGAGATCTGCTGGAAAAGGGCTGGGAGCTCTGGTTGCCTCCACCAGCCCAGGTGTTGGCATGAAGGAGCCAGCTCCCCGCACACGCCTGTCCTTGCGGGTCCTGGGTGCTCGGCTGGAGAAGGGGAAATAGGGAAGTTAAACTAGCCCAGCTGTCTTCCTGGGCTGGGATCTGGGGGCTGTGACGTCAGGGGAGGTCTTGGGAAGGAGGCAGACCATGCATAGGCTCTATGAGTCCCCGGAAGGAAAACAGGGTCCCTGGTGCCTGCACCTTCCTCCAGAGCACCCTCACCCTCACAGGTAGAGCCCTGGTCACTGCCCCTGCAAAATAAGGCATGAGTGCACCAGTCCCAAAAAGCACAGCTGTCACAGAAGCTGTCCTCGGGGAGCTCTGCCCAAGCGAAGAAGGACGGCGGAGGGACCTCCAGGGTACCGCTGCTGATGCCGCCCAAGGACACGGGGCTCCACCAACCGCACTTTTGTGCTTACAGATGGAAATTTCACATAAAAACTACCCCTGATGGTTTGAATTTCCAAATCCAAGGGAAGCCGCATCCAGTTGAAGCAGAGGACAACTTCTTTCTTCCCTGTGATCAGGAAGTCCCATGATGATACCCAGACTGCTGCAGTGCATCTCAACAGCATGGGAGCCATGGACCATATCCAGGCACCACAGGGCAACCCCGATGCGGAAGAAGCCTCCTTCCACAGAGAGGTCGTGGGGTACTAGGAGGCAGCGTGGCGCTGTGCCCTGTGACGGGAATCCAGCCCCTCGCCTGCAGGGTTTTCAACCCTGCACGTGCCTGGGCTGCAAGGGTGTGGGGTCTGCTCAGCTTCTCGCACCGGGAAGATAACCAGCACTGCCCAAGGGGTTCACAATCCAAACCCAGAGTTGGTGTCTGCAGAGCGCCCTGCCCCAGGCCCTGCTGAGGGCTGGCGTTAGGCTCCCTGACCCCCCGGGTCGGTGGCTCCGCTTGCTTAGCAGTTTTCACTTCTTTTGAACTATAATTACCTAACTCTGAAGGAAAATAAGGAAAGCGTCAACAAACAGTTGGGAAGTAAAATCCACATGCACAGCTGATGGGACATGTGGGTTGGAATTTCTGCCAAGAAGTTGTGTGTCTGTGTGTGCGCACATGAACACTGTATATTTGTGTGTGTGTCTGTGTTCGAGAGTAGGTGTATTTACCTTTATACAAACACGTGGATGTGGATGTGGATAGACGTGTCAGTGAGTATCTGAGTGAGTTGGCATGTATGTGCCTCCGTGTGGGTAAGTTTGCTAATGTAAGGATCTATGTGTTGCTGTGTGTCTATGTGGCTTTGCACATATGTGTATGTCTGTAGCTAGTGTGTGTCTATGTGTGCACGTGTGGATGTGTGTGTGCGTGCATACACTTGTATAGGGTGGGGGCAGAAGCAAAACGAGACCCCTAAATAGAATCATTGAGCAAAGGGCCGAAGTCAGAGCTGGAAATTAGAGCAGCGTGCCCTCAGGAGAAGGATGCCAAATCCAAAGTGAAAATTCCTTGGTTTTCTTGCTATGACGCCTGCTAGAAACCCCAGCCCCAACATCACTGACACCCGCGTCACAGAGCTCGGTTCCTTTCCTCCTGAGGAAGTGAGAAGGGGATGTAGTCCTTTGGCTTCAACCTGTGGTTGCTAAATGCCTTCCTAGCTGGGTTCCCCATGGGAGGCATCAGCCCTGGACTTCCCCTTTCTCCACAGCCCCTGCGTCTTTGTGATCTAAAAGTTGAGCCTCTGTGGCTAGGGCATGCTGAAATAGACTGAGCTTCTGATTTGGTTGCTTGGGTTTCTGGGATTTACAGCAGGGGCAGGAAACCTTCCAAATGTGGCCAGCTGGTCAAGCTGTTAGTCCTTGTTGATCTGTCTGGGCAAGGGTGTGTGTGTGTGTGTGTGTGTGTGTGTGTGTGTGTGTGTGTGTAGAGGGGGCACAAGTGAGAGACACAGATGGGATTAACTTTCAAGAGACAGGCAGAGGGAAAAAGAAACCACCCTTCCACATGTTACTAACAATCCTTCTGCACCATCTTTGGCGGCTTCTTGGTTGGGTCCAGAGTTTGAGGCCAGACTATCTTTGTCTTACGTATAGGAAGGTCAGTGTATCAGTAATCCTTCTGCCACAAAACTATGGTGCAAATCTCATTCCAAAACTCAGTGTTTGTCTTACTTATCATGTCATTTATTCGTGTTATTATTTTGTGTCTTTTCTTTTTTTCTTTTTTTTAAAGATTTATTTATTTGAGAGAGCGAGAATGAGAGAGAGAGAGTACATGAGAGGGGGGAGGGTCAGAGGGAGAAGCAGGCTCCTCGCTGAGCAGGGAGCCCGATGCAGGACTCGATCCCGGGACTCCGGGATCATGACCTGAGCCGAAGGCAGTCACTTAACCAACTGAGCCACCCAGGCGCCCGTGTCTTTTCAATAATTGGGCCTGAACCAATCAGATGAGTCCTTACAGGAGACTAGGACCTTCCTAGAAATAGCATGAGAAGGACCCTGTGTGTGGGGGGTAGACAGATGCTGGCTTTGGAGATGGAGGGGGCCACATGACAAGGAATGCAGGCACCCTCTAGGAGACAAGAATGGTCCCTGGCTGATGACCATCAGGGAAGCAGGGACCTCAGTCCTACAACCCCAAGGAACTGAATTCCTCCACTAACCTGAATGAACTTGCAAGTCGGTTGTCTCCCAGAGCCACCAGAAATGAACCCAAGCTGGCAGCCACCTCGTGTCAGTCTTATCTGACCCTGAGCAGAGAACCCAGCTGAGCCTTGCCTGGGCTTCTGACCTACAGAACTGTGAACCATGAAATGGGTTTTGTCTTAGGCTGCTAAGTTGGTGATATTTGTTATGTAACAATAAGACGTTAATATAGTCTAATTACCTTCTTTGAAGGAGAAAAGAAAAACTCGGTAGGAAGAACACAAATTAATATCACACTGAATTAGCCCGCCACACCTGATTTCATACTTGGTCTCCCACAGTGGATAGCAATTGCCCAAATTACCATATCTTCACCAGCAATGAGCTTTATGATTTTATTTTAATCCCTGACAAGTGAAAGTGTCAATTCATTGTTATTTTAATGTGCATTTATTTCCTTGCCTTCTAGTGAGAAACACCCTTTTTATATACTTCTTAGCATAGCGGCTGTTAGCTGTTAGGAACATGCTATTTTAATTTCCAGCTGGATGTATTTTTCTATTTAATTTTTACAGCTAATTTCTCTGTTTCTACAGAACCCCTACACATTGGGTGCTATAAAAATATTTGCTGAGCGAATGTCTGCATTAAAAAATAATGAATGAATAAATAAGTCTTCAAGAGCAGATGAGGGCTTTTACTACTGAGAAATTCAGCCTTTTGATGTCAGGACAGGACTGCAGGTGGCCCAGTGGAATCAGTTCAGTAAAGCAGAGACTCACCTGACATTCAGACGCCCTTGGCCATATCAGCCTCCAAGGAAGTTGGTCAAGCAGTAGCCAGCGGGGCAGAAGACATTACAGAGCAGACCAAGAGACAAGAGTGGCAAGAGATGGGGAATCACCGTGAACAGACATCTGACAGGTGGTTGGGCTGCTCTGGGGTGGATGGTGGTGCCGTCCACTGCTTTCTGCCATCAGAGATGCAAGACTAGGTCCAAGTATTGGTTTGTTGGAAACATATTTATCATTTTTTTAAATTTGTTTGGAAACTATTATTACAAAAGTAACATATTTGATATTTTAAATACTTCAAAGCATTTAGAAGTATATAAAATACAAGGTAGGGCGCCTGGGTGGCTCAGCTGGTTAAGCAACTGCCTTCGGCTCAGGTCATGATCCTGGAGTCCCGGGATCGAGTCCCACATCAGGCTCCCTGCTTGGCGGGGAGTCTGCTTCTCCCTCTGACCCTCTTCCCTTTCGTGCTTTCTGGCTCTCATTCTCTCTCTCTCTCAAATAAATAAATAAAATCTTAAAAAAAAATAAAATACAAGGTAAAATATATATAAATTGTATATAAAATACAAGAAACCCTCAATCTTACTCCTCTCAGATAACGCCCTTTGGGCTATGTACATAATGGTGAAAGGAAAAATGGGTTGAGCTATGCATACTGTCTGCAACATACTTTATTTTCAATTAAGAAAATATTGTGGCTATATTTTCAGAGATACAAATTTCAGATCAGGGAACTGAGGTCCATAGATCCCCAGAAGTCTCCCTGGGTATATTCAGGACACTCATGGCCCCTGAAATCTCGGGTGCTTTTTCAAGGGTTTGAGGACATTCCCTTGGTCTCTGAGCAAAACAACTCCTATATCATTTTTAAGTCTTTTCTGACATTGTGATCATTTTTAAAAATTGAGATGTTCTTCACATATAAGATTGTGGAAATTTAAGGTGTACAACGTGTTGATTTGATACACTTACGTGTTGCAATATGATTGCCTCTGTAGTGTTAACCAACACCACTGTCACATCACAAAATTATCATTTCTTTTTTGTGGTGAGAATATTTAAGATTGACTTTCTTAGCTCCTTTCGAGTATATGAGCAGTTTCGTTAGTTATAGTCACAAGGCTGTGCATTAGATCCTCAGAACTTACTCATCTTCTAACTGCAAGTTTGTACCCTTTGACCAACATTCCTTCTCTCCAAACCACCATTCTACTCTGTTATCTATAAGTTCAGCTTTTTTTGGATTCCATAAATAAGTGAGCTCATACAGTATTTATCTTTCTCTGTCTGGAACTTCCCTCACTTAGAATAGTGCCCCCAGTGTCCATCCATGTTGTCACGAATGGCAGGATTTCCCTCTTCTTATGGCCAAATAAGATTCCTTTATATACATCTTCTTTATCCATTTATCCATCAATGGACACTTAGGTTGTTTCCATATCTTGGCTATTGTAAATAATGCTGCAGTAAACATGGGGGTGCATATGTCTTTTTGGTATTCTGTCTTCATTTCCTTTGGACATATCCCAGAAATGGAATTGCTGGATTATAGGGTAGTTCTACTCTTAATTGGCTGAGGAATCTCCACATTGTTTTCCTTAGTGACTAAACCAACTTACATTCCCACCAACCGTGCACAGCAGGTCTTCTTTCTCCACATCCTCACCAATTGTTATTTCTTGTTATTTCTGGTCTTTTTGATGACAGCTACTTGAACAAGTGTGAGGTGATATCTCACTGTGGTTTTGATTTGCATTTCCCCGTGTTGAGCATCTTTTCATATGTCTGTTGGCCATCTATATGTGTTCTTTGGAAAGATGTGTATTCAGTTCCTCTGCCCATTTTTTAATCAGATATTTTTGGTTATTAAGTCGTGACATTGTAGTCATTCTATTAAATTGCGATGTCTTTTATGAAATTGCCTCTCGATGCTGAATATCTTCAGGCTCAGAAACTCCTTCATAATTTCGGCAATGACACTGGGAGATTAGGAGTACTTATTAAGTCAAATGCAGATAAAAATCCCAACTTGTTTGTTCCTTTCTTGCTTACTGTTCAGTAGATCTGAGCAGGACATTATCAGGATCCCTTTGGGATTCCTTTTGGGTCTGCTCTACTGCCCTGTCCTCCCTGTTATCTCTCTGTAAGTCTGTTGTTTCTATGGCAGTGTGGACACCGTTGGTCTTTTTTTTTTTTCTAGTTTTATTGAGGAATGATTAATATACATCATTGTATACATTTAAGGTGTAGAACATGATGGTGTGATTACCACTCGTCTTTAAATGGGTAATAGGCCAATCATTAAAGCTTCAGACCTCACTTACCATGTCCGTGAGAACACCATCCCCTCAGAGATTTTCATGCTGTCCCCTCCCAGAACAGTCTCTGTGTGTGTGGCTCAGGGGACTGCCACCATGTGAACGGCAGGCATGGCATGGGCATCTGATGACTGATCCTCACATGTGGGTGTAGGTTGTAGGGGATGGACAGGGTAGAGATGTCTAGGAAGGAATTAGGGTAAGAAATAGAAATTCAGCATCTCTTTAGGAAATCATAGTTTGAAAAATTTGTTAATGAAATTTTGACACTCAGGTTTTGTGAAACTACCCTTTTGTAATGAGACAGCATGTTAGTCTAGGTACAAGAACTGCTAATTCAAGCCACAGCACCTCTTTGGGGATGGGCATGCATTCTGCTTCTGTATGCCAATGGTTTGTGACACCTGAGGTGGACGACCACAGGTTCATGAGCAGATACTCTGAATTCACAAATCGGGGCAAAGTTGATTTGTCTGCCTGGGTCCTTTAAAAAGCAGAAGCCAAGATGGGACTAGGCAGATGAGAGATTTATGGGAGGATATGCCTGTGAAGGATAGACAGAGAGGGGCAGGGAGATGGGGAAAGCCTTCAGATTGATGCAGGTCTAACATCTGGGAAAAGGCAAGGAAGGAAGGAATACGTAAGAAGGACCTCGGACTACAACCTCAGCTGGCGGGGGTTCCTGGGCAATGGTGCCCGGCAATGGAATGCCCAGTTCTGGTCCCTGGCAGCATGTTTAGTCATTGGCTGAGTGCCACCTTGGGAAAGTGTGGCCATGGAGCTAACGCCGTGGAGAATCCAAAGCTGCAGCAGCCGGCGGTGTGTGTCTACCAAGCAGGTTCTGCCTACTGGTCTACCTGTAGCCAGTTCTCTTGAAGAGAGATGTGAACACCTCCAGGGGGACCTGTATGTTATCTCAGAGGGCAGTCACTCTGCTGGGATACTATTGTCACCACTAGAATGGACACCACACCTATCCTGGCTGAAGAGGACTTGGCTTTGCCAGAAGCACACAGAGCTCTTCTGGAGACAGAGGGTCATCTTGTGTCTTGTCTCTCTAGTGACCCAGGAACCCTTACCTGGGACTGACTCTGTACCTCGCAAGTCAGGACAATGAGCTGCTGACCTGTGCTAAACACTTTGCAGGCATGATTGTATTTACTCTTCATGGACACTCTAGGACCTGGGCTGTTGTCACTAACCTGCGTGCAGGGGACACATCTGAAGCATGGGGATGGTTGCATGACTTTCCCAGAGCATGCATGTGGTCAAGGGGGAGTTGAGACCAAACCTAAGCTCTCAGTCCTCAGAGCTCTTGTGCTACAACTTCCATCATAAACACACGACTCATGTTTGTCTGATGAATGAAAAATGTTTGAAGAAATGCAAAGTCTTGTTAGTGTAAATCCGAATGCTGAGGATGCAGAGATGGAGGCGGCCATGAGAGATAGCCCAGCAGGCTCCAGGCAGGCAGATCATAGAAATCAGGGTCAATCTGAAATTCATCCATTCACAAAACACACTTCCATCAAGGCTCCTTGTCTGGGAGGTGTATGGGGCACTGGGAACACACAGGATGTGCCACCTGGGCTCACTGTCCAACAAGAGTAGAGTAGCAGCCTTGTGTAGAGATAGGAGAACAGTGCTAAGGAAGGATGGAAGAGGCGGTACCTCACTCTGCCTCCAGACACCAGGACAGCCTCCTGTGCTAGATGACACATTGGCAGAAT
This sequence comes from Zalophus californianus, assembly GCF_009762305.2. Classification (NCBI taxonomy): domain Eukaryota; kingdom Metazoa; phylum Chordata; class Mammalia; order Carnivora; family Otariidae; genus Zalophus; species Zalophus californianus. Next base: position 189,128,757 of record NC_045597.1, on the reverse strand, counting down.
CTCCTAGGAGAAAGAGGTGTGAGCTAGGTGGGCAAGGAGGAGAGGTTCACGTGGAGGAGGCAGCGTGCACAAGCCTGGAGGCACATTTGTGGGAATGCCCCATGGTGACAGTGCAGTGTTGGCTGAATGGAACACCGTGGAGGGAGACGAGCCTGGGGAAACCAGCATGGGTCACACCAAGATGACTTCCTCTCGACGACTGCACGTGATGATCTTCAGCTGGGGTGGCTTCTTGTGCCCGACTTTACTGAGGCAGGTGGCTGATCGCTCAGAACTGGGCTGTGGTTCTGCCATCAAAGCCGTGTGTGTGGGTGTGGGTGTGTTACAGGGGGGTGGGCAGAGACTGGTGGTGTTCAAAAGGTCAGCGTAGTAAATATGCAATTACAAATAAGAAAAGACCATTAAGCTAAAATTAACAAGTCAGGAAACGACAGATGTTGGCAGGGATGCGGAGAAAGGGGAACCCTCCTACACTGTTGGTGGGAATGCAAGCTGGTGCAACCACTCTGGAAAACAGTATGGAGGTGCCTCAAACAGTTGAAAATAGAACTACCCTACGATCCAGCAATTGCACTACTGGGTATTTACCCCAAAGATACAAATGTAGGGATCCAAAGGGGTACGTGCACCCCGATGTTTATAACAGTAATGTCCACAATAGCCAGCCTGTGGAAAGAGCCCAGATGTCCATCGACAGATGAATGGATAAAGAAGATGTGGTATATATACACAATGGAATATTATGCAGCCATCAAAAGGAATGAGATCTTGCCATTTGCAACGACATGGATGGAACTGGAGGGTGTTATGCTGAGCAAAATAAGTCAATCAGAGAAAGACATGTATCATAGGACCTCGCTGATATGAGGAATTCTTAATCTCAGGAACAAACTGAGGGTTGCTGGAGTGGTCGGGGGTGGGAGGGACAGGGTGGCTGGGTGATAGACATTGGGGAGGGTATGTGCTACGGTGAGCGCTGTGAATTGTGCAAGACTGTTGAATCACAGATCTGTACCTCTGAAACAAATAATACATTATATGTTAAAAAAAAAAAAAAGAAGAAGATAGCAGGAAGGGAAGAATGAAGGGGAAAAAAAGAAAAAGAAAAGAAAAGACCATTAAGGTAATGACTAAAAGGCTTAATGAGACCCCTGGTTTTAAAGGATCCCCCTGGTAGAGGCTGAAGGACAGAAGGCTGGGAGAATGGGCTCCGTCCAGGTGGGGAGCAGAGGGCCAGAATGAAGTCCCTGGTCGTGGGAAAAGAGAGAAGCAGGCCTGCCCAAGGGGCAGGAAGGGCGTCGGGGTAACGCCATGGGGCTGAGCCGGCAGAGCGGTAGAACACCGAAGCTTCTTCCCTGGACAGGAGACTCTCAAGAAACTGGCCCCCTCCCGACCAATGGATGGGGTTTGGGGCTCGGGGGCTGTCCCAGTCAGCGTGAATCATCGTAACAAACTCCCACAGACTGAGGATCTAAATCACAGACATTTGTTTGTCACGGTTCTGGAGGCTGGAAGTTCAGAGTCAAGGAGATGGCAGAGTCTGTTCTAGATGAGGACTGACAGATGGCCTCTTCTTTATGTGCTCGAGGTGGTGGGGTGGGGGGTTGGGGAGTGACCTCCTGTCTCTTCTTACAAATGCCGAACCCATCCTGACGGCCCCACTCTCATGACCTCACCTAACCCTAATCACCTCCCAAAGACCCCCCAAAGACTTCCACATAACATCACATGGAAGTTAGGGCTTCAACATACGAATTTGGTGGGGCACATGCCTTCAGTCCATGACAGGAGCTCTGCCTGGCAGGGGGTAGGGCAGGAGGCAGGACTGGCCCATGACCATATCAGGCAGAGGATGGAGGAGCTGAGCAGCAAAGGGAAGTCCCTGGGGCTGTGACCTTGAAGAGAGAGAGAAGAACCAGAATCGGGGCAGGACTGCAGCCCAGAAGAGCAAGAGCAAGGTCTGGTGTCAGACAGTAGGTGTCCTAAAGGCCCGGCGAGAGTCAGTGTGGGAATGAAAATCCTTGTGGCCGTCTGAAATTGTGCCTTGGGTCATAGTCCTGTGAATGGAATAAAGTGAAAGAATGTGTTTAGTGATCAGATCAATAATTTCATGGTTTCCCCAAAGAGCTCGCAGTCACCATGCATCAGAGCACCTGTTCCCACATCCCTGCCAACACTGGTCCTTGTTGGCTTTATTTGTGTTTTGTGTTTGTTTGTGTAAGTAAAATTTTTATTACAGTATGGCGTTGTTTTACTTTCCTTGGCTGGCATAACAAATTACTATAACCAGACATTTATCCTTTCACAGCTCTGGAGGTTGGAAGTCTGAAACCAAGGTGTTTGGCAGGGCCACGCTCCCTCCAAAAGCTCTAGGGGAGGGACCCTTCCTCGCCTCCTTCTAGCTTCAGGTAGTCGCCCGTGTTCTCGGTGCTCCTGGGCTTGTGGATGCATCACTTCCATCTCTGTCTCCTCCTCACAGCACCCTCTCTTCTGTGTGTCTGCCTTTTCCCTCTTTTTTAAAAGGACCCTAGTTACCAGATTTAGAGCCCACCCTAATCCACAATGATCTCATCTCAAGATCTTTAACTTGATTACATCAGCCAAGACCCATTTTCCAAATAAGGTCACATTCACAGCTGGTGGGGGGGCAGTTAGGACTTAGACGCATCTTTGTGAGGACCACTGTCCACCCCGCTGCAGACAGGGATACATGTAAAAGTTCACAAATCATAAGTGGACAGTTCAGTGAATTTTTGTACATGGAGAACCCTCGTGTAAACACCTCCCAGAACAACTGCACAGAGTCCCCACGGACGCCCCCTCCTCGTCATCCCCTGTCGTCCTCCCAGAGTCGGCCTCCATCCTGACCTCTGCCACTCTCCACCAGCTTTGCTTGGCTTTGCAGTTTATGTGGCTGGAATGCTGTCTACCTGGCCCTGGGGGTATACCAGTTCTCCACTCTCAGTTTCTTCTAGCTATATACAGAAACTCAAGAGATCACTGACTAGTTGATGAAGTAATAGAAATTAATAAAATAACCAAAATCACTGTAAGCACACCAAAGTAAATAACCTTTCTGTTTAGAAGCATTTAACCAGTTAAAAATATAATTTAAAAAATCCCACTTATAACAGCACCCACAAATAGAATAGCTAAGAATATCCTTAATAATAAATATAAGGGACCAAATAAATAAAACTAAAAACTGAGCTGACAAATATTTTTGTTTTCAGAAGGAGTAGCCAGGTCTTGCACCGGAAAAAAAATGCTAGGTTTTAAAGTGAATACCTTTCCCAATTGAAACTGGAAGAGTAAATAAGAGGAAACACCCAAGAAAATCTTCTACAGAAAGAAAAATGAAGCAGAACTGGTTCTACTAGATTTTACACCGTGTGATAAACCTGAAACAAGTGATCCTGAGCATCACTGATAGAAGGAAGAAGCAGTAGCCGATCAATGAACCGTGAATGGCCAGAAACTGATCAGTATTTAACATATGTTAAGGGAGGTGTCACTCAACAATGGAAAATGAAAGATTTCTCAATCAAAGATGATACCATAGTTGGCAAGATATTTGGGGAAAATGTCCGCTTCTAACTTTCCCACACACCAAAATAAACTGCAGATTGATCACAGCTCAGTTATTTTAAAAAATAGGGGGGAAAAAAAACAGCTCCTTGGTTTTTGGATGGAGAAAGGACTTTCTAAGTTTAAACTCAATGAGAGGCAATCAAAAGGAAAAGATAGATTTGAATTCATATAAAAATTACATGTCAAACATCACAAAAGAATGGACAGCCAATTACAGGTTTAAAATGGTTTTTTTAAATACACAATATTGAGAAAGGGTTTAAAACTTCAATAAATAAATTGCTCATATAAATCAATGAGAAAAGCTGGAATATTCCATTAAGGAAATGGGAAAAGAAAACGCATAGAAAACTCATAGAGGTAAGCACAAGAAGCTTACCAACAAATGACAATTTAGGCAATCTTACTAAGAATCAAAGAGAAGCAAAGTTGAAGATAAAGGCCAATTTTTGCCTCCTGACCTAGTAATACTAGAGTTTGTAAAGATGCAGATAAGCCGTGCATTTTTTAAATCTAATGAACCATCTTTTTGAGAATAAATTTAGCTGTTTGTGTCAAAAGCTCAAAGCATTTTAATAAATGTAGAAAAAACACAAGTGTTTAAACAGTACATATAATCAATATAAAGTAAATAAAAATACTAGGGAAAGTAAATAAAAGACACCCAAACCTTGCAGTGTTATATCTCATATTTGGTGTTCTCTATACTTTTCTAATTTTCAAATGACTTTTATCTTCAGGGGGAAAAAAAAAGGATTGATAAAACAAATGGGAAATGCTAAGTGCATTCTCCGCATCACCAAGGGAATCACTGTTGCCATGTGGTAACAGGATAAGGGTGTGAAGATACCAACAATGGGAAACAGACAAACATACCTCTTTGTTCATAATAAACTGAGCGTCAGCACATAAACTCAATCAATTGGTAGTTATTTGGTGACCTCCAGGTAAATAAAAATCTCCCACTAAATGGAATTTACTCTACTTCATTCAGCAGAGAAGGTCATGTTTAAGACTAAAAGGTTAATGAGCAGGACTGTTTCAGGTAGAACAGCCGGGGGAGGACACTAGTCCAGGAAGGATTGTGTGCAAAGATGGGAGGTCTCAGCCAGCTGGAGAGCTGGAGAGAAGGTGGGTGGATGAGAATGTGGACAGGAAAACAGGGGCTGGACCCCTAAGGGCTGCAAAGGTTTTAGAACTGGTTCTGTACAGAGCGGGGCAGGAGGCATGAGAATACTGGATTTCCAGTGAGAATGGTGCATAATCAGATGTGTCTTCTAAAGAAGAAGAAGAAAAAAAGAACATCACTTTTATTGACAGTTAGGGCCACAGTGGAAATGAAACAGTCCCAAGAAGGATCAGCAGAGCAGAAAATGAACACAGAGGTGGGGTGGAGGGAGACTATATGGAGACTGCTGGATTCAGAAGCTTCTACAGTGGTCCTTCTGGAAGGCGATGGAATCTGAAACAAGGCCATCAGAGTTGAGATGAAATGGGGGGGACCAATTAGAATGTCAACTTTTTTGATCAAAGGGCTTTTTTGATCACTCCTGTTTTCCTAACCCTAGAAAAATAACCGGCCACAACAGATGGTGAATAAATATTTGTTGAATGAATGAATCAGCCAAAAGACACAAGATATTTACAATGTAATAAACTAGAAGGAACTAGTGGGTTCCTAGATATAAAAGAGAATAATGAAAGACTTCAGAAAGGAGATAAACAGTAATACCTCTAAAGAACCTTAAAGATTCTTAAAAAAAAAAAAGATTTTATTTATTTATTTGCCAGAGAGAGACACAGCAAGAGAGGGAACACAAGCAGGGGGGAGTGGGAGAGGGAGAAGCAGTCTTCCCTAGGAGCAGGGAGCCCGATGCAGGGCTCGATCCCAGGACCCTGGGATCATGACCCGAACCGAAGGCAGACACTTAACGACTGAGCCACCCAGGTGCCCCAAACCTCTTAAAGTAAAGTAAATGCATCCAATGATGACTCATAAATTTCCTTAGATATTACTGTATTGTATTCATTCTGGTTATAATTCTACAGGCTATCAAAATGTTTCCAAGGGCCACTTAATATTTTTCTTATAAACATGCCTGTTCTATGGACATAAACTTCTTACTAGAATTAAGGTAAAAACATTTTTCTCCCTGCCTGGTTATCTCGTAATTTAATTTTAGGGTTGGGTTTTTGTTTTTTTTTTTTTTGAATACAGAAGTTTTATATTTTTATATTTTCAGAAGTAACAATATAGCACTTCCAAACTGAATCATTGTGTCAATGTCCATTTCCCGGTTGAGATGTCATGCTATAGCTCTGCAGAAGGTTACCACTAGTGGAACTAGGAAGGGTTTATGGGATCTCTCTACTATATTTTAACAGCTGCACATGAATCTGAAATGATCTCAAAATAGAAAGCTAAAAAACAAAAAACAAAAAACAAAAGCAAACCAAACCCTGAATGATTCATCTTCCTAACTGAAGACCTTTCACACTGTAATGTCAAAAGGAAATCTTGGATTTACCTACAGCCCCTGGGAAACGGTTCCTTCTCCGTCTCTTCTTTATAGATGCGCCCAGAAGAGAAGGCTGCCTCTTTGCTGTTGTCATTGTGGCTTTCTCTTTTTGGGTTGCAATTCCAAAGTAAACACACCTCTTATTTACGACCTCCAAATTGCAAGATTATCACCATGGTTATTGTCACCGCTGCTCTGGGCTTTATCACTTCCTCTCCGGATGCGGTTTGTTCAGCCCCTAGCAGGTTTGCCATCATTTCAAAGGAGAGAAAGATGAATCCTTTCTGAGCGATCTGTGCGGCAACATAGTACAGTCTTGTTTACCTTGATACGATCCAGTCCAGACGGTGTGTAGAGGATGCTGGTTTAATCAGCATAGCCCCTGACTGTTGTGACAAGTGCAGATGCACAGCCCTAGCTGCGTGGTTGGTGGAGACAGCTCCATGTCTGTTTGCAGCCTTACCTGGGTGAGGTGGGGGGCTGCTGGGGCAGAGAGCAGTCTCACCAGAGGCTTGCCTCTTCCTGGCTCTGCCAGGGCCTCTCTGGTCTCAAGGCACCCCCGAGCCCCAACCTCTTCCATCATCAGGCACCTGACTCCTGGAAGGCACTCTGCACATGCTGGTTGATGTAGCTGGTGTCCCCATGGCCCCATGCACGTGATTTCTGTCTCAGTTGTAGCCACCTGCTCTTTGCACTATTGCACACACTCCCAAATATCTTGTTGAGTCCCCTTTGGCCCTTCTCAGACCTGTTTTCAGCAGGCAGCCAGAGTGATCCCTTCAAAAGATCCCTCCTTTGCTTAACACCTTGAGTGGCCCCTCGGGATAAAATCGGAATAAGGCACAAGGCCCTCCCTGACCTGACTACGTGCACCTGCCCAGCCTCTCAGCCCCTCCCTCTGCATACCACCCTCCAGCTACAGGTATGAGACACATGCAGGCCAGCCCCACTCAAAGGGCTTCCGTGGAGCCCCAGAGTTCACAATGGGGAGCATTTGAGCTTGGTATCCTTGCCAGTGTCTTATGACATTGGGAGAGTGTCCTCACCCAGGCTCCACTTCCTCCCATAGCGCCCAGGGTGTAATATCTGCTGGATGGCAGTTGTCTCTGTGCATTCTCACTGTCAGGGTGGGGGCAGGGAGCAGGTCACATGTGTGACTGCCGGCCACCAAGAGGCCACCTGCCCCAAAGATCTTTGCCTCCTAACCTACTAGTCTTGAAATCACCTTGACAAGAGCAAGCGTAGTGGTCCAGACACAGACTTCAGGCCATAATATCTACCATGAGTTCTCTGATTCAGTACAGTTGGACTGTCTCGAACCTCCCCAACCATCTCCATACCCTCCCCGCTCCTTCTTGCCTGTGAATAGGCTATGCATGCCCCCACTCCGGAGTAGGTGCAGCATGAAGGCATGAGCTGGTAGGATATAAATGTCTATTACTGGGGCCTTGGAAGAGCTTCCTGTGATGGTGGGTGGAAGGTGCTGGAACAGGGCCAGAAGCAACAACAAGTTTAAGACTGCATTTGGAGAAGGACTGGGCTGGGATCCTGAATCCAGAGGCTGAGCACTGGCACACACCTGGTAACATCAAGGGCATTGGCCAGAACCCATTTTGACCGATGCAGGTAGGTTTGAAAGATTCTAGAGCCAGGTAAATGGTACCGGTTGGCATGTCTAGGTAATCGAGCTTAGAAATCAACCAATCCAGCCCCACACTTCACAGTGGAGGAAAACAAGGTTCAGAGAGATTCTGAGGTCGTCTCTGTCTTACAGCTAGAAAAGGCCAGGAACTTTCATGAACAAGCCAAGACCAACGCACTTGGATCACAGCATGATCACTGCAATGGAGCAGGGGTGCTGTTTGTGGTTGTTCAGGCCTTGTTCCTTGCAGACTGCAATATGAACAGCTTCACCTAGGGATGTGCAGTGCACAGACCACACAGCCATACAGAGAGATTTTGAGCCAGCGTCAGGGCAAAGACCAATAGTGACAAGGAGGTCCCATTGCACAGGCTGGATTCATGGTGGAGCCAAAAGCAGGAGGCTGCCCTGGAGGCCAGACAGTGGCCGGCAGGGTCTCTCCCCAGAAAGGAGAGGAGGGTTCTTCTGGCATTTGGTTCTGCAGGAGGCCATGGCTCAAGATGTTGATCACTGAGCGCAGGAACACCTGGGCCAGGCATTCACGGTCATCCCTCCTTGGTGGTCGGGGGCACCTAGAGCTTGGGCCTGGTGGTCAGACTGAGTCAAGAGGAGCGTTCACCAGGTCTTGGCAACACACAGGCCCCAAAGCCCAAAGGGCAAAACAAGGGCAGGGTCACAGCCCAACAAGCAGGCCTACGCCAACAGGTATCCGGGATGTGAAAGGTTGGGGAGCCGGGGCGGTATCAACAGAGAGTCTAACCCTCACAAAGAAGGCACTGAAGAATTAATAACCCCTCCTACCCGCAGGTCTTTTATTCTTTTGTGTATAATTGCTTTATAAACATCCGTGTATATTGCTTTATTTAATTCCATAGGAAGCCGGTGATAAAGGCCTTATTATCATCCCACGTCCCCCACGTGGGTTTCGCAGGTTACAGGAAAGGGCAAAATGAGAACTTGAACCTGTCTCTGGAGATTTGGACTAGCGTCCCGCTCCACAGCGCCCCCTTCTGGCCAGAGAGGAAACTTCCCTTCAGCGGCTCGGACTCGGAGCTGGGAGCCAGATGGAGGGGGCAGGTTGGTGTGACCTGGACGATGGGGTCCTAAGCGCGGCTACAGTGAAACAAGACCTTACAACAGGTGGATTCTGGCCATGGAGACAGAGCCCTGTGTGTCTGAATCTCTGGGAACATTTCTACCTCAACGGAAGGAGAGGTCGACTCCTCCCACACAGCTGGTCCCGGCGCACCCGCGTGTGTCTTCCACAGCCGGGCTCTCCCTGGGAAACCTTCCTCCCTTCTTCGGACAGGTGAATCTTTTTCTTTTTCCGCTCACACGTCCTTCTGTCCTTCTTCCTGGCAGGCCCCAGCAACCAACCCAGACCAGCTGCCCCATCTTCTGTGTTCAAGTCATGGCCTTTAATATCCCACATTTCATAACGGATCGATTTGAGACTTTTTAAAAATGATTTTTCTTCTTATTAAAAAAGTATGTTCACCTTGCAGATAAGGTGGAGAATGTAGAAAAATGCAGAAGAGAAAGTAAAAATCACCTGTGGCCCAACCCCTGAGATAGAAATCCCATTATAATTTGTATCATCTCCTTCCCAATTTAAGTACATAACTGAATTTATAATTTAGCAATAACGTCTATTTTGTTAATTAACATTATGTTACAAGCATATTATGAAGATTTTTCCAAACATTCTTCAATGGTCTTATCACAGAGCGGCCCGTAGCTGGTGCCTATGACACAGCGGTTCTCCTTTATTGGACATTGCCGGTGTTCTCAAGTTTATTCTTTCGAACAGTGCTATATGGAAAAGCTTGGAGGTGAATCTTGGTCCTTGGGGTGGGGTCCTGAAAATGAAATCACTGGTCAGAAGATCCCAACAGTTGTAAAGGTCCTGGCAGTCATGGCCCAACTGTACCAAGCAGGTGTGAGCATGCGCAGCTCTCCCGCTGCCCCCTCCCCGCCCCACCTCACTGACAGGTGGCCAGGGCCCCGCGGCTTTTGCTTTTGTTTCAGGGTGCATTTATTTGGTTATCAATCAGGTTGGACATTTTCTGCACGTATGGCTGAAATCTTGAAGGAGCCCACAAAATGGCAGCTCTTTCCCCTGCCTGCGGTCTGACAATTGCAGAAAGACCTAAGAGGGACAGAGGGGCTAAAATATCACCTCTATTCTTAACAAAGGTGAAGAGGGAGGAGGCAGCTTCATGTGAGGGCTCAATGGCTGTGAACTGCATTATGAATTCAACAGCCCCATTTCTCTGCATCCCGAGTAGTACCAGTTGGACAGATGGACGGATAGTCTGCTGGGACAGACCTTCCCTGGCGTGGGCACTGCCTGCTGAGTCTCAGCATGGAGGGACAGAGGAGGGTCCCCCCACCCCGTAGGCATCTGGCTCCCCAAAAGAAGTAGGGAGCATGTGAGTAAGCACCCCTCTTTACTTTTCAGAACGGTCCTCTTCTCTTAGGGGAGCATTAGGAAGGGGCTGCAGTGACATCAGTTCATCTGGGGAGAATTCGCCCTGTTAGGGTGTTTGGAGAGTGAGGAGGGGTCACACTTCTCTACTGCTTTCAACAGCCAACTGTCCGTCCTTCTATTAGTGCACACTTTCTGCTGAGCTTGAGGTGCACAAGTGCTTTGTTGAGTCATTTTTAAATTTTTATTTGTCTTTTCCTCTTATTTAAAATGTTTTTGAATTATGAACGTTGTTCAATTATTATTTAGCCAAATCTACTATTTTATTTTTTGCATGCTGTTCCAATCTTGGAAATCAGCCACTGTTATCATCTTCATCAGAGTCAAGTGAGTCTCCTGTGCCAGGCATTCTGTAAAGCTTGAGTGTACGTTTATCTCCTGAAATTTTCACTGCAGCCCCTATCAGGAAGAAACAGCTCCCCAAACCACAGTTTGTCAGGCGCAGTGAGCTGCCGGGAGCTCGAACATGGCAGGACCAGTGTGGTCCGACTCCAGCTGCCGTGTCCCCAAAGGCCATTGTCACCCCGGAGTCAGGAATTATGACTCAGGGCTCCCATCCCAGAGCCAAGCGTTTGGGAAATAAAAATGCTTATTTATATAGGCTCCTAATTACTATGCCAGGAAGCGAGCGTGTCATTGCTGATGATTTGGGGTAGGAATGAGACAGATTCCAACTTAGGAACGATACAAAGCTACAGGAGAGGCTGTGACTCAGCTTAATGCTCCGTTTTGAGAAACATCAAAACTCCCACAGATTTATCTGTCTGCCCAGGGATTCAGCTGTTCCCAGAAACCATTCTCACCCTTGATACACTTGGTGGGCCCTTTTCTTTCCATTTGATTTATTTTTTTCAGTGACAGAAGTAAATCATTGACATTTTTAAAAAGCCACAGTAATGGATTTAAAAGGCCAGATATTCCCTCCTTCCATCAACTCTTGAGTAATACTTAAATAGTCATAAGTACTTAAATAATAAAAAATAAAGAACAGGATAATATTAATTAATACTTTAATAATAAGAAGTGCCACCATTCATGAAGTGCTTACTCTGTGCCAGGAGCACAGCTGAGTCCATTCATCCACAAAGTAGAGGAGTCGGACACAGGTGCGGGAATGGAGGTACAGAGAAGACAATAAGAAGCCCCGGGTCCCATAGTCAGGACATGTCAGAGCTGGGATCTCAACAGCAATCTCTGATTCCAGAGCCTCTGGTCACAGCTACTCCATCCGGAGCCCCTGGTCACAGCTACTCTCCTCTGCTAATCCTTCTGGGCAAACTTTCTGCAGATGTTAATGCTCTTTGTTTAAATAAACACACGTAGACGTGGATGAACCTACGCAGGTCCAGATGACCACCTTTTCTTTCTTTTCTCTTTCTTTATAGCAGCATTACTTGTTTTACCTGACAATGTATTTGGACATCTTTGCAGATGTAAGCATAGAGAGGTGAGAGATGCTTTATAGTAGTGGTCTCATAATTTGTTGTTAAATATACTATATGTGACCGTTTCACTGCATAGAGGCAACTTAGATTATTTCCAGTTGTTTTCTCTAGAAATAAATATCTTTATGCACAAACCTTTATGCTCAGCATGTTTTTTATATCAATAGAATAGATTACTAAAATTCAGATTGTTGGGCACCTGGGTGGCTCAGTTGGTTAAGCGACTGCCTTTGGCTCAGGTCATGATCCCGGAGTCTCTGGATCGAGTTCCACATCGGGCTCCCTGCTGAGCGTGGAGTCAGCTTCTCCCTCAGACCCTCTCCCCTCTCATGCTCTCTCTCAAATAAATAAATAAAAATCTTTAAAAAATAAATAAATAAATAAAATTGGGATTACTGCATCAAAAGGCTTACATATTTAAAATTTGGACACATCAGTCCCGTGTGGTTATAGGCTGATTCTACCAAAACTTTAAGGAACGAATTTTATACGAATTCTGACAGATAATAAAAAAAAAGAGAGATTACTTCCAAACTCATTTCATGAAGTCATCATAACCTGGTGCTAATACAACTCAATGACATCACAGAAAGGGAATATTTGGGCTTATGTAATTCCTTATTAAAGTATTAATTAATATTATCCTGTTCTTTATTATTTATTATTTAAGTACTTATGCCTGTAGACATAAAATACTGGAAAATGGAACCCAAGAACATATATAAAGATGATCCAGCACAATAAATTTGCATTTTATACAGTTATGCGAAAGTGATTTGATATCAGAAGAGGCACATATAGAATTGACTATGTTAATCCGTCAAAAGAGAAATCAATCTGGTAATCTCAGTAAATTCAGAGTATCACAATAAATGAAAATACCCAATCATGATTTTATTTTCTGGAACAAAGAATATTTCCTTGATGTAATAATGTGTATGCATGAAAAGCACAGAACGAATGTCTTCCTAGATGGGGAAATATTAAAAGCATTCCTTTTAAATTGAAAAAATGAGCCCAGAACACCATACGAACAACCTACCCTACGCTTTTATTTAACATTGTTAGTCAAGAGGAGCAGATGTCTCTAAATCAAGGTCAGTGTTTTGGCCATAACAGGTGACAGGGTACCCTAAATTCTGAATCACGACTTGCCTTCTCACTAAAAGTGGCCCCGGGACTACCTTCACAGAAGAGTAAGCACATAACACGCAAGGGGTTTCTCACAGGCAGAGGAAAATCTTCCCCCATTAAGTGGATATTAAAAGACAGGGGAGACAAGAATAAATATGTGCTGTGACCACAGCCCCCATGAGTGCTTATTTAAAATAACAGTTATAGGCAGGAAAGTCAATAGCTCGTTACTGAGCTCAAAACCCAGGCACAAAGAGGGGGCGGAGCAAGATGGCGGAGGAGTAGGAGACCTGGGTTTCGTCTGGTCTCAGGAATTCAGCTGAATAGGGATCAAACCATTCTGAACACCTACGAACTCCACAGGAGATCGAAGAAGAGAGTAGCAACAACTCTCTGAACAGAGAAGCGACCACTTACTGGAAGGTAGGACGTGCGGAGAAGTGAACCCGAGGCGATATTCGGGAGGATAGACGGCGGGGGAGGGGGCCTCCGTTGGCCGCTTCTGGCAAGTGCTAGAGCCGCGGAGCACAAAATCGGACCTTTTAGAAGTCGGCTCCGCGGAGGGACGTCGCTCCAGTGGCTAAGCGGGGGGTGGAACCCTCGCGGGACAGTGTGGTCTCAGGACCCTCGGGGGCACAGAAAGACCGGGGGAGCCTGAGTGCGGCAGAGCTCCCAGGTATCGGAGCGGGGAACCCGGCTGCAGAGACGGAGCCGAGGCCCGGGCTCTCAGCTCGGGGTGGCCATAAACTGTGATCCGCGGCCCAGTCGGGCCACTGCTCCTCCAGCAGGGACCCAACAAGCGGCAGAGCCGGGGAGACTCCCCTCCCTCCCCCGGGAGGAGCGGCGCGGGAGCGCACCGCAGGGATCTGCTGGGTTTGGAGACTCCACACCAGGTCAAGTGCCAGAGATAGAAACGCTCGGTCACAGGCCGGGTGAGCACGGAGTGCGGCCGGAGACCGGGGACACGGGAGTGACTGCTTTTCTCTGGGGGCGCACTGAGGAGCGGGGCCCCGAGTTCTCAGCTCCTCCGGGTGGAGATTGGGAGGCCACCATTTTCACCCTGGTCCTCCAAAGCTGTACCGAGAGCTTGCAGGGAACAAAAGCTCCTGAGAGCAAACCCGAGCAGCTTGCTTAGCCCGGACCGACAAGGGCGGGGCAATTCCGCCTCCGGCAAAGACACTTGGGAACCACGGCAACAGGCCCCTCCCCCAGAAGATCAGCAAGAACAGCCAGCAAGCCAAGACCAAGTTTACCGATCAAGGAGAACAGGAGAACTCCAGCGCTAGGGGAATACTGCGCATAGAATTCACGGCTTTTTTACCATGATTCATTAGTTTTTCAAAGTTAATTTTTTTAACTCTTTTTTGACTTTTTCTTTTTCCTTTTTTCAAACAACATCTTATCAATCCCTTTTTTAAAAAAAACATTTATTATTTTTCATTTTTAGAGTCATATTTTTATCCCTTCATAGTAGTTACCCTTATTTTTGGCATATATATATATAAGTTGTTCTCTCTTTAAATTTTGAGATACAATTTCTTCTAACAGATCAAAATATATCCTAAATCACTAGTGTATGGCTTTGTTCTAGTCTCCTGCCTGATCACATTCTCTCCCTTTTTTTTTCTTTTTTTTCTTCTTTTTAAAACTTCTTCTTCCTTTTTAAAAACAACTTCTTATCAATTCCTTTTATAAAATCTTTTATACTTTTCATCTTTACAGTCATCTGCCATCCCTTCGTTGTATCAACCCTTATTTTGTACATATATAAGTCTTTCTTCCTTTAAAATTTTAGCAGGCACTTTCTTCTAACAGACCAAAATATGCCCAAAAGCTAGTGTGTGGCACTGATCTATGCACTAACCTGGTCATATTTGGTCATATTCTGTTTTTTTTGTTTTGTTCTGTTTTTGTTTGTTTTTATCTTTTTCTTTTTCCTTTTTTTTTCTCTTCTTTCTTTCCCTTTCTTGTCCCCTGGGTTCAGGTCTTTTCTGATTTGTATTGAGTATATTTGCTGGGGACGTTGTTAACCTGTTAGCATTCTCTTCTCTCATTCATCTGTTCTCCTCTGGACAAAATGACAAGACGAAAAAAATCACCTCAGCAAAAAGAACAAGAGGTAGTACCGTCTGCCAGGGACCTACTCAATACGGACATTAGTACGATGTCGGACCTAGAGTTCAGAATCATGACTTTAAAGATACTAGCTAGGCTTGAAAA
Organism: Zalophus californianus; assembly: GCF_009762305.2. Classification (NCBI taxonomy): domain Eukaryota; kingdom Metazoa; phylum Chordata; class Mammalia; order Carnivora; family Otariidae; genus Zalophus; species Zalophus californianus. The sequence continues at coordinate 189,113,718 of NC_045597.1, read as the reverse complement.
AAGCGTGGAAGTTATTAGAGAAACCCTTTCTGGAGAAATAAAAGAACTAAAATCTAACCAAGTCGAAATCAAAAAGGCTATTAATGAGGTGCAATCAAAAATGGGGGCACTAACTGCTAGGATAAATGAGGCAGAAGAGAGAATCAGCGATATAGAAGACCAAATGATGGAAAATAAAGAGGCTGAGAAAAAGAGAGAGAAACAACTACAGGATCACGAGGGCAGAATTCGAGAGATAAGCGATACGATAAGACGAAACAACATTAGAATAATTGGGATTCCAGAAGAAGAAGAAAGAGAGAGGGGCAGAAGGTATATTGGAGCAAATAATAGCAGAGAACTTCCCTAATGTGGGGAAGGAAACAGGCATCAAAATCCAGGAGGCACAGAGAACCCCTCTCAATATCAATAAAAATAGGTCAACACCCCGACATCTAATTGTAAAACTTACGAGTCTCAGAGACAAAGAGAAAATCCTGAAAGCAGCTCGGGAGAAGAGAGATGTAACCTACAATGGTAGAAATATTAGACTGGCAACAGACCTATCCACAGAGACCTGGCAGGCCAGAAAGGACTGGCATGATATCTCCAGAGCACTAAATGAGAAAAATATGCAGCCAAGAATAATATATCCAGCAAGGCTATCATTGAAAATAGAAAGAGAGATAAAAAGCTTCCAGGACAAACAAAAACTAAAGGAATTTGCAAACACGAAACCAGCCCTCCAAGAAATATTGAAAGGGGTCCTCTAAGCAAAAAGTGAGCCTAAAAGCAGCATAGATCAGAAAGGAACACAAACAATATACAGTAACAGTCACCTTACAGGCAATACAATGGCACTAAATTCATACCTTTCAATAGTTACCCTGAATGTAAATGGGCTAAATGCCCCAATCAAAAGACACAGGCTATCAGATTGGATTAAAAAACAAGACCCATCGATATGCTGTCTGCAAGAGACTCATTTTAGACCCAAAGACAACCCCAGATTGAAAGTGAGGGGGTGGAAAACCATTTACCATGCTAATGGACACCAAAAGAAAGCTGGGGTGGCAATCCTTATATCAGACAAATTAGATTTTAAACCAAAGACTGTAATAAGAGATGAAGAAGGACACTATATCCTACTTAAAGGGTCTATCCAACAAGAAGATCTAACAATTGTAAATATCTATGCCCCTAACGTGGGAGCAGCCAATTATATAAGGCAATTAATAACAAAAGCAAAGAAACACATTGACAACAATACAATAATAGTGGGGGACTTTAACACACCCCTAACTGAAATGGACAATTCATCTAAGCAAAAGATCAACAAGGAAATAAAGACTTTAAATGACACACTGGACCAAATGGACTTCACAGACATATTCAGAACATTCCATCCCAAAGCAACGGAATACACATTCTTCTCTAGTGCCCATGGAACATTCTCCAGAATCGATCACATCCTAGGTCACAAATCAGGTCTCAACCGGTACCAAAAGATTGGGATCATTCCCTGCATATTTTCAGACCACAATGCTTTGAAACTAGAACTCAATCACAAGAGGAAAGTCAGAAAGAACTCAAATACATGGAGGCTAAAGAGCATCCTCCTAAAGAATGAATGGGTCAACCAGGAAATTAAAGAAGAATTAAAAAAATTCATGGAAACCAATGAAAATGAAAACACAACTGTTCAAAATCTCTGGGATACAGCAAAGGCAGTCCCGAGAGGAAAGTATATAGCAATACAAGCCTTTCTCAAGAAACAAGAAAGGTCTCAAATACACAACCTAACCCTACACCTAAAGGAGCTGGAGAAAGAACAGCAAATAAAGCCTAAACCCAGCAGGAGAAGAGAAATCATGAAGATCAGAGCAGAAATCAATGAACTAGAAACCAAAAGAACAGTAGAACAGATCAATAAAACTAGGAGCTGGTTCTTTGAAAGAATTAACAAGATTGATAAACCCCTGGCCAGACTTATCAAAAAGAAAAGAGAAATGACCCAAATCAACAAAATCATGACTGAAAGAGGAGAGATCACAACCAACACCAAAAAATACAAACAATTATAAGAACATATTATGAGCAACCCTATGCCAGCAAATTACATAACCTGGAAGAAATGGGTGCATTCCTAGAGATGTATCAACTACCAAAATTGAACCAGGAAGAAATAGAAAACCTGAACAGACCTATAACCACTAAGGAAATGGAAGCAGTCATCAAAAATCTCCCAACAAACAAAAGCCCAGGGCCAGATGGCTTCCCAGGGGAATTCTATCAGACATTTCAAGAAGAATTAATACCTATTCTCCTGAAACTGTTCCAAAAAATAGAAATGGAAGGAAAACTTCCAAACTCCTTTTATGAGGCCACCATTACCTTGATCCCCAAACCAGACAAAGACCCCATCCAAAAGGAGAATTACAGACCAATATCCTTGATGAACATGGATGCAAAAATTCTCACCAAAATACTAGCCAATAGGATCCAACAGTACATTAAAGTACATCAAAAGGATTATTCACCATGATCAAGTGGGATTTATCCCTGGGCTGCAAGGCTGGTTCAACATCCGCAAATCAATCAACGTGATACAATACATTAACAAAAGAAAGAACAAGAATCATATGATCCTCTCAATAGATGCAGAAAAAGCATTTGACAATGTACAGCATCCTTTCTTGATCAAAACTCTTCAGAGTATAGGGATAGAGGGTACATACCTCAATATCATAAAAGCCATCTATGAAAAACCTACAGCCAATATCATTCTCAATGGGGAAAAGCTGAGAGCTTTTCCCCTAAGGTCAGGAACGTGGCAGGGATGTCCACTCTCACCACTGCTATTCAACATAGTATTAGAAGTCCTAGTCACAGCAATCAGACAACAAAAAGAAATCAAAGGCATCCACATCGGCAAAGAGGAAGTCACACTCTCACTCTTTGCAGATGATATAATACTGTATGTGGAAAACCCAGAAGACTCCACCCCAAAACTGCTAGAACTCATACAGGAATTCAGTAAAGTGGCAGGATATAAAATCAATGCACAGAAATCAGTGGAATTCCTATACACCAACAACAAGACAGAAGAGAGACAAATCAAGGAGTCGATCCCATTTACAATTGCACCCCAAACCATAAGATACCTAGGAATAAATTTAACCAAAGAGGCAAAGGATCTGTACTCAGAAAACTATAAAATACTCATGAAAGAAGCTGAAGAAGACACAAAGAAATGGAAAAACGTCCCGTGCTCATGGATTGGAAGAACAAACATTGTGAAGATGTCAGTGCTACCTAGAGCAATCTACACATTCAATGCAATCCCCATCAAAATACCATCCACCTTTTTCAAAGAAATGGAACAAATAATCCTAAAATTTGTATGGAACCAGAAGAGACCCCGAATAGCCAGAGGAATATTGAAAAAGAAAAGCAAAGCTGGCGGCATCACAATTCCGGACTTCCAGCTCTATTACAAAGCTGTCATCATCAAGACAGTATGGTACTGGCACGAAAACAGACACATAGATCAATGGAACAGAATCGAGAGCCCAGAAATGGACCCTCAACTCTATGGTCAACTCATCTTTGACAAAGCAGGAAAGAATGTCCAATGGAAAAAAGACAGTCTCTTCAACAAATGGTGTTGGGAGAATTGGAGAGCCACTAGCAGAAGAATGAAACTGGACCATTTCCTTACACCACACACAAAAATAGACTCCAAATGGTTGAAAGACCTAAATGTGAGACAGGAGTCCATCAAAATCCTAAAGGAGAACACAGGCAGCAACCTCTTCCACCTCAGCCACAGCAACTTCTTCCTAGAAACATCGCCAAAGGCAAGGGAAGCCAGGGCAAAAATGAACTATTGGGATTTCATCAAGATAAAAAGCTTTTGCACAGCAAAAGAAACAGTCCACAAAACCAAAAGACAACCGACAGAATGGGAGAAAATATTTTCAAATGACATATCAGATAAAGGGCTAGTATTCAAAATCTATAAAGAACTTATCAAACTCAACACCCAAAGAACAAATAATCCAATGAAGAAATGGGCAGAAGACATGAGCAGACATTTTTCCAAAGAAGACATCCAAATGGCCAACAGACACATGAAAAAGTGCTCACCATTGCTTGGCATCAGGGAAATCCAAATCAAAACCTCAATGAGATACCACCTCACACCAGTCAGAATGGCTAAAATTAACAAGTCAGGAAACGACAGGTGTTGGCGGGGATGTGGAGAAAGGGGAACCCTCCTACACTGTTGGTGGGAATGCAAGCTGGTGCAGCCACTCTGGAAAACAGTATGGAGGTTCCTCAAACAGTTGAAAATAGAGCTACCCTACGATGCAGCAATTGCACTACTGGGTATTTACCATAAAGATACAAATGTAGGGATCCAAAGGGGTACGTGCACCCCAATGTTTATAGCAGCAATGTCCACAATAGCCAAACTGTGGAAAGAGCCAAGATGTCCATCGACAGATGAATGGATAAAGAGGAGGTGGTATGTATACACAATGGAATATTATGCTGCCATCAAAAGGAATGAGATCTTGCCATTTGCAACGACGTGGATGGAACTGTAGGGTGTTATGCTCAGTGAAATAAGTCAATCAGAGAAAGACATGTATCATATGACCTCACTGATATGAGGAATTCTTAATCTCAGGAAACAAACTGAGTGTTGCTGGAGTGGTGGGGGGTGGGAGGGATGGGGTGGCTGGATGATAGACATTGGGGAGGTTATGTGCTATGGTGAGCGCTGTGAATTGTACAAGACTGATGAATCACGGATCTGTACCTCTGAAACAAATAATGCAATATATGTTAAGAAAAAAAAAAGAAGATAGCAGGAGGGGAAGAATGAAGGGGAGTAAGTCGGATGGGAGACGAACCATTAGAGATGATGGACTCTGAAAAACAAACTGAGGGTTCTAGTGGGGAGAGGGGGTGGGGGGATGGGTTAGCCTGGTGATGGGTATTCAAGAGGGCACGTTCTGCGTGGAGCACTGGGTGTTATGCACAAACAATGAATCATGGAACACTACATCAAAAACTAATGATGTAATGTATGGTGACTAACATAACAATAAAAAATTATTAAAAAAAAAACCCAGGCAAAAAAATATTAAGGAGACAACTTCTATTCGCAGTAGCAACAGAAGCAGAATAATTAGGAATAAGATAAATAAGAAGGTACAAGATTTATATGAAGAAAACCATATATAAACTCTGCTGATGGGCATTGAGAGAAAAACCTGTTAAAAAGAGATATAGAGATAGAGACTGGCTGGCTCAGTTGGTGGAGCATGCGACTCTTGATCTTGGGGTTGTGGGTTTGAGCCCCCTGTTGGGTTTAGAGATTACTAAAAAATAAATAATAAAATAAGATAAAATCAATACAGAGCAGAAACCCAACATTATGAAAAATGTTATTTATTCTCACCTATGTTAGATATGACCCAATCAGTACCCCAACAGAATTTTTGAAACTTGGCCAAATAATTTTAGGTTTTATTTGTAGGGGAAAAGAAATATGTATAGAATAGCCAGGACATCGCTGAAAAGGAAAAATTATAAAAGGGATATGTTTCTTTACCAGATATTAACATGAATTATGAAGCTAAAATTCATCCATTCATTCTACAAAATATATTGAGTGCCTTCTCTGAGCGAAATGCTACTGAAGATGGAGGTTAAGTTCTGGGCAGAAGTAGGAAGCATCATGAGAGCTTCCCTGCACGGTGACCCAGAAGGTGCTGGCTCCCCACGAAGAGGCAGCTGCAGAACAAAGGAGCCAACATCAGCTCTTCTGCCACCTGGGCCGTGACGAGTCTTCCAACAAGCAAGGTAGGGGCTGCATCATCTTTTTGGACTTGACCTCCAAGTCAGCATGGCTTTGACTGCATTACTGCAAGCAAACAAAACAGGACCTAGACTACAGTGGGAGGGGAATCAGGCTCCACTTGAGGCAGAGCAGAAGCTGCGTTCTAGCAGAGCCTGGCACAGGGAGATGCATTGCTGCTGGCTTCAGAAAGTACGGTGTTCCCGAGGTGAGTGTCAGTCGTTTGCTGGGGAGCCTGGCTTCAGCTCAGGTGCAGAGCTAGAATAAGAAAGTGCTCCTGAGGTCTCAGCAGAAACAGAGGCAGGTAGCCAGGGGAGCAGACCTAGGAGGAGGCTGTCCTACAGGGTCAGGGTTAGGATGGCATGAATGAGGCATCCGGGCACCACACTGATGGAGGCGCTCACTCTTGAAGTCCAGAACTACGCACTTTCCTAAATTTGGCACACTGCGTGTCTCCATCATCCCATCAGGCTCGTGATGCCAAAGCAGTGGCAAGAAGAAACCTGCAGGTGAGTGGAAGTGAGCAGGAGGTCACTTCCAGGGACGGGACTGCTGGAAGCACCATGGAATGCAGTGTCCTTGGGCTCCTGGTCAGCAGCTTTGAGAAGGAGGCTCGTGGTCACCAACCCTTAGTATGGAATGTGTCCAGTTTTGACCAAGGTGACTCTGATATAACAAAGAATTATCTTCCCCGGTGGCTGGGAGAGAGAGGGTATTAGCAGGCCTGCAAACATCCATTTCTTGATCAAATCAACATCGGTCCGCGGAGGCTGGAAATTCTAACGTACTGGAACTGAACAGGTTCCTAGGAATGTCCAGAAGAGCAGGTCTCGGGCTCCCTCGGGCACGGCACATCCTTCCTTCCATGCCATGCTGCTAGTGAACTCACTCCACTCATGGAGGGGGGGAGGTTTGCAGGTGACACAGGCCCGGGATGGCAAGGGCTTGCACTAGTAAAACGAGGTGCCACCCTAGGCCCTGCCAGACAAAAATCCCACTGATGAAAGACGGACATTTTGTGTCCTAAAAAAAGATACTCAGTGCCGGCATCAGGCGACCGTGGCCCCAGGGTCTCAGATCCGAGCAGTGCAAAGACACTCTAGGGCAGGCTCTGGGCACACGTGAGCTTAAGAGGCCACAATAGCGGTGGCACCTGTCACAGAGCTCCGTGATCATTCCATGGCTCCTTCCTTCAGGTGTTCCTGGGAAGTCCACTCACTTTAGAGAGAAGATCAATGCCGTCCAGTCTGGCATCCTCCCCTGCCTGATGCGCCTGCCACTAAGGTGATGTCTTCCTTGGTCCTTCACCTTATTTAATGGGAAAGCCAACACTGGGGGTTGGGGAGAGGAACACGCTGAATGGGGAGGAAATATCCTATTTGGGATCAAATAAGCAAAAGAAAGTCGGAGGCGTAGGAGGGAGCGTGGGGCACAGAAGGGAATGAGCCTCAAAACACACATATGAGGCTGAGTAGGGGAAATGCCAGGGCCACCCACGGGACCTCAGGCAGATGAAGAGGTAGATTAGGGACCAACATAATGGGGAAAAGAATCCCTCTGGCTTCTTCTCCCTGGCCTCCAGGCAAAGTGAGTTTGGCGGAGCTCCAGTCTTGTTTCTACTTCTTTGTGTGTTTATCCAAAGATGAGAATGCAATGAGATTTTTTTTTTTTTTAAGTGTCAACTGTAGCAACCTGGCTCTTTGAGCCCCAGGCCTGAGAGAGGGGTGATCCAGACCTGAAGGTTTCCAGGGACAGAGGAGAGCCCTTACCTGAGATCCACGACCCTGCAATTCTACCCCAGGGGACTTCCCCGTTTGCTGCTCGGAGGAGCTACTACTAAGGCAGCACCGCAGTGCTGCTTGGCGCCCCACGGAGGGGTTCCCAGCCGGGACCAAACCAGCGGGTTCCACGGGGAAGGAAGCAGGCAGCAGATGGGTTTGGCCTGGAGACATCTTTTAAAAGTTTTCTTGACTTTATCTCTTCCTCTTTCCCTTATTTCTCTAGAGCTCCCTTTTAGCGTGGCGACCCTGACGTGGCAGCTATGAGGTCAGACATTCAAAGGATTGAGCAAGATGGAATCGGTTCAAACGGCCTCCATCTGGTGCGCAGTCAGCGCTCTCCAGACAATCGATAGCAGTGTGGTGATTGGAAGGCCGCATTCATGCCAGTGTTGCAGGCGCCCTCCCATCAGCAAGAGCCAGAAGCTTGCACCTTCCTTCCACTCTACTGCAAAGGCCGGCACCCTGGAAGGAAGCCGAGAACCACCATGTGCCAAGTGCTTAGGTGCCAGGCCCGCTTTTATATTATCGACCTATCTCACCGGAATCCTCTGCCAACCCTGTAATGTACCCACCTTGCTAACGAGGAAACCAAGGCCCGAAAGGCTAACTAAGCTGTCCAAGGACAAGCTAGTTTTTTGGTGGCAGATTTTAGACTCGCGCCCACAGGTCTGACTGCGGAGCCCACGGCTGCCCGGTGTGGCCCGCTGACTTTGTCCACTCTCTTCTAGTTTGGTGTCTCTCCCTTCCTCTGACTCAGACAAAGCTGCAGGGATGGGTATCCAGGTCCCGCACTTACAACTCGCGGCTTTATCCAAATCGCGCGGGTGCCCCCATCACTTCCAGTGTGAATCCCTCCACGCCCCCTCAGTCCCTGCTTTCCTCTCCTGCAGGACAGGCTGCACCCCCTGCTCTTTCCCTCAGCCCTGCATCGGCCTCCTTCATGCCTTCCAGCTTCAGAAGCCCCCTCAGTCGTTTCCTCAGAGCAAATCCAATCACCGGGTCTTCACTTGTTTTGCTTCCTTCCTGTTCATAGAAAGCACATCTCCACAGAAAAGGTGACAGCTGTCTTCCTGGCTTCCATTCTTACTTCTTTGCAATCTGGGCTTGGTTTCCACTTTGTCGAACTCTCTCTCTCTCACTCTCTCTCCCCCCATAGCTGGGGAGCTGAATCGGAACAGCAGTGGCCCAAGTGAGTCAAAGTGAGTCATGGTGCTCCTCCTCCTCCTCCTGAAATTCTTCAGTCCTTGCCCTGCTGCAGGCACCTCCTCCTTGGGGCAGGAGAGAAGGGAAAAGAGTCTTGGGCTTTCTCCGCATCGGTTCCCCCAGGCACGCTCTCACGGCGTCTGCCTGCCCTGCTGCAAGTCTCTCTGACAATCGTTCTACCTCTTGACCTCCAGAGCAGAGCCAAACAGAACTTCGTGTCCACTACTTGCCCAGCCTTCTGGGAGGAACAACCCTTCCTCGAGAACTAAATTCCCCAGGAGCCCATCATTGTGGCTGACTCAGTTAGACCTCTTTAAAAGCCTAGTTGGCAGCCTCCCGAATTGGCAGCCCATTTCAGGATGTGCGCTATTTGAAACTCATGCTTTCAGCTTTGTGGTCCCTATACCTGGAACAGGACATCTCTGTGATACTCGCACCCTAATGGTTCACGTAATTACCCAGTGGTCTATTGATAACATTGGCTCCTTGAGAGAGAAGACCGCACCATTGTGCTCATTGCCTGGCGCACATCTCCTGAAGCGCCGTCTTGCGTGGAAAAATGCATAAGGACATGCTGAGGTAGAGTGAGTAGTTGGCGTGGATCCTAATGAATCAGACTCACTCAATCAGATTATATTCGTGTTGATTATGATTCATTGCACATCTTTAGGGTAATGGGAATGAAAATGGGGGATAAAAACGCCAAAAATGTGGAGTCTTTGAAAGGCATTAGGCAAAGGGTCTTTAAAAAAAATTTTTTTTTTTTATCTTGAGATGGTTGTAGGTTCTCAGGCAGTTGAAAACTGCCCTCCCGTGATGGCATCCTTCAAAACTATAGTCTACTATTGTAGTTAGGATATTGGCGTTGATGTGGTCAAGATACAGGACGTTTCATCACTACAAGGAGCCCCTCGTGTTGCTTTTCTAATAGCCACACCTGCTTCCTTCCTATTCCTACCTAATTCTTAGCCCTTTGGTAACCTTTAATATGTTTTCCATTTCTGTGATTTTGTCATCTTAAGAATATTATATAAACGGAATCATAGTATATAAACTTTTATTCACTCACCATAATTCTCTGAAGTCTCATCCAGGTTATTTGTGTATAGATAGTTCATTCCTTTTCATCACTGGTAGTATTCCATGGTAGAGTGTACCTCCAAGGTATGGGAGTTCCTCCAGGGTATGGGTGAATCTCCCTCCAGGGTATGGGTGCACCTCCCTCCATGGTGTGGGTGCACCTGCCTCTATGGTGTGGGTGCACCTCCCTCCAAGATATGGATGCACCTCCCTCCAGGGTATGGATGCACCTCCCTCCATGGTGTGGGTGCACTTCCCTCTATGGTGTGGGTGCACCTCCCTCCATGGTGTGGGTGCACCTCCCTCCAGGGTACGGGTGCACCTCCCTCCAGGGTATGGGTGAACCTCCCTCCAGAGTATGGGTGAACATCCCTCCGGTTTATGGGTGCACCTCCCTCCAGGGTATGGGTGAACATCCCTCCAGGGTATGGATGCACCTCCCTCTATGGTGTGGGTGCACCTCCCTCAAGAGTATGGGTGCACCTCCCTCCAGTGTATGGGTGAACATCCCTCCGGTTTATGGGTGCACCTCCCTCCAGGGTATGGGTGAACATCCCTCCAGGGTATGGATGCACCTCCCTCTATGGTGTGGGTGCACCTCCCTCCATGGTGTGGGTGCACCTCCCTTCTGGGTATGGGTGCACCTCCCTCCATGGTGTGGGTGCACCTCCTTCCATGGTATGTGTGCACCTCCCTCCAGGGTATGGAGGCACCTCCCTCCAGGGTATGGGTGAACCTCCCTCCATGGTGTGGGTACACCTCCTTCCATGGTATGGGTGCACCTCCCTCCAGGGTATGGAGGCACCTCCCTCCAGGGTATGGGTGAACCTCCCTCCAGGGTATCGCTGCACCTCCCTTCTGGGTATGGGTGCACCTCCCTCCAGGGTATGGGTGCACCTCCCTTCTGGGTATGGGTGCACCTCCCTCCAGGGTATGGGTGCACCTCCCTTCTGGGTATGGGTGTACCTCCCTCCAGGGTATGGGTGAACCTCACTCCAGGGTATGGGTGCACCTCCCTCCAGGGTGTGGGTGTACCTCCCTCCAGGGTATGGGTGAACCTCACTCCAGGGTATGGGTGCACCTCCCTCCAGGATGTGGGTGCACCTCCCTTCTGGGTATGGGTGAACCTCCCTCCAGGATGTGGGTGCACCTCCCTTCTGGGTATGGGTGAACCTCCCTCCAGGATGTGGGTGCACCTCCCTTCTGGGTATGGGTGAACCTAGCTCCAGGGTATGGGTGCATTGCATTTGTGTAACCATCCACCCATTGCAGGACATCTGGGTTGCTCCCAATCTTTCGCTATTATGAGTAAAGCTGTTAGGAATGTTTGTGTACAGGTTTGTGCGTGTATATACATTTTTATTTCTTTGAGATAAATGCCCATCGGCAAAGGGTTTTTAATCCTTGAAAAAGCTTCTGGGGAGAGAGATGTTTCACAGTGCCTGAAAACCAGGGCAAATGGCTTCTGAGAACGAGAAGGCAAGAGCAGGAAGAACTGAGCAATGTGCCCACCACTTCACGTTGTAGCAGGTGCATGAAGCAGCAAATTGCCGAGTCGGTTTGTATTCCACAGTCTACACGTTAGTGGTCACCTCATCTGTGCAGGTGCAAATAGCATAAAAATAGCTGGAGAAGTGGAAATACAATCTGTGAAGCCTCTGCTTTAAAGATTAATTTTAAAACCCCAAACTGAGAGCTCTGTAGTCATTACCTCACTGTGTTAAGGGTCCTGACGGGATACCCAGTCCTGCTGCTGGGAGAACCCTGCAGGCGTTAACAAGGGAAGTCATGGAAATCAGGGGCCTCTCGTAGACACTGAGTCACAGCGATTATGTAGCACCTGTACAGCTCTCCAAGAAGGGGGCACCCTCTGAATATAAACTTATTTTTTTATTGGAAAGCAAAAGAAATTTTAGGAAAATTTTATTTTTATATTAATTGTGAAGAATGGGGATTACAAAAAGATAAGTATCGGACCTGCATGTGAATCAAAAGCTAAATAAAAACTTACATCTTGGACACCTGGGTGGATCAGTTGGTTAAGCGTCTGCCTTTGGCTCAGGTCATGATCCCGGGGTCCTGGGATCGAGCCCCACATCGGGCTCCCTGCTCGGCGGGAAGCCTGCTTCTCCCTCCCCCACTCCCCCTGCTTGTGTTCCCTCTCTCGCTATGTCTCTGTCAAATAAATAAATAAAATCTTTAAAAAAATAAAATAAAATAAAAAAGTCAAAGGTCTTAAAAGAATTTTATAAATATCCAGGGAGGAGAAAAAAAACCCGAATGGGTAATGTGTTACCTTCAAAAAATAGAAATCAGATTAACCACAAACTTCTTTGCCAGTTCAAGCTAAGAAAGTTAATTTGCTTTGGAAAAAAAAAAAACAACAACAACAGTAAGATGTGACCCTTAATCCTTTTTTGTCTGGAGAATCTGTGATTGACATTTGCAAGCAGGAAGCTTGCAATGAAGAAGGTAAAAAACCTTCATACATGTCCTCTCCTGTGATGAGACATCATAATGCTCTTCCTAAAATAATAACATACAAATGTTCTTAAGACCCCAGACACAGAATCATATTTAAGTATGATGAAGTTTTGTTGAAAGTTTAAGTATGATGACGTTTTGTTGAAAGTAATCAGGTAGGTGATAAGGATTAAAGTCCACTCAACATATAGATAAATCACGGTAATTCTTTTTAAATTTGTGCATGAATTTGAAATCATAACAAATAGTCAATAAAAATAATAAAAAACTAATTGTAAAAATCTAAATAATGATATGATGTGGTTTATAATCTTGGATAAAATCACAGGAGACTGGGTAATATTGGAATAATAAGTCAAAGCTTGATGATCTTCAATCTCCCATGAAAGAAAGGAAAATGTGCTTGGTTTCTTTTTCAGTGTGAAAATACCTAAACTTAGGTTCAAGACCTTTTTGCAAAGCTATAAAGTAAAGCCTCATAAAACTAAAATCAGATTTTAAACTTCTAGATTGCTGCAGAAGTGAGAGCAGATAGAATAGCGTTTGTAACAAAAGGTGGAAAAAAAGTGAGAAGGTAGAACAAGAACGTATACACAAGATTAGAAAAGGTCCAGCAAAAATAGTATGGCAATAAAAGTGCTTTTGTTCTCTTATTGAATAGCATGATTTGTATTAGATCATTAAAACTTCATTAACTAGCTTTCTATAAAAAATCCATTTAAGAGAAACCGAAGGTTAAACATAAACTCTAGACCCAAACCAGCAATAACAGAATAATAATAATAATAATAATTTTTAAAAAGACAGGTATGGCAAAATTAATATCAGACAAAGAGTTTTAGGCAGAAAACTTGAAGCAGGACCTGAAGTCATTTTATGTATAGAGTGAAGAGCCATTTATGGCTCCAGCTACATCACAAACTAGATGTGTGCACTGAATAGCTTCATGCAGAAATTCAGCAAAATAAACCTGACTATTTTTTCTAAAAGTCACAATTGAGTAGAAGAGTTTGCTCTGTTCTAAAGAGCTGTCAGCATGTTCTGGAAAACAAAGAGCATATCTGAACCATGAAAGGACTGTGGGAAATGATAGATATTACACGTGGTGCTCTAAATGGTTTCAAAAAAGTAAGCGTTAGTTTGGTAAGCACTAAGCTTTTCCACATGCCACTTGGGCAAAGGGCCGTGGAAATTCTAATTGTCTTTGTGCTAATTAACCACAAAATTTCTTTGACAGTGGCTCTTCTCCGAGGTTTACGCTCAGTACTCCTGGATCGCCCGCCACCCTAGGACACGGATGCACCAACCCCCCCCGCCCCGGTGTCTGTTTTGGTAACAACTCCAGAGATGTAGGAATAAGCCCTTCTGCTGGTGTAATTATCATCTCTTTAACCATTTAGGTGATCAGTCAGTCTTTATTAAAGCTACTGGGTGTTTGACCCTGGGCTGAAAACGTGCTTTATCCATCTTATTTAACAAATCCGTGATGACTCCAGAGCCATGAAGATGTGCTCTTGTGTTCATCTCAAAATGTTCTGACATTAGCTTTCACATGTGGATCTGCAATGGTGTCTGGGAGCGATTTTTTATGGATGCTCTAAGAGAGGCGTCAAGATTAATTTTTTCCATCAAAATTTACTGAGAAGTGTATTAATCTCCCAATTCGCTTGCCTGGCATGTCACCTTTATCATAAATTAAATTGACTGTGCATGTGTGGTCTGTTTCTGAACTTCATTCTACCCCATCGGTCCGTCTGTCCATCCTCTCTTTTGTCAATATACCATCCTCCTGTTTACAGCTTTGTGGGCGAGGAGAGCTGGTGGCCGGGCACCCGGTTCTGTCCCCCAGGATTGCCGTGGCTGTTCTTGGTGAGGGGCGGGCCTGGCAGGGCCTCATGCAGTGTGTCACGAAGGCCTGAAGGGACATTAAGGAAGAGTGGGGTTTGCATATGTCTGAATTTTTCAAAGTCGGCTTTGGTCACATGGCAGATGTGTGAGGTGGTCGAGGCAGGTGGGTAGCTTGTGCCACAGCCTGTGTGTGTTGGGAGAGCAGCTGTGGGGAGAATGTGTGATGAGGAGTCCCAGAGGTGACCCACCCCTCTCGAGACCCCGTGCTCCCCATCTCGGCTCCCACTGCCTTTCCTGGCCCCTTGCTCTTCCGTGCTCCTCCTTGCCCCTGGGCCTTTACATATGTGTGTCCATTTGCCCGAAAGCCTCTACACATTCCCCTTGGTCTTGTTCCCTGTCCCTGGTCTTCCATCTCGGCTCACATGATTTTTCTGCAGAAAGCCCTCCTCCGGGATGATAATGACTGAGACTGGCAACAGAAGTAGCTACATTTTTTTATTCACTGGCTACAAAGTATCAGGTTCTATTCCGGCCGCTGAGGAGGCAGCAGTGGGTGAAGCAGATAAAGTTCTTGCTGATGCCATCACATTCTGATGGGAGAGATAAACAACAAACAAAACACTATATGATAAATCGGACACTAGTAAGTCCTAAGAAGAAAGCTTAATCAAACAGCCCCTAGTTCTGCAACTTGAAGCAAGGTAAGTTTTCTGAGATAAGGACACCTTCCCTGCCCATGTTACAGCCTCATATTGGGGATGAAATAAAGAACCCATGCCCACATATTTTTTAAGTAAGCTCCACACCCAACGTGGGGCTCGAACTCATGACTCTGAGATCAAGAGTGGCACACTCTACCGCTTGCCAGCCAGGCACCCCCGCCCCTGTATTTTGAAAGTGGTGAAGCGCCATCTATAACTCAGAGTGCCATCTGCTAAGGCTTGGAGCCCGCTACCTCGTCTGCTGTGCGCATTAACAGCCTTCTAATGGGAGGGTGTTGTGACGGCAGGTCCACCAGAACTCTGGGGTACAGTGGTGACCTGATCAGATGCCATATTCCCCGCTCACAAGCCCCCCCTTAAGTCTGAGTTCCTTCAGGAGCAAAGCGTTCACCCCTGTGATGAGCATCCTCAGTACCTCGCACGCGGTCTGTGCTCAGGAAGAAGTCGCGCTGTAAATTTCATTTTCTTCCAGTTTCCCACTTAATTGCTGGGTGTGTGGATTTATTTTTCTGTTTTGTGCTGCCATGAGATATTTTAAGGTATTATTTTAGGGAAAGAAATAATTCCAAGAAAGAAGCTTCTGGTGTTGAAAACTCTAGGGTTTTCATGTGATAAGATGTGGCATAAAAGGAAAGAAAAAAAGACTCGTTTGAAATTGTCATTGTTTCTGAATTTCTCCAAGGAAAAGCCGTCTGCCCCTGCTGTTTTGGGCATGGAATCGCTAACGTTCGCTGCGGATCAATAGGCTGCTTCTGCCTCCCGTCCAGGATTCTTGGGGACACTTACTGGAAGGAGGAGGTGGTAGAAGCCTCAGAGATCTGGGAGGGCAGGGACTTCCAGCTCAGGGAGGGGACAGCCTTGTCTCGTGCCGGGCTCTTCCCCCATACTGCTGCCCACGTGCGCAGTTTCTGTCACTCTCCTGGCCTTCATGGAGGGTCTGTAGTCTGTCAAACTCTGGGCCAGCTTGGCGGGGGGTTGCCAAACCTGATTTCTGAGAGCCTGGGTTGGGGGCATTTTTAGCACCACACCTCTGAGGGACAGGTGGCGGCTGGTGGCCCACGTGGCTGTCATGTGGTTTAGCAGCAGCTCCTCTTTTGAAGCCTGACCCATCTCCATCTACTTCTGTTCTTTTATTTTGAAGATCAGCCATCGTACCTCTTCTTGTTTTCAAATTTAGTCATAGAAAGTAAGAAGTGGAAAAAAAATGCTTCACCCTTCCAATCTGTTGCCTAGCACGTAGCTACTCTTAACAGGTGGTGGGTAGCCTTCCTGAATTCGTCCTAAATTCATTCAGATCTATTTATATTCTTAGGCAGACACATTTATATAAAACAGAATCATGATGTGTGTGTGGGGGGGGTGTGTGTATGTATGTGTGTGATGTTTGCATATGTACAAATAGAACTACTTTTTTTTAACATCATGGGCATATTTCTAGACCAGTGTGTGTCGATCTTCCTCATTTTTAATGGCTTCATAGTGTTCTTCTATTTGACTCTACAGTAATTCATTCATTCTCTTCTCTTAGAGATGCACGTACTTTCCCAGGATTTTCCCCTCACTGGTTTTTACATTGTCATTGCGTGCATGAGCTAGTCTATAATCTTAAAGGCAATGATTGCTTAGGTGGTCAGGACTTACCACTCTGCAGAGCAATTGGAGGTGCTCATTTGTCTGAAATTGCCTTGATTTTTGGGCTCCAACTATGTGCGAGACACCATTCCCAGTACTGAGATGTAATAAAGCAATGAACCAATCAATCTTTTTAAAATAAGTGCTGTGCTCCTAATTAAGAAGTATTGTGCAGGACTTGGTTAATACTTTACATAATAGTTAAGAAAGACAAAAAAAGGGGTGCCTGGGTGGCTCAGTCGGTTAAGTGTCTGCCTCAGCTCAGACCATGATCTCGGGGTCCTGGTATCGAGCCCCACGTCCGGCTCTCTGCTCAGCGGGGAGCCTGCTTCTCCCTCTCCCTTTGCCTGCCACTCCCTCTGCTTGTGCGTGCTTTCTCTCACTCTCTGTCAAATAAATAAGTAAAATCTTTAAAAAAAAAAAAGCAAGACAAGAAAGTTTAACAATCACTAGTTCTTCTTCCATTTATTCTTTATTAGAATACATGTTGGTTTTTCTATTTTATTGATTTTTTCAAAGAAACACCACTTAAATTTATTCATCAATTCTTCTGCTTTCCTATTGATTTTTCTGTTTTGTTCTTACTGCCTTCCCACTTCTTGAGTTGAGTGTGTAATTTTTAATGCATTTAAAAGTTAATGAACATGTTGAATGCTATGAATTTATCTCTAGGAACAACTTTGGCTGAATTACATCTATTTCATATGTAGTATTCTGATTAATATTTTCTACATATTTGCACTGAAATCATGATTTCTCTTTGATGCGAACAGGTTTTTTCTCCAATTGTTTATATTTTTATTATTGGTAGTTTATTGGTCATTCTTGATCTTCTTTTGCATTATAGTTAGACAACGTAGATCATTCTTATTTGGGGGGATGTATTGAGATTTTTCATATATAAGAGAGTATTTAAGAAAAGAATGAAAAGATCAGTGAGGGGCGCCTGGGTGGCTCAGTGGGTTAAGCATCTGCCTTCAGTTCAAGTCATGATCCCAGGGTCCTGGGATGGAGCCCCCCATCAGGCTCCCCACTCGGTGGGAAGCCTGCTATTCCCTCTCCCTCTATCTGATGCTCCCCCTGTTTGTGCTCTCTCTCTCTGTCAAATAAATAAATAAAATCTTTTTTTAAAAAAGAAAAGATCAGTAAAAGAAAATAGCAAATTTTGTCATAGATTTCAGTACAGTTGAGAACTAAATATATGACAAGTGTGTCAGAAAAGCACTCGTTGCTTAATACACAGTGCTGACACAGCCGGTTCTCCGTGCAAGAGAAAGCAGAACTGGATCCCTACTTTCCTAACAGAGCAGCTACGGTGGGTCACAGAGAATGCAGAGACGGCGAATGCAGTGAGGAGCAAAGGGTAAGAGAGTGTCTGGACTGAAGAAAGGAATGAGCAGTAGTCTCAAACTCAGTAAGAAAAGGATGAATTTGCTTGATTCAGCAATTAGAATATGATTTGTAACCTTAGTAAGTACAGTTTTAAGGAGCAGTAGAGGCAGAAAACAAATTGCACTGGATTATAGAGCGAATAGGAGATGAAGAAATGAGACACTGAAAAGGGGCCAAAAAGTTTGGATGAAAAGAGGAAGAGAAGGGGCTGGGAGAGAGAACAGAGGCACAAAGGTGAGAGTGGTCTGGCCACACTTAGCTATGGAAGGAAAAAGAGTCTGTTTAGAGATCAGACTGTAGGCACCAAAAAGGGAAGAGATCGCTTTGGATAGGGTGGCCACACATCCCAGTTTCCTGGGACAGTCCTCAGATTCACCTGTTATCACAGCATCCAAATGAGCTGGCACCATATTTCACTTCCCAAAGTGTCCCAATTTGGATAATATATTATGTGGTCACCCCTCCTATGGAGCATCTTCCCAGAGAGGATGTGGTCCAAAGCACAGGTGGAGACAATGGCCTTAAATAGAAAGAGGGACATCTCATCTTTTGAAGCAGGAAGGAGGAGAGGGCAGGGATGGGGCTGAATCTTCAGTGTAGGATGTCCAAGGCTCCACAGTTAGCCCCAGAGCCTGGAGCGGTGACAGGGGAACAGGTGGAGACATGCCCCACCACTAACATTCTTTGAAACATATCAGGAGCTTCTGGAGTGTAAAACTTGAGAAGTCTCATTCACCCCACCAAACTTCCACCACTGTCCACTGGAGCTTCAAGGAGGCGATTGTGGGAAGGAATGGTGTTGTACACTGGGAACATGTAGGCTTGCCTTGCAATAGGATCCGAGTTAACTTCCTGAAATATGAAGAGGTAGTCATCATGCCAAAAAGATTAATTCCAAAGCAAGAGACATGTCGCTTGGTAAGTAGGCAAAAGTAAGAATTGAAGAGAACAGTGACAGCCCTGACTTATAATTTATCCCCAGGACTTAGGAAGTAGGCTGCCAGATGTGTTCTTGCTTGTCAGCAGCACCCTTGATGAGAATGTCCTGGATCCTGAACTCCTAAAGCAAGGTTTTGTTGTTGATTTTATAGACTAGCTAATGCATACAATGAAAATGTTGTAAAAATCAGTGAAGGGGTGTAACTGGTATTTTGGTTCTATAAGGGCTAGTGGTAATGGAAGCCACCTTGTAAGAGCTGAGGAACAAATGGGAGATAAGGAAGTGGAGACGGGGGGTGTAGATACCCCTCTCAAGAGTGCCAAGGGAAACAGTGTGCTAAGAAGTAGAGGGAAAGGTGTGGGCAGTCAGGAGAGGAATTTATTTGAGAGTAGAGAGAACTAAATACACTCAAATGGTAACTGGAAAGAACCAGTAGAGGGAACGTCGATGGTACAGAAGTGGAAGGAGATATCAGTAGAGTGAGGTCCTGAGGGAGAACAGGTGGAAGGAATCTGAGCACTGCCTGATGGCTCTTTTCAAGCCAGTGGTCCCTCTGGACATGTTGCTTTGGCCGCCTCCAGAAACATGCCAGCTCTTCAGCCCGTCTCTGGGCTCATCCTCACTGCCCTGTGAAAGCTGACCCTGCATCCTGGATCCACCTGCTCCTACAGGAGGAAACTGGACAACACTGAGTCCCCTTGTGCAAGCCTGTGGGCTGCCCCTTGGACTTGGGCTTGGACTTGGACTGAGGTGGCTGGCTTAGGACAAAAGGTCCAGTAGTGGGAGGTGATGGGTCTGACCAGAGGTTGACTCAGGTCAAGTTGCAACCAAAGCCTTGTGAGCTTGTGAGCTTGAAACAGAGCTCTGATAACTTCACCCTCCCCAACTCCCCTCTGGTAACCTTGCCTTCTCCTAAAGCCTTTGATGGCTCCCCATTACCCACACAAGACCACCCAAACCTTCCAAATGGCATTCTAGACCTTCCACATTGTAGCTGTGATCGGGCACTTCCGTATTTTCCACAGTGCTCTTTGTTTAGGTTGCTACAATATATCCCCACTTTCCTTTGCTCATGCCTTAAGTGGGAGAATGCTATCTTTCCTTCAGACTCATTGCAAATGCCACATCCTCCAGGAAGCATGAGGCCACCAGATTCCTATCCCTCAGAAATCATTCCTCGTTCTCCTCTGACTGCCACAGCGCTCCTTCTGCACCAGGATTCCCATCCTAAGCCTGAGCCACCTCATCTTGGTCTTCAGCCAGCCAGGGAGTGTCTTCAGGGCACAGGGGGGAAAGCTACCAGGGATCTATCTATCTGGGAGACTGTGGAGCCTCTTAGCAAGAACTCATCCCACGGGAAGAGAGCTGAGGCCACCAAGAGGTCAATGACAATGGGTCTGAAGACACCAGGCATCTGGGCATCAGAATCCGTGAAACTATTTCCAGCTGCATCACAGCTGACCTTATGGGTGAGGACCAGCCCCGAGGGGTGAGCGCAGACCTCAGAGGCCTGGGTGTCAGTGTTGGCAGCTCCAGGGGGCACATCCAGGTCATCCGGTGGCAGCAGAGACCATGACGGGAAATGCAAGAAAGTGAAGTTGAATCAGCTGAAGTTGAAGACGAGGATGTATTGGCCAACACATCTGGGGAGGCCAGAGGTGGGGCTGGTCTCTGGGAAAGCCCGATCCCAGCAGGCAAATGAGATCCTCGGTACGACTGTGTCTCCGTTCTCCTCCTTCCCTGCATTGTGCTCTTTCACTTCACCTGCAATGTGCTTCCCTTTATGCTGCAGGAGACGTGGGCACAGTGGGGATCCCAGCTCAGCGACGCCAAGAGAACTGCCTTCTGCACACTTCGGTACATGTAGGGATGGGATTGGCTTGACAAGGACCCCTGCGCCCCGCACAGAGCAATCAATGCAGCCAGAGGGTTGAGGTCAAAAATCGGTAACCCCACCACAGTGACCTGGTTACAGTAAAGGAGGGAGCGGTTTCCCAAAGAAAATGATCCAATTATCAGAAGGGTGGGGGAGGTGGGAGAGGCCCCAGATGGAAGTCATGGATGTCCTCTCTGCAGGTGTCTCCTGTGGGCACCGGGAGCCGAACCACCGCAGGAACACCCCAGAGAGCTCATCAGGAGGGGGCACATGGTGGACCTCAAGCAGGAGACCAGGGACCAAGTTTTCTGAACACGCAAGGAGAACCTGAGGAGGCCCAGAGCCCACAGGAAGAAGCTGCTGAGAGCCCCCAGGGCAGTGACACCCCTCCTGGGAGCGTCTTTACTCCTGGTGGCAGTGGCCCGAGTAATCCTGCTCCCAGTGCTTGTGCTCCACACAGGTGCATTCTTTACCGTGTGACAAATGCCTTGACAGGTGGGCCTGCGTCTGCTTCAGCCGTAGTCACCCCAGAGAACACAACACAGAGCCCAAGCAAGTGTTTGCAGAAGATGCAAATAACGATCAGACAAATTCATGTTTATTCTGATTAAAAGGCCCAACTTACCTTCTTATCCCTTTCATTTTCCACATATGTCTATCTCTCCCCTGCTCCCTGTGTCAGCCCCAAAAAGCCAAAGCGCGTGGGCCTCTGGGTATGGTGCTGCCATCAGTGGGCACTACAAAAACTCAAGTGTACTGAGCCCTCCGTTCTCCTGTTGTGACTGTGGATTTCGAAGGCCCTCTTTCACCTGGTCCCCACAGTGTCCCCACCTTCCCACAGGTGGGAAGGGCACGGGCTGAGGGGTTGGACATGCCTTGCTCCTGGGACAGGTAAGCATGGGGCAGGTCCAACAACCGCATGCTCCTTCTTCCAGCCCAGGGCTTGTCTGGGCACATTTCCCTCCCTGCTAGTAAAGACGATTCTGGGTGAATGACTCCTCTTTGAAGTAACTGAAGTTTTGCCAAAAAGCTCCTTTCCTTTTGCTGCGAACTATAGCTTTTCCAACACGTAATCATTTCTTGCCATGATTCAAAGACCCAGACCGATTGGGACAAATTACAAATGACAAATTAAAATGTCCATTGTCATTTGAAGCTCCGTCTTTGGATTCCCCCAGTCAAAGGACCCAGGGCTTCCAGAGCCCTAGGGAAAGCAGCTCGTTAACTTGATCCAGGTCGTTGGAAAATCGCCCAGTGAAAGAACATGTACCCTCCGCCTTTTGCTGCCCGTTCTCGGTGTTTCCCCCGACCCCTGCCCTGCACCTCCCCTCAGCTTCATATCTGTGACTCGCAGGACCTGCATGTGAGTCACACAGACCATCCCATACCGAACGTGCTCGGCCAGTGCCAGCATCCTCCTTGTCAGGAGACGGATCCCACACATGCTCCTTAAAACGTGCCGGAGAGGGACGCCTGGATGGCTCAGTCAGTTAAGTGGCTGCCTTCGGCCCGGGTCATGATCACAGTGTCCTGGAATCGAGTCCCACATCGGGCTCCTTGCTCAGCAGGGAGCCTGCTTCTCTCTCTCTCTCCCTCTGCTTGTGCTCTCTCTGTCAAATAAATAAAGTCTTAAAAAAAAAAAAAAGTGCCAGAGCAAGCCAGGGTGAAAACTGCCTTTCTCATCCCTCCACTTTGAGAGAGTATTATGCCTCTGCAGAACCCCCAAAGACGTCAGAAATGCTGGCTATGAGCTGACACTCTCTCTTCCCCATGGGGTGACATCCTCACCTCCACCCTCTTCACTATGGCAATGGCGATTGCCGAGAGACAGCTCTGGCTGGAGGTAGATGGCTCTTCAAACACAGGCTGGACCCTTCCTGGCCTTCCCCCCCCGCCATTGGCAGCGTCTAGGGGTGCTGTCTCCACACCTCCAGCCTCGATGGTAAGGAATTCCGTATAAGGACACAAGCCGGTGTTTCTGACAAGACCAGAGCTAAGTTGCGTAGTCACTAGAGAGGATTCGCAAAAATCATTCCTGATATAATGCCCGAGGGTTTGAACCTTCACCTGAGTTAAATTTTCTTTCTTTCTTTTTTTTTTTTTTAATTGTATTATTACACAAGCTTCCTGAGGGCAGGACACCAGCTCTCTTGCCCAAACCCTTGAATCTTGTTGGCCTGTGGTAAGGGTTTGGTAAGTGTTGTGATGACTGACGTTTCAAAATTCATATTGAAATGTCCTAAGCTCATGAAGTTAATGGAACATTTTCTGTGGCCTCTTCCCACCCAGAGTCACCATAACTCACTCCATGATGATGATGATGATGCTTTTTACATGTCAGACCCAGTGGTACACACTCTACACTGGATTCTGTCATTTAACTCACACAAAACCCTCTGGTATTGGCATTGCCATCATTTGCATCTTTACCCTCAATGGAACCAAGATTTCCAGGCTTTCTTACCTATAAGCAGAGGAGCAGAGATTTGAACCCAGGTCCCGCTGGCTGCAGTCTTTATCCATCCCTGGGTGTCTGTCGACAGGTACATTAGGAAGAAGTGACTTTTCAGTAAAGCTTCAGCTGTTTTCAGTGACTTTCTATCACATGCAAGGGTAACACAGCAAGACCTCCATGATTTTGACAGTCAGTGACAAAGAGACCAATGAGGGTAGCCAACCCCAGACAGGCAGGCACCCCCCCATCTCATGGAGAGACCCACAGTCTCTTGAGAGGCCGGGACATGACCAGTACTTGACAGAGTGGCATTTATTCCAAAAAGGTTGGCCTGGTGGGATCGGCAAACGAGGTCACATGGGGGCAGGATCACTCTCATCTTGACAGGAATGCGGACTGGAGCCATGCCCAGCCCAGCCCTCAGTGTCCTGGCCACCTCCATGAGCTACGGGATTCCTCAGGCCCCAGCTTGAACCCAGCGGGGGTTAGCTGTGCCCTGCACCCTGGCTCTGGACTAGTGCCCTGATTTCTCTAGGTCTCCGTAACTGTTTCTCTGTTTCTCCTAGTTCAACTTAGACAAGGATGACTTTTTACAATAAATTTTATCAAAGAGTGTATATATATATATAAAACATACCCTACATATATTTATATGTATATATATTATTTTTATATATTTTTATGTAGTTATATATATAACTATACATAAATATATTATATATTTATATATAATATATATTTACTATTTGTATATTATATACATAGTTATTATATATACATATACACACTATGTACACTCACATAATACCACACACAGACAAACACACACCTCTATCTAACCTAGAGTCCTTGGCCCAATATAACGAAAGACCAGCAGCATCCAACCACAGTTTGAGCAGGCTTAAATGCCAGCACTTAGACCAACCTCTCTCTTCTTCAACCCTGATCTGGTTGAAGTAATGACAGGTTCATGGCTGACAGGCTTGTAACAGGGACATTTGCTTTGCTTCTAAAATTTCCACACCTCAGCAAGAAACTTCACAGGCTTCTCAGGTGTCTGTCCAAATGGTGTGGTTTAGAGAGGCGCTTCTGATTGGTTCTGTCAAGACCACCCCTGGTTGTACTCTGCATTGAACCATGGCTACCCACATTCCACTTTGACCATGCTGGAGTACCTGGGCTGGGCTATTCTAGCGGCATCCAGTACTGCGAATGTGATTCATATCTCTCCTTATATTTTGAATGAGTGACTCTGACTTCTTTGCTCTAACAAATTTGCACTGAAGTATCATTAGTTGCTGAGCTGGTTAAGTGCAATGCTTTCTTACAAAAGTGTTAACATTTAGCAATGAAGACTCTCCTGGTTTACGAACGTTGTATACATTCATATTTTTTTATTGTGTTATACAGATTCTAGAAACTCTAATCACTTTGATTTTGGAGCTGCCTGATACTCATATCCTAATCTGTCTTTCACTCTGTAGATTCTTGAAGGTTCCAGAAAGATATATTTTGGCCTCGAATAGATTTCTACTGAGCCCTGAGCAAACTCAAAATCCTGATTGCACTCCAAAGCAAATCTTTACTGTAAAGATAAAGGGTTACTTTGCTGATATTTATTTTAATGTTTTAATAAACATCTTGTTTCTCCACCAAAATCCCAGACAGGCTCAGTTGGCATGCAGTGAACGTGTACAACAGGCTTCTCTTGTGTGGTAAAGTACAATGCCATCTGTGCCCTCTTTCGTTTAGCCAAGGTATCTCGATTATTTCCATTGAAAACAATAAGCAACGAACTCTCATCTGTTTAGGGAATGGCAAAAATGAACTTTGAATCCTATTATGTATTATAGTTATTAATCATGTAGTTCATGGGCTGAGGAACACTGTTGCCTACAGCAGGGCTTATCATTTTGACCAAACAGTATTTGTTTAATCAGATTTTACAAATGAGCTAATAAATACAATAAATACAAGGCCCTATACTGGGCATTAGAGGCCAGAATCCTGTCCATGTGTTGAGGAGCTTACAATCTAGGGATAAGACACTTATTAGTTTTCTGAGCAAGGTGGCAGACCATGCTTCTCCTTTAAACAGCCACAACCTAAATCCCCTTGAAACATTTTTGAAGTGAGCATATGTCTGTATCTCTCTATCTGTCTGTATGTTCACAGGTACATGCACATCTAAAATTGTAAAATAGAAGCACTATGTATCTTTACTGCAAAATGAAATTAAAAATTAGTCCCGTCCCAGAATCCATGGGGGAGTTTCTGAGAATACAGGGTTGTTGGACGGGACCAGACAGAAAACACTGATTTTGGGGCAACACTTCATGGCCAGAGATACCTGTCTATGCCTGTTAAGGATGTACGGTGGGCCCTGATAATGCCCTCCAGCCCCTTCAGTTTAAAAGCATGGACTCCTGGGAGATGAGCTCTAGCTAGGGTTCTCTGCAGCCCCCTGACTTGACTTTGCTTCCCATCTGCCCAGCAGAAGCTCTGAAACTCCACTGGCATGGGCTTCCTCCTGATGGGCTGGTGTCTCAGGCAGGTGTGTATGTGTGTGTGTGTGTGTGTGTGTGTATGTGTGCATGCACACCTGTGCGCACAGTCATGAGTATGCATGTGAGTGTGCAGGCATCTGAGTGTGCATTGTGTGAGTGTGTGCGCAGGCACATGTATGAGTGTGTGTGTTTGTGAGTGTGCATGTGCAGGCATGCATGTGAGTGTGCAGGAATATGTGCAGGAGCATGCTGGCCATACATGTGCAAGTGTGCATGCTCCCACATGTGTGTAGTTTGGATGAGCACTCTCCATGGAGCTCTGCAGCTCCTCTTTAGGGAGTCAGGCTGGGGCTGGGATGAGATGAAGCTCCAGGCTGCCTCCACTGACCAGTCTGTCTTCGCTGACCCCTACCTCCCACCCTAGGTTGCCCTAAGCCCCAGGATTCTGGCTCTCCAAAGGGTCAACCCATGGCCAATGCTTCTCTTGCCTGAGATAGCCAGAGAAAATACAAGACATCCAGTTAAATTTGAATTTCAGACAAACAACGAGAATTTTTAAGTAAAAGCATGTCCCAAATATTCCAGAGAACATGCTTATACCAAAACATTTTGCTGTTTGTGAGATTCAGATTTAACTGGGCATCCCGTTCTGTTTGTTTGTTCCTTTGCTCTTGTTAAACACTCTACCCCTGAGTGACTGATATATATAGGCACCAATCTCAGCAAGACAGAGTTGTTAACAGCACGGACCCTTGGGACAAACTGCCAGGGCTCTATCCCTGACCACACCACTTATGGGCTGCAAAACCCTGGACAATCACCTAACCTTGCTGGACTTCAGTTTTCTCATCTGTAAAATGGGGATACTAATAGCACACCCTTCCACAGTTTTATTGATTCAAATACCAATAGCCAGACAAAAGGATGACTGCCAGGTTGGTCAAGGCTGGTGTTCATTCTGGTGGACAATGATCAGAACAGACTTGAACTTAGGGCTTAAGAGAGTTTCTGAGTTGACCACTCTATTTTCCTAATGCAGATGCACGTTCAAAAGAATACCAAGACAATATAATCAAGAGGGGCTATCTATGGTGGGTTTTTTTCACAACAACAAAAAAGTGGAATTCACACATTAAAATATAAACAGATAAAATCTTCCAACATTTTGGCAGAATTGTAGCCCCCACCTGGGAAAATGTTAATGGGAAAATAGCAGGTGCACGCTTACCACGTCAGTTCCCACATGTGGTCCTGCTGGTTACTTGGCAGCCACCCTGGAAATCGTGAACGTGACTGACACATCTATTTTCACATGTTTGTCTGCCAGGAATGAGATGAGACCAAAACAGTGGGATTTTTTCGCTGCAGGACCTGGTTGCCCAGTGCTGAGAGAGAACCAAGGGTGGGAGAAGGTGCTGGTGGCTTGTTTTACCAGCTGCATTGACCAGACACATCTCCTTTTCCAGACCTGGCCATCCCTTGAGAATACAGATCTTGTCGAAAGTTCACTTCAAATCTCTGAACATGTGTGTGTAAATCCTGCCACCTCCTCCGTTTTTCTCCTTCCCCAACACGGACATGAGTTCAAAAGCCAGTAACATGAGAGTCAAGGGCAAAATGATGTTGGAAACAGAGTTGGCATCCCACCTGAGTGATGCTCATGAATAAGGAATGGGCAGAAGCAACATTCAATTCATTCATTCCAAAATGGTTTCTTGTTCTAGAGCCTCTACCACTTACACTTGGTGCCCTACTTTACATTTTCCTGGGAGAGCCACTGATCCAGGGATGGAGGCTGGGAAGTGATGGGCTGCATTTCAGAAAAACTGAAGAGATGTTACCTTGCTCAACAGTGGCCTCCACACATAAGTTTCCTTTCAAAAGCAAACAAGGATTTGTGTATGATGCGTTACTGTAAGGTGACCAGATTATAATTATCACATGTAGCTCATCAAACCAGCTTCAATGCCATACATTACCCAGGGAGCCAGTCCAGGCTCATTTTCCACAGTGACCACTCATGCTTTGCATCCCACGGTTGGGCTTCCCATTTCACACCATCAGTCCCTGTTTCATGCGTTAACACTTTTAAGAAAGGTTTCTTACAACTGATGAAGCGTTATGCTCACCTGAATCTTGAGCACATGAATCAGATATTTTCTCTAAAATTATTCTTTGTCATCTTCTTAAAGAAAAGTTATTCCAAAGGAAGACAGGCCCTCTGGGTCTTCCAGAACCTATCTGTCTCTCTTTCTGGAAGAGTGCTGAATTGCTACGGGCTTGAGGATTCTTCTGTCAACTTGTTGGAGCAAGTTCTGTGTTTGGCCAACATCAGCTTATCGACAGGTGGGGGTTCAGCTGGACCCTGCCGGAGACCACTGTAGATTCTGCTCAAGTCCTTCAAGAGGGAGTTCCAAGGTCAGGCCCAGGAAGGCAGGGAGGGGAGAATCAGTTCAGGGTCAGCTTCGACTCAGCTTCATTCTTGGCTCATGATGTGGCCAGGATTCCAGGGAAAGCTTTCTCATGGAGCCCACCTCCCTGCTTTTCCCAAGGCCTCTGGTGTCTCTCTTTCCTCCTCCATTCCGTGGTGGACTTGCTGCTTCCCCTCTGCTGTCCTGAGGTGAAACAAGCGTTGGGGCCAAACTTTTCGCCAATTGAATTAAGGCCACTTTTGTCCAGGAGCCAGTGTTGCAATTCCGGGACTTTGAGGACCTGTCAGGGTTCAAGGCGTTCCGCCAGTTGCTTGAGAATTGAGCATGCCTTGACACAAAACCCAATAGTGCTGACCAGGAGTCACTCTTCTCTGGAGGTTTTCTCCTTAAAAAAACAAAACAAAACAAAACAAAACCACTGTGTTTTAATTGCATTGTGCCTGCTTTAGCAAATGCAAATCCATTGAAAAAACCATATAGATAGATCACCACCTCGAGCTAATCACACAAGATTTTGATGCTTAATGTTTTCTATCATCCATCTACCTACATTTTCTAAACACAAATGGATCATACCCAGGGTGTTTTTTGTAACTGTGGACAGGTATGTGACAAAGGTTCTTCTACTCATGCTCTAGCTGATTCTCCCACTGATTCTGTGGTTACAGGTGTTTACCCCTCATCTTAGACCAGAGGGTGGGTTCTTGGAAAGACTCCGTGGCAGAGGTAAAGAGAGTTAACAGAAGAGGCACAGCTCCCCGTAAGAGGCTGTCCTCTCTGTGATGAGCTATTTGTATGGGCTAATCTCCCTATTTCTGAGATCCTGGGGTCTCACAGAGTCCTCACATTTCCCACCTGCGTGCCCTTGTAGAAACCTCCTCACCTACGGCATTTTCAGGACAAGGAAGCCTGGCAGGAAGTAAATACTAGAGTACCCGGATATGCTTGCATTTCCCCCTCCCCTTTTTTTTTAAGTGTTGAGAATGACCTATCTAGAAATCTACTGATTTGGCATATGCTGAAACCAGTTGATTAAAGGTAGCTAGTGATCCTAATCCACACTGTAATGTGCTTCTCCATAAATTCTTTCCCCATCTCAAGTATGTTTTACTTGCGGATGAACCTCGGAATGGACGGCATTCAGGGTTAGCCTGGGTGGGCTCATGGATCAGAAGTCAGGTCAGCCTTTTGTATCAGAACAATCAACCTGAGCACTAAGAATTGAGTTGGCACGATAGGAACTAAGAGTAGCAGTTTGAAGTGAATTGTGAAATCAAAACACGCTTGTAAGGTTTCCAGGACCCACCAGCCCCAGGGCTCTAGTCTGTGATTCACTCTCTCTTCCCGGCTTTTAGAAATGTCTCTCTTTGTTGAATGCCTTTCACCTGCCAGGGCTGAGTCCTCGCCTCTAAATAGTTGAGGGATGACTCATCAGTTAAAAAAAAAAAAAAAGGCTTAATCAATGGAAGTGCTGTTACCTGGCTTTACATTTTACAATATGGTGGCATCTCTTGTTTCCAATCCGGTTGACAGAGGGAAGGTAGTTTCCAGGGGCAAACTGGACAGCAGGAGTGTGGCACCTTGTCACCCCAAGTCAAGAGCCTACAGAATCAGTGGGAGAATCTGCTCAGCAGTAAACCCATTCCCTCCAGCCATCACCACCACGTGGACCCTCCAGTCTGTGTTGTTGTTTGCTGTCTATCTGTGTAAAATTGCTTTTTAGCTGTGGTTCCAGGAAGGACAGGGAGCACCCCAGAGCCCTCTGTGCTGGTGGAAAACAAATGGAACAGCTAGTACCTCAGGGTGGAAGGGAGAAATCCCTTGGAGGAAACAGAGAAGCTAGACTTGCTTGGAGCAGTGGACCAAGAACTTGGCACCATAGAGGAGAACTTTATTGGTTCCAGAGTCAGGAGACAGAGCTGGATGGAACAAGAACAAGATGTCCAAGAAAGCCAGGGCACTGGGTCCTGCAGAGCTGCTCTGCCAAAGACCAGAAGTTGAGGGAGGGAGATGGACGCAGGTGGAAGGAGACAGGATGCAGACTTCTCACAGAGCCACAGTGAGATCTGGGTTCAGACACTTGAATTGGATGTGATCTCTGGTAAAGACTTATTTTAATTTAGGTAAGGGTGAATAGTGAACATTTTGTTTGTCTTGAACTAGCATCCTTCTTAGAGTTTGAGCTCTTTATAGTCTTCAGTCTGTTGTAAAATAGCCCATTTTACCCTATTTAAAACCAGTCTAAAGGATTTCCATTAAAGACGTATCTCTGGAGAAAAAATGAAGAAGAACTAGAAGGTATTTTAAAGAAAAAAAAACGTTTTTCCTACTGATTTTTCTCATTGTAGAAAATTTGGAAAATACAGGAAAACATAAAAAAATATAGAGCAAGCATCCATACACCAAACACACACACACACACACACACACACATCAACAAATACAAATGGAATTTTATATTGTCTAGTCTTTGTCCAATAAATTTAATGTAGTTTTTATCACGTTAAAACTATAGTTTATATCCTGCATATTTGGCTTAATATTGTAATACATGCATTTTCAGTTGCCATTAAGAATCTTTTTTGAAAAACACAATTCTTAATGACTATAGACCATTCCACTCTACTGATGCACCAAATTGTCTTATCTTTACATATTCTTGAACATTTAAGATCTTTCCAATAATTTAGTAACTTAAACAGTTTTGTAGCAAACATATTTATCCATAAGCTTTAAATAAGGTAAGGATTATTTCCTTGGAAAAAGTCTCAAGAAGAGTCATAAACTATAAAGTATTTTGAGATTATTCATTAATACTATCATGGGGATGCTATTTCTTCCCTAGCATTACTCTCCACTGTAAATAAAATACAAATTGACCATATACAACAATCTTTAAAATAGTTTAGGAAATGTCTACCCTATGTAGGCTTTTTATATCAGTTAGAAATTCTGTTCAGATATAATAAAGAAAATCCGTTTAATATTGGCTTAGGAGAGTTTTTGTTTCAGGCAATGAGAACATGGAGGGTAATGAGAACACGGAGGGTAATGAGAACATGCAGGGTAGGACATCCAAGGGTGTTATGGCAGCTCCAGAGTCATTAGGGAAGCTAGGCCACTTTTATCTTTCTGCTTTGTCATTGTTGGCTTGTGCCTTTCGGTCTCTTGATCACAAGATGGCTGCCGTGCCTCACCCATCATAGTACAATCCAGGCACGTTGAAGGCAAAGGGACTCACCTTAAAAGCTTTGTTTCTTACACAAGGTGAGCTCTTCCCAGGGACTTCTGCTTATATTACATGACCAGAACTGTGTCACATGGACATCCTCAGCAGCAAGGAAACCTGAGAAGATACACAGCACATTGCCATTCTGAATAGAATCTGTTGGAATGTCTACATCAGGTAGACACCAGTAGTATCTGCCACACATATAATTATGTTGTGTTAAAAACCCTAACATATTTTTCCCCAAAGCCAGTTATAAAGTTTTTGTAGATGTTTTGAAAAAGTGATCTAAAAATATGGGCAGTCATTGGTAGGAAGGATCCAGCTTTGAGTCAATTGAATATGGATATACCAGCTTTTTGAAAGTTCATGTTTCACCACTTTATTTTTACAAAACACCTAACACTACTATCTGTTTTCATTAACTGATGGAAATCCAAAGGGGATTTTTGCTCTTATGAAAAAAGGTGAAAATCAGCAATAACAAAGCATTCGGCATTGGTTTGCAGCGAGTGGTTGTGGAGGTAGCGTGCACCCAGAATGGTGAGAGGGGCCCCGTCCATCTCCCCCCCCCCCCCCCCCCCCCCGCCCCAGGAACCACACTCAGCTGCCAGAGCTTCGAGCTTGTCTGAACATTCGGGCTTTATCTCGATTTATTTTGTGCATCCATTAGCAAGACATGTCCTAAGGTATCAGAAAAGCCTAAGAGAGGTGATTTTGGGAGTCTTGAAATGCTCAAAACTTTTTCCATATAAATTAATGCCAGTTGCTTCTTTGCTGTATGCTCTTTCGGCTTATGAAAGTTTTCATAGAATACTGTACTTTTGGATACTGGGGAAAACTTGTATCAAGAATGTGGGGAGGCAGGAGGTGACTTGAGAGAAAAGCAGAAGACAGGAAGTATTGTGGCAGCACATAGAGACGTGAATACCTAACTGGAAAGAACCGTACATCTCCAGACAAGTGTCCATGTAGGGTTCCCCTACAGCCCTGCCCTCTCTGCCTCTCATTTTCTCTGTCCTCTGGCTGAAGGACACTTTCAGCAGAGTGTTGTCTTAGTGAAGGGAAATATACCCATTCCATAATGCTTATACAGAACCGTTTGAGAATATGTCCTCCAGGAAGTTTCTAAGAAACTAAAATTTCTTTTAGAAAATTCTACCATTTCTTATTTTTTCCTCATTTTTTCCAGATCAAAGTGTCTCAAAAAATTCTGAAATATTGTACCTCCATACCGAAGCATCTAATACAGTCTAAAACCATCTGTCTGCACAAGTACCAAGCATCTTACCCTTAAATATAACCTCATGGAGACTTTTTAAACTCTGTTCTCATAGAAATTGAAGAAGTTTGCATTATAGACATCATTGAACACAAGAGAGACTTTATCGTCTAAAGATTGGGGTTTTTGCATACTTAAATTGTGTCTCAACACCTCCCAATAAGGGTCGAGGTCCTTCCCCTCTTACTATGCCACCTAAAAATCAACTTTATAAGATTACTCCTTTTTCTTCCCTTCTTTCCTTCTCCCCCTCCCTCTTTCCCTTCTTTCTTACCAGGAAAATAGCTTCAACCTCTGTGACTTGGTTAACAACTAGCTGGGTAGCTTTAAACAAGCCACTCACAGTACCTTTCAAAGTCTGGATTTTGTCAAATAAAAAATTTAAAGTTTGAGGCCCATCTTCAGTGCTCCTGATATTGTAACAACCAATGTGTATTTATCACAAAAATCTTGCAATTCCAGGGCCAGGAGAAGCCCTCGAGAGAATCTCTTCTATTTGAGCAAACCAGGATCCAGAGAGCAGAAGAGAATTTTCAGAGTCACGTGGAAATCCTGTGGCAGAGCTGAGATCAGAATGTGGGTTTCCATCAGCCAGCATGGATTTGATTTTCCAGTATTATGTCTTGGACTTGATTTTAACAGCAACAGAATTCAGGTTGTCTTTAAAATTTCTCATCTCTACTGCGTTCATTATTCAAATAGAAAAAAAAGCATCCTTTTTCTCAAGCCGCTCAGCACAAATAGAAATTACGTTTCTCGTTGTGTTGTTAGATCTAATGTGATTGGATTTAAATATTCATTGCACATCACATTGTCTCCTGGATTGAAATGATTTATAATAAATTTTTGAGATCTTCTTGAGTGATTAGATGATGTTAGGTTTAACAGCTTTTGTTTTTTTTAATTTTTAATTATCACTTGAAACTTTTGAGGCTCTCCACTGGATATTGGTTTCTTTCAGTAAAGTTGCTGGAAAGAGAGTCGTTTGTGAGTCATGCCATTAATATGCCATCGTACATAAAGAATGTTCCTGTGTGTCGTTTCATCATACGTGTGGCTTTGTTCTTTTGTTCTTCCTTTCCCTCAGTCTCATGCTGGGAGTGTGGCTTTCTCAGGAAAATAGCAGTTCACTCACTATGCTGTCTTAGCCAAGACTCAAAGTCACCTGAGCGCGAAAGCCAGCAAAGTCTTGGGAAAGCCACTAATAACCATTAACTCTCTGGGGGAAATTTTTATAAAGACTAGTTGGCTTTTATTTCCATGTTCTCAGCTTCTTGTTAATGAGACTCATTCTGGTAGATGAGGGGAGGGAGGCAGACCAGGAAGAGTTCCAGGAAGCCTGGAACTCAGGGGGAGATGCACAAGACCTCAAGCCCCAGGGTCCCTACAGAAGCAAACCCTCAACAGACAAAAACAGCCTCAATGTACATCCTTGAGATTGCCCTGGGTAACACAGGCGAATATGAATTCAAAATTAATTCTAAAACATGCAAAGAAATAAGCCACAATGAGGAAAAGCAGAAAATAACAAACAACAGAATGAGTCCCCTCAAGTACTTCAATTATTGTAATTATCATATACAGACCATGACATAACTATTTTTATTTGGAGAAATGAAAAACTATAAATCATCACAAACAGGGGACAATACAAATTTCTAGGAATACTTTTTTAATAATCAAATCTTACAAGTTATAATTAATAAAACAAGAAACTCAATAGATGGGTTACAAGTAGATTAAATACAGCTGGAGAAAGAAACAAAAAGAAGAGAAGGAATTAGCCAACATTGAGCACAGAGAAATGAGATAAAAAATGTGAAAGAAAGGTGAATAGATACAAAGTAGGGAGTGAGCAAGTGTGACCTGTTTCTAAGCAGAAATCCAGAACACAGAGAATGAAAGAGGAGAAGTATTTGAAGAGATAGTGGCTCAGAACTTTCCACAACTGATGAGAACAAGAATCCCCAGTTACAGGGAACACAATGAAGCCCAAGCTGGTTAAATGAAAAGATGCCCACACCATGCGGGATTACGGTGAAATTACAGAAAATCCAATGAAAGATGAAAGATCCCGAAAGCAGCCAAAGAGAAGAAATAGCCAAGCTACAAGTGGAAACTGGGTTTACGAGAGACGCATTATTAGCCACAACGAGGCCAGAGACCGCGTGGTGATCCTTTTAAAGCACTGACTTCAGACTGTCAACCCGGTAAACTAAGTTTCAGAAACCATGGCAAATTGAATTTTATAGACACACAATAGTCATACTGCTAAGAGACTTTAACAAAAAGGACTCCAAAATATGTTCTCCAGGAAGAGACAAAAGATTCCAGAGAAAAGTCGGATGTTGAAAAAATAGTAAAATAATTTTTAAACAAGTGGCTACATTTTTAAAAGTCTATATAAAATAATAACAAAAATTTAAACAAAGGACAAAATGTTGGGAAAGCAATCGTGGCTAAGTCTGGAGGTGGAATGATTGCTCAGGAGTGGTCAAGCTATGAACTTTAGACTGGAGGCTTGGTAAGCCTGAATTTCAGATGTGACAGAGAGGGAGGGAGGAAGGGAGGGGGAGGGGGTATCACTTTCAAGTTGGAAGAGGGGAAAATGGAATCAACAACAAATCAACTTATTCAAACAGAAAAAAAAAAAACAAATAAAGAATTAGCAGGGCAGGGGCACCTGGGTGGCTCAGTCGTTCAGCGTCTCCCAGGGTCCTGGGATCGAGCCCCGCGTCGGGCTCCCTGCTCGGCGGGAGGCCTGCTTCTCCCTCTCCCACTCCCCCTGCTTGTGTTCCCTCTCTCGCTGTGTCTCTCTCTGTCAAATACATAAATAAAATCTCAAAAAAAAAAAAAAAAAAGGATTAACAGGGCAAATAGAAAGCACAAAGTAAGGTGAAGATGAAAAATAAGGCTTCATGTATAATAACTGCGGTCGATTAAATCAAACTAAACTTTCCACTGAAAATACAGAGTTCCAGTTTCACATAAGAAAAAAATCTACGATGCCCTATTTAAATGCGGCACTCCTAAAGCATGAGCATATTGCAGGCTAAAAGACGTAACGGCTACAAGGCAAATACTAAAGAAATCTGGAGCAGTTATAAAAATAGACAAAATAAATTATTACTAGGGATAATAATGGTCACTCTATATTGCTGTGACAATT
The DNA here is from genome assembly GCF_009762305.2 of Zalophus californianus. NCBI lineage: Eukaryota > Metazoa > Chordata > Mammalia > Carnivora > Otariidae > Zalophus > Zalophus californianus. The sequence goes on along the minus strand of NC_045597.1, from coordinate 189,077,835 downwards.
CCGAGTTTGTGTCATCCTAAGTAGCTACAAAATATATATGGCAAAAACTGAGAGACTCTAGCGAGACCCTGAGATATTCCTCACCAGAATGGAAGGTTGTGACCTACCTTTCTCAGTAACTGATGTATCAAATAGACAACAACATTATATACAGGTACGAGATTGGCCCAACACTACTTCACAAACTCTGTTCAATAGATGTCCAGATATCCTGGCATTCAACAATGGGGAAATGCATATTTTTCTCATGTACGAATGGATTATCTGCAAAAATCGAATATGCAATAGACCATAAAGAAAATCTCAAAAATTAAAAATAAAAAAATACATCTTATAAATTATGTTCTTTGACAACAATGCAAATTAGTTAGAAATTAACTAAAATACATGTTTTTCTAAAATTTAAAGTCCCATGTGTTCCATAGATGAAGATATCTGGGAAACAGTGGGTAAAATCCAGTTTAATAGTAATAAGGAAGAGAAGGAGGAGGAGGAGAAGTTCTCGTGTGCCTTCATATACTAAAAATGTATATCATTATTATCTAGGTGACAGCATTTAATGCAATATTTCATAGGCTCATTTTACCATACAATTTTCTACTCATGGAGTGACTCACGGGACCAGTGTTCTGTGGAACACACTTTGGGAAACATTGTTCCACAGCTCCTCCGGGCTAAACTTCACAGAAACCATATTATTTTTATTAACCTTATTTCACTTGCTCTGGCAACCACATGGCCAGAGAGGACATCTGACGTCACAGTGCATAGTTCAATCCAACCACGCACTGATGCTCCCAGGGAGGAGCATCACCAGACCTTAGATGGCGCATTACAAGGAACGGGACAGAATCCCTTCGGCAGGAGGAAGCCATGCGCCGAGAGGAATATTTGTTTTAAAATCGTTCTCATCTTTCAAGACACTTGGTGCTTCTCGCTACTCAAATCCGTGTCAAAGCTGTGAAACCCACTGTACGATCCCTTAAACTACTTCTCAAACTTGTCAGGACAGCCATGACTCTCTTGGGTTTGACCCCCATCCAAAAAGCCCACTTTCTAGACAGTTAAGAGACCTGGCTTCCTTTCCAGCTCAATGAGTCCATGACAGGGTGATGAATCACTCTGTGGATGAAGAGTTAATCTATTATGTTGCCTGCAGCACTAAGCCACTTCTGCCCCTTTCCGGGGCTTTCTCACATACTCTCCCTCTTACATTGAGATAATTCATTAGTTCTGCTTTGTCAGGGGCCCACCTGTACCATGTTCATGAGCAACCAGATGGATCAGAGCCCCCTCTGGGGCTGGGGCAGCTCTGAGCAGTGGGTTTTGTTTTTTCTTTTTCTACAGGAATCCTAACATTCCAGGATAAGAAATAAGCTCACACATCATGAGTTCACTTAACTGTGTTTTCATACACCTGAATGTATATGTTAACTCTGGGTGGTGATTTTTAAAAGGTGTCCAAAAATTCTTGATGTTCCTCCATCCAAGAGATGGAGCTTAATTCTCTTTCCCGTGAGTGTGGGCTAGACTTAGTGATTCATGAATAAAGAGAATATGGCAGAAGTCAAGGGATGTCAATTCTGAGATTAAGTTACAAATGAAGCTGCACTCCCCTCTTGGGTGTGCTCGATCGCTCGCTGTCTCTCTCCCTCTCTCTCCTTCGTCTCTTATTCTGGGGGAAGCTGTGTGACCAGCACTCCGTGGCGAGGTCCACATGGCAAGAGATGGAATCCTCCTGTGACAGCCCCGTGAATGAGTTTGAAGGTGAGACCTCCAGTCCCAGTCAATCTTCAGAGACCACAGTCTGCGTCAACAGCATTACTGAAGTCTTATGGAAGAGCCTGAGCCAGAAGCACCAAGCTAAGCTGCCCCTAGATTTCCGACCCTCAGAAACTGTGTGAGTTCATAAGTGCCTGTTGTCTTAACATGCTAGGTTTGGGGTAGTTTGTTATGCAGCAATAGATAACTACTATATCCAGTGATCAGAGCTGTTGAGGGCACAGGGAAGCTATCTTAGGTAATGTGTATCTACTCCACATGGCTGGGGCCATATTGGTCTGGTGGGGAAAGGAATTCCCTATAACTGGAAGGCTCACTAACTGGAGAGGAGGTAAGGATGGAAAGAAGCTCAGAAGATACAGGAATGGTCCTGCAGATCAACTCTCTACCAAAAGCAGACAGAAGGGACAGGGTCCCGACCACATGACATAGTTGTGGGGTCAGCAAAGTGCTAGACATGGGGGCAGTGTTGGCAAAGTGTCAATGAGGACTGTGTCATCTGCGACAGACCCTGATGTGATAAGCGTGAGGAGAAGCCTGAGGGCCAGTGGTTTGGTTGGCTGGTGACTGTGGCTATGGTGGTGACGGGGAAACTGGACCAACTCCAAACGGGCTCCACCAAAGCCTTGCCTGGGGGTCAACAGTCGTGCAAAGAATTTTGCAGAACATGAAAGGAGTTGGCTCATCAGTGCCTAGGGCTTTAAGTATTACGGATTAAAGTCTGACGTGAGTGATCTTGATTTCTCCTGCCCACAGAGGATGAAAAGTTCACATTTGGACATGTGGATTGGAATTTCGAAATTAAAACCTAAGATGTACCTATCCTTTTAAAGTTGGGATTTACTTAGACATTAAGAAACTAGATGTTTCTTTCTTTTCTTTTTTTCTTAAGATTTTATTTTTAGATAATCTCTATACCCAACGTGGGGCTCGAACTCACAACCCTGAGATCAAGAGTCACACGCTCCACCGACTGAGCCAGCCAGTCAGAAGGGGACTTTCTTTATCATCTCTCTAATAATTTGAGACTTCATGAAAGAAAAATAAAACAGGTTAGAAAATGTTTTAAAAATCTTAAAGAACAAAATTTTAATAACTACTGCCACAAGGCAAACTCCCCCAAATTCCTATTTCATGAAAACTAATTCTGATGCGGTCTTGTTATAATATTTGTCTGAATAAAAATTCAACATGGAATCAGTTTTCCATTCCTGATGGGGTCATTGTTCAAGTGCCATCAAGGTGACCTTGTAACAATATTTTTCTGGGGAGAGGAATTGATTCATTGTTTTAAAACCCGCTCCAAGAATAGGTTTTCACTAATAATTGAGTTTCATTAACAACAAAAACATAGTGACATTACACTATGTGAGAGCAGACAGTAAAAATAAAGGAGCAAATTTATCTGTTTCTTCAGCAGATGTTGGCTGGACGTCCGCCATGTGTCAGCCGGTGTATGAAAGACCTAGATGGTGAGTCGTGAATAGCTTGAAACCAAACAGTTGTCAGGAGGAAGACAAGCACCAGGATGATGAAGATGCTCCTTACTGCTGCTGAAAGCTGATATTTATTCAGGACTCCTTGCCCAAAGCTGGGCTAAGTGTTGTACAATCATTAGCTCACAAAATATAGTGTTACAATAACACTATGAAGTTGTTACAACTCCGATTCTCATTTTGCGGATTAGAAAAAGAGGCTTATTAAATTAAATTAATTTGCCCGAAACATGTGTACAGGCTGGAGCCTATGTTGACAAACAAGATCTGATTCCAAAGCCTGTGTTTGTCATTTCCATATCATCAGGAGAGATAGAAAGGGAGCTGTGTGCACAAAGAGAGTAGTATTAGACGCTAGATAAATTTCAGAATTAAAATCTGCACACGGAAGCCATAAAGAGAGGAAGCACCCTCTGTGATGTGGAGAAGCAGCTGAGAAGTTCTCTGAGAATGCAGATGAGAAGGACAAAAAGTGGAGCACTGGAGAATGTGAAAGATATCGGGGTAGTTGAAATTTCTGCGGAAGAGATCAGAAGCCATGGAAAAGAAGGAATGATATATGATAGAATAAAAATTCCTTTATTTAAGAAAAACGCGATTCTGCACCTTGAAAAGATTCATTAAGTACAGACTAAAATTATCAAAAAAATAGGAGCAATAAATATGTTCTGTGTAATTCTTATCTTAAGTGAAAAACAAGAAAATGCACAGATCCTAAGTGTTTTGTTCTAAAAGTTTCGACACACAAATAGAATAGAAAATAATTCCCAAACCCTAGTAAGTGCCCTCGTGCTCCCTTAATCCTTCTTACTCCCAGAGGCAGCCACCATTCTGCTTTCTCTCACTGCAGATCAGTGTAGATTAGTGAACTTCACATAGATGGAACTGTACAGTGTGTAACTGTCTGGCTTCTCCTCTCTCCATATGTCTTCGCAATCCATCAGTGGTTTATTTCTTTCTATTGCTGAGACATACTCCATTGTATGAATAAACAACAATCTGTTTGTCATTTCTCTTGCTAATGAACATTTGGATTGCTCCCAGTTTTTGGCTATAATAAATAAAGTTGCTATGAACGTTCTCTTACGAGTTTCTTGTAGACATATGTTCTCACTTCTCTTGGGTAAATACCTGAGGATGCGCTGAGACAGGGCGAGCTTGTGTTCAACTTCACAGGAAACCACCCAGGGCTCTACAAAGCGGTTGTTTTGTCTTACGTGCTCCCCAGTAGTGTCTCAGAGTCCTATTTGCTCCACATCCTGGCCAACTTTTGGTGCTCTTGGTATTTTTCATTTTAATTTGAGTATGAAGTGATATCTTGCTGGTGGTTTTAATTTTCACTTTCCCGAACACCAGTGACACTTAGCATCTTTTCCTGTGCTAATTGGTCGTTGTCTTCCTTGGTGAAGTGTCTGTTCAAATCGCTGGCCCATTTTTAACATGATGGCCTCGCACAGTAAGCCAGGTGAGAGGTTATGAAGACCTGAACTGAGCTTGTCATAATGGTGATCACAAGAATGGTGTAAGAGCGAGGGAGGGCGAAGTGAAGGCTGACCATTGGGTGTCTGCTGTGGTGGATAATGGAGGTAATGGTGAGTTCACTCAGACATGGGGGCTTGTGGTCCTAATCATTTCAACACTGCTAACATGACTCAGCAGAAATCTTGGAGGAAGACTTCTTTACCCCTGGTCTTCACCCAACACCCACCCCCAGCCTCTACTGTCTACATCACTTCTACATCTGGTACCCTCTTGGGAGCACACCTAGAACCAAAACAACTGTACTAAATTATAAACTTATAAGTGCATAAATTTCATCCCCGTTAATCTGAAGTAACCTATGTGTCTCATTGTTTCAGAAGTTTCTAGGAGGTCTGCATGGGAGAATTTTTTTTTTAAGTGTTAGGTTTTCAAAGTCAACAAAAGTTGCCCCAAAGTTTTGTGTTATATTTATGCCCCCCGATGCCTATATTTAATTTGGTTTGGATTTCTGTAAGAAACATATTTCATCATGTAATCCCCAATAATCCTGCCCCAGAACACAGCTTCCTTGGGGTTGTTGAACTCATGACCCTTGTATACTCTAAATAAACACGGGTGTCTCTTTCTTGGAGTTGTATGTCATCTACGAATAATGGTGTTTTCACCTAGTTTTTATGGAGCCCCAACCTGTGGATAGAGTAAATCCACTTCTCAGTTATCCAGAAGTATTGCATCATGGAAGTGTTTATACCTCATTTAGAACAAGCTTAGTCACAGTGTGCTTGCACTTCATGAAGCCATGACGAAAATCTCTCTTTAAAAGCCTTTCCTGAGTCATTTCCAGAAAAATGCTGATGCCTTCTTGGCTTCCACTTCCCTTTATTCCCCTTCATTTGAGTGTGTGTTTGAACACACGACGCATTATAAATGCTTTTATGTGGAAGTTCCCAAAGCAGGAAGCATGAAATGAGCTCAGTCAGCTTTATTATATATAGGTTTGCTTTCACTTAGCCATTAATGTGCAAATGATGGAATTCATTTTCTAGTAATCACAATGGTTAGATCCAAGAAACACGTTTGCACAAAACGAAACAAATAAGAAGTGCATTTTGGATGGTGTGAAAGAGAACAGCCTAGTGTCGCTTAGATTATAGCATGTACACCATGGACGCATGGGTTGTGATTTTAGTATGCTGTTTATTTCTGTGATATCTTGCTTCATTTTGCCCTGAGAAGTATGGGGAGACATGTATTACCAAACTGTAATAAAATACTGTATTGTAGCAGTTGATTGGGGAAAAAAAACCCAACAGTTATGAGATTTTGACAATAGAGACAAGAAACCAACTCTTAACTATAAAGGGAATTCTCAGAAGCAGAAAATGTTGTAGAGGAAGTAGAAGCAGAACCCATAGAAATAATACCCCCAAATTTTCCTTGGCTGAAGACAGATACAAGCCTGCAAGTTGAAGGGCCCACCAACACCAAGGAAATTAAGTAGAAGGAGACCTATAGACAGTGAAGATGTATTTCAAGGCTAAAGGGACCTATTCTTAGCCCCTAGGGTGAGCATGTTAAAGGTAAACATACAGTCAGATTGGCTTCAAACTTATCTTCTGCAGGACAAAGTGTTAAAAATCAACATATCAGTATCTTTACAATTTTGAGAGAAAATTATTGTAAGCCGATTCTTTAACCTACCAAGCTATTGTTTATGTGTGAGTGTAACATATAGATTCTCAGATATAGTGGTATTTAAAAAGTATACCATTTTAGTTTCCCTACAGTTGCCATAACAAACCATCACAAACTTAGTGGCTTAAACAGTACAGATTTATTATTCCCTTATAGTTCTAGTGGTGAGACATCCTAGAATCAAGGGCTGCATTCCTTCTGGAGGTTCTAGGGGCGGTTCCTTTCCTTTGCCTATTTCAGTGTCTAGAACTCATCCATATTCCTGGTCTTGCGGTTCCTTCGTCTGTCTTCAAAGCTGGCACAGTTGCATCTTTGACCATTCACCCATCCTCCCAGCTCCTTCTGAGGCTCCTCTTCTGCCTCTCTCTTCCATTTAAAAGGACCCATGGGATTATACTGGGCTAACCCAGATGACCCATAATCTCCCCACCTCAAGATCCTTATTTTAATGCAACAACAAAGTCCCTTTGTCATGTAAGTGAATATGTTCACAGGTCCTGAGAATTAGGAGAATTTTGTGGGTGGGGGGTATTATTCTGACTACCACATATACCAAACAAGCCCTTTGAAAAAAGGTAAAGAGCATATAAATTTAAAATTCAGCTGGAAGAGGGGTGCCTGGGTGGCTCAGTCTGTTAAGCGTCTGCCTTCGGCTCAGGTCATGATCTCAGGGTCCTGGGATTGAGCCCTGTGTCAGGCTCCCCGCTCAGTGGGGAGTCTGCTTCTCCCTTTCCTTCTGCTCCTTCCCCTGTTCGTGCTCTCTCGCTTGCTCACTCTCTCAAATAAATAAATAATATCTTTAAAAAAAAACAATAAAATTCAGTTGGAAGAAGACATATGAGAATAGTCAAATTTTGAAAACAGAAAAGGAATGATTGGGACATACCCTAATAATCTCCAAAATTGTAGAGCTACAGTATAATTGACACCAGGACAAAGAGATTGAAAGTCCACGAATAGTTCCAAACATCCACATGAATTTAAAGCAATGAGAGAATGAGAAAGAAATCCAGTACAGCTTTTTAGGAAAACTAACAAATCGTTTGAGGGGGGATACAAGGTTAAAACCTGAACTTGTATCTTATGCCCACAGAGAGTAAAGATTTAAATATACATATTTTTTAAAAAATGAAACCATGAAGCTATTGGGAGAAAATTTTATTTTATTTATTTATTTTTAAATATTTTATTTTTAAATAATCTCTACACCCAACATGAGACTTGAACTCACAACCTGGAGATCAAGAGTCACACACTCCATGGACTGAGCCAGCCAGACACCTCTATTGGGAGAAAATTTTAGTGAATAATTCTGTAATTTTAAAATGAACATGAATTTCTAACTGTAACTCCCAAGCCAGAAATCTTTAAAGGAAAATAATGGATGTATATGAAGACATAAACAGCTGAATAATAATAAAAATGATTTCTATATGACCAAAATGGTTAAAAGACCTATGATAAGTTATTTATGACAAAATTGGCAAAAGTCAATGTCCTTCTTATATAAAAAGCTTTTACAAATCAATAATTAAGAGACAAGAGAAAAGTGGGCAAAGGATATAAATACACACTTTGGAAAAAGAATTGAACAGAACGAGCAAACATGAAAAGAGTACCTGTCAGAGGGATCAATCACTTTTTTTCCAGAAAGAATCAAATAAGAGCAATCAAATCAGGGTGCCATAAGTCCTGATTATGCAGAGATGCTAATCACAAATCATGCAAACTTCAATCATCATGTTCCAATCTGCCCTCTAAAAGCAGGAACAGAGGGTATGTGCTATGGTGAGCGCTGTGAATTGTGCAAGACTGTTGAATCACAGATCTGTACCTCTGAAACAAATAATGCGATATATGTTAAGAAAAAAAAAAGAAGAAGATAGCAGGAGGGGAAGAATGAAGGGGGGTAAATCGGAGGGGGAGACGAACCATGAGAGACGACGGACTCTGAAAAACAAACTGAGGGTTCTAGAGGGGAGGGGGTGGGGGGATGGGTTAGCCCGGTGATGGGTATTAAGGAGGGCACGTTCTGCGTGGAGCACTGGGTGTTACACGCAAACAATGAATCATGGAACACTGCATCAAAAACTAATGATGTAATGGATGGTGATTAACATAACAATAAAAAATTTAAAGGAAAAAAAACAAAAGCAGGAACAGGTAAAGATTATCCTACCTGACAATCCCAATGATTTTTTTTTTTTTTTAAGATAGTATTCTGTTTTGGTGTGAGTGGTTTTAATTGGTTCGAACTTTCTGCAAGCTAACAACATTTAATAGAATTTCAGATGTGTATATTCTTTGTAGCAGCAAGTATAATTCTTCGTCAGTGGCTAGAATAATGCCTTGGCCAGCAGGGCCGAGTTATGCAGCTCCCATGGGCTCTCCTCTCTCTTGGTGATGGGCGGGGGGACACCTTGTTTCCATTTAGCACCTTCCTTCCCTCCCTCCTTCCCGCTCCGTTCCTCTCCTCTCCATCATATGTGCTGATCCACCAGTTCCCTTTAAGTCATCCTCAACTATTGCAAATTCAGGGATGGGGAGGGCAGTCATGGCCCTGTGAGAATAGCCTGAGTGTGGGCAGGCATAATGCATCCGTTCGGATGGCCCTCACCCCAGGTTGGGGTTGGCGGAGCGTGATGCTCCTGAGACCTTCCATTAATTCATGGGCAGTCTCCTCTCTTGTTAGGTCTCCAAACACAGCAAAGCCCCCTTTTTTCCTCAGAGTTTGAAAATTTTATGGCAGGTGAGTTTCACTCTTTTTTCTCTCTCTCAGGAATATTTAGGAAGTTTCTCTCCTTGTCCATCAGTGGGAAAGAAAAGGGGTTGGGGAGGTGTGGTTATCTTAGCTAAACTTGAGATTCAAAACAAGTACTCTTAGATAAATTCCAAATCGTCATAGCATTTGACATCCTGACAGCCTATGTGTGGTTTTTTACCTCTTTAATTAGAAGTTTACACCTTTGAGGATGCAGGTCTTTTGCTCCCCTAGGGAAATAGAGTCTGGCGTCTTAAAAACAGAATTAGCTGCTGCTTAGCCAGCACACATCAAGAGCAGAAAATACATTTAAAATAAATTAATCCCTTACATAGTTAAAATATTAATGCTGACTCTGGGGCATGTGCCTTCACTTATATACACATACACTTTCTCCTCCAAAGATCAGACATTTTTTATTAACAACACTTTAATTTCAAACGGGCACAACAAATCCATATATACAGATTCAAAGTTTAAAACCTGAGGAAACTCTAATCAACCATCTTCTATTGCCTGATCTTGTCCCCACACCAGCCCCTACCATTGACCAGCCCGATGGGCAGGTGTAAATTCTAAGATGGATGCAGGAAAGGCATCAATGTGAATCAACTTGCTTCCTAACAAAGCCAAGTAAGAGTATCGGAGATTCTGGAATTGTCTTCCACATGCTACAGGTTCCTGTCTATATTAGGCTCTTATGTCGCTAACCTGAGGGGGTGTCTGTCAGAGAGGCGACGTGCCAGATGGCCTCACCCTAGACTGTCTCTGCTGTCGGCCTGGGTTCCACCTGTCGTCTCCTCCTGGCTCTCAGATTTCATGTCTTCACTGTTCCCGAGAATCCAACTCCCTTTTTAAAGTGGAAACTGATAGAGTAAGATGTATTCATGATTACATTCAAATACATCGAGAGCCATTTCTGATCCCCACAATGCAGCAGGAAAGCCTAAGGGTATTTTCATATAACTACTCACCAAAATAGAAAGAAAGGCCTCACTAACTTTGCACACTTGTCTATAATTGCGCTTGCCCTGCATTCTCATTAGAATATAATCATCTTGGTTTTCATTTGGATAAGCTGCCATCTCTGCTTTTCCATTGTGAAGAGTGGGGAAGACTTGATTAGTTGCTTCAGTGTAAGATGTGTAATTTTCCCAAAAAAGGCTACTTACACAGATGCATTTCCAATCAGGGCTCTAGAGCCCAGAACAAAATTGTGATTAATAGTCCATCGAGGGTTTCAACATATGGTTCAGTGTTTAAAGGATTTTGGATAAATCCACTGAAGAGGATCCAACTCTGGTTATGAATATAATAGTATCTGGCTCTCTGGTGGAACTGTAGCTAGTTTAATATACAGACACCAGATGCCCTTACATAGGCTGTAAGCACCTTGCAGGTAGGGACCTGGTATTACTCAAAGGGGATCTCTAGCATGCGGCTTAATGCCCTGGGCACACTAAGGACAGTAAGCATTAAATGAAATGTTGCTCAGCCTGATGAGATATGTAGAAACCGTGGGCAGAAAATCAACAACTTTTGACAGATTCTCTGAAGACCATGTTCCTGCTAGTGCTGCCCATCACTACATAAACTAGCTAAATTCTTCACTGGGCCCATTCAGTCAACAAGTGTGTACTGAGCATTTTACTAGACCCTGACACTGGATGTGGCAAAATGCTCATCAGCAGAATCCATTTCTTCTTCTCTCTGAGTCATTTCCCTATCTCCTTCACTGCGACTAAGGCCATGTGGCTGGTTCTAGCTAGTGGGAAGTGAAGAAAAGTGTCCCTCTTCAGGCCTGTCCTTTGGAATCCCTCAGTCTCCTCCACCACGCCCTTCCTTCTCCCAGTTGACTGGATCAGAAACAACATGGCGGCCATGGAAGCCGTGTGCTGAGGATGGGAGAGCCTTCTTCAGCTTGAGTCCCTGAATGACCCCACCAAACTGAACACCTGCCCACAACTGTTAGGTGAACAGAAAAGAGCTTCTATCCTGCTGAGCCCAATCCCCACTAAAACATCAGAGATGCAAGGTCCAAGGAGACGTGGCCCTGCCTGTAGAGGGCATCTAACCCCAGAATGGACTTCACTGGGCAGAAGACCACCATGTGGCTCTTTATGCCTCCACAGAGGAGAGCCACACACAGAGAGAGTCACTCCAGGATGCCTGCTCCAAGATCAGCAGGCCCTTGGTGAGAAGGCCCTGGTTGGAGACACGTAGCCAGAGACAGCGTGCCCTCAGGGATGAACCGAGTACTGCAACCAGCCAGATGTGGGGCCTGCACATCAAAGGACTGGTTTGTGGGAGGCCAGACCAATGACTCTGACCCTTCATGTCTCACCAAAGTGGATCAGCAAGGGCTTGCCAAGGGGACGCTCACCAAAAGAGCCCTTCTGGCCGACGCCCCCTTCCTCAACATAAGGCATGCTGTTTGCTAGCAGGCAAACTGTCTCCAGTATATTCATTTGAAGGGCCTTGGTAGCCTCCACTTTGAAAGTACTTGTATATGTATTTCTCATTTAGTCCTCTAAATGACCTTGCTGAGCAGTAAGGCAAGTTGGCTCAAGGTCTTACAGCCAGTTGAGATGTTGGAACTCAAATGTTCGGACACCTGATTCATTCAGTGTCCTCCCCAAGCTCTGGTTTTATGTCAGGGCTTAGGACACACCTTCCTCCACAGCCCCTAGTATTTCTTTCTGTAAACTCACCTTCCTCCACAGCCCCTAGTATTTCTTTCTGTAAACTCACGAACCAGCAGCAGATTTAAGCTCGACTGGAGAGCCAGGACCACATGACTGATGCTCTGCCCCACCCCAACCTCTGCACCATCCTGGAGGCAGCATTACGGCTATGCAGAGCTTCGGGAAAATGTCATGGGTAAAACTTAAATGTCACAACATCAATCTGGGTCTCATGTTCAGTTCCCCAGGCAGCATACAAATGAGGAGGACCTCAGGATCATAAAGGGAAGTTTGTTAAAAAAAAAAAAAAAAAAAAAGCTGAACTATTTGTTAAGAATGTCAGGGTGATACTGATATATTTCACTGACGTTTCACTGGTATATTTGAATTTCAGTTTCTGTAGAAGTTAGATCCTCAACCATTACCTCCCCCTCCTTTTTGCACCTTACAAATATCCCCGTAACATTACTTATTTCAATTCAGTAAATATTCACTGAGCAACTACTAAGGGAAAGGCTCGCTGCTGTCCACCTGCTATCCATCTCCATGATGGCACTATGTCAAATCAGGAAGATAATCATTTACAAACATGGCATTTGATTGTTCCTGAGTTCTTCAGTCTTCTGGAGGCCCTCTCCATTAACATCCAAATGAAACTACTTGAGTCCCCACCATTGATGGAGGGAAGCCAGCACTATGGCTGGGATCTGAGAACAGGGGATAAAGAGTAGCAAGTGTCCTACTACCACTCACTACAAATGAATGCTATTGGCCCAGGTTTCAACCCAAATGATTCTCTCTCCTCCTGCAGTTTCATTCATGTACGTCTTCAGCAAGTGTCTATGGAATTCCTACTAGTGCCCAGGCCTCGTACTGCACGATGAACAAGACGGAGAGCCCTACTCTTGTGACCATGCTCCTTATAATCTAGGAAAAGACCCAATTTTTTCTCTTTAAATTTTTTATTGTTATGTTAATCACCATACATTACATCATTAGTTTTTGATGTAGTGTTCCATGATTCATTGTTTGTGCATAACACCCAGTGCTCCACGCAGAACGTGCCCTCTTTAATACCCATCACCAGGCTAACCCATCCCCCCACCCCCCTCCCCTCTAGAACCCTCAGTTTGTTTTTCAGAGTCCATCATCTCTCATGGTTCGTCTCCCCCTCCAAATTCCCCCCCTTTATTCTTCCCCTCCTGCTGTCTTCTTTTTTTTTTCTTAACATATATTGCATTATTTGTTTCAGAGGTACAGATCTGTGATTCAACAGTCTTGCACAATTCACAGCACTCACCATAGCACATACCCTCCCCAATGTCTATCACCCAGCCACCCCATCCCTCCCACCCCCACCACTCCAGCAACCCTCAGTTTGTTTCCTGAGATTAAGAATTCCTCATATCAGTGAGGTCATGTGATACATGTGGAAAAGACCCAGACAATTTACTAACCAGCCATTCTATAGTAGAACAGCCACTCTCCCTTGCCTGAACATGGACACACCTGCTCCTCCATCCTTCCCCCAAGCTCTACCAACTCAAGGCTGCTGTGTACCAATCTTTTACTGACAGTTTGGGGAAATGAAGTGTGACTATAGGTTAGACCTAAGAATACCTTCCAATTTAATGTCAGACTTCACTATTCCTAAAAATTCTCTGCCTTTTCCCCACCAAATGGCTTGATTTCCTGAGATCCCAGCATCTGGATTTCCACCCCTTGAGCATTTTCTTCAGTCTTCCCCTTGATATGGGTTGAATTGTGCCCATTTCCCAAAAAAGATATGATGTTGAGGTCCTAACTCCCAGTACCTCAGATTGTGACCCTATTTAGAAAAAGAGTCTTTTCAAAAGTAATAAGTTCAAATGAGGTCATTGGGGGTGGCAGATCCATTATGATTGCTGTCCTTATGAAAAGGAGAAAATTGGACACAAAGACAGATAGGCACAGATGTGAAAACACACAAGGGATTGGAGTGATGCGTCTATAAGCCAAGGAGCACCAAACATTGCTGGCCAGACATCAGGAGCTGTAAGAAGCAAGGAATGATTCTCTTCTACAGGTTTCAGAGGAACCTGGCCCTGCCAACACCTTGATCTTAGGCTTCCAGTTTCCAAAACTGTGAGACAATACATTTCTGTTGTTTAAAGCCACCCAGTTTGTGGTCCCCTGTAAGAGCAGCTCGAGGAAGCTAAAACACTCTCATCCTTGAGATTCAAGCTTCTAACCTGACCCCTTAAGCCCCCAAGCACGAGGCTGCCTGCAGAAAACCCAAACACTTTGCTATTTCAAAGCAAAGTAGCTCACTTTAATCCACTATAACCTGATCCCCTTCAAAGCTTTCCAGAAGCTAAAAAGTCATTTATACCCCACCCCCACCCCATGAACTTCGCCACCTCCCTACAAGAAGGAAGGAAATGCTAGCAAATTGTTTCAAAAAGATGAAGTGTCAAAGCCCTGGGTGACACAGGGGTTGGGGACCTGGGTCCCTGCCCCCCCTCAGGGCTTCTGTGGCATCTGGATGGCACCCTGGATAAGCAACTGACTGCTGAGTAGCCACCTTCCCTGTGCAGGTTAGGGCACAATCGGGCTTCTAGATTTGATGTCCAGTTTCCTGAGAACCTGAGTGCACAACACTGCCCAATTTTGGAGTCTCTCAGGACACCAAGAGATAGACCACCACCCATTATATTCCTGCCAACTCCCTTTCCTTCAGGATCTGAGTCAGAGTAGTGGAATGGGGGTGTGTGCAATGCGAAGTACATGGAATTCCTTTTCTTTCCCTGTCCTACAGTTTCCAATCTGACCCCAAAGCAGGAGGATGATGTGTGTACATGAATCTTCTCTATGGCTGTGAAGGCAGTAGAAACACATTTGTCCCCATGGAAATTCCATTTTAATTTACAGAAATACTCCAGAATCCGTGATTTCTGACTTAAACACCTAGGGGAGCATTCGAGTGTGGAATAACACCAAGGATTTTAGAAAGTCACAAAGACGAATGAGCCATCCACCAAATTGATCTCTGTGGCCCAACACAGGTCAATGACAGTTCAGTTAAAGGTCATTAACAAATACAAATGATGATCAGTTATTTAAATATAATTTAAGACAAACGTAGTGCAAAGCCTTTCCAAACCAGACACAATTGATTTACTGAAAACAATGTTGTACTTCCAAGAGGCCAGCCAGGCCCAAATCAATAAAATTACCTCTAACAATAAACCTTTTATCCAAGACAGATTCATCATTATCAATACCTTTTAACAAAACAAGAATTTGATGTGCCACTTAGAGGATCCTTAGTGGTGATTTTCCTGAAAAAGCTTATAAGCAAACAGTGATTTATCCCTCTGTTCACACGTGCCATCCCCTCTGGGTGAGGATTTGGTTCGAAGGAATCCATTCTGTTAGCTCTATGCTTCCATTCTGAATAGAAACGGTAGGATTTGGTGTTCAATCCCATCTGATGATCACTTATTCGCATCTGAACAGTGGATCTCAATTTTTTATTCTACCCAGAGCAAGACAAATGCCCAATGGTGCTCACACATACAAAACCTTCCCCAGGGTGGCCCGGGACAACCCTTGGTTCCACTCCCTCATCTCACACTTAGAAGCATGTATCAGAATGCAAGAAAAGATGATTGTGACAATTTACAAGGATAACCTTAAATACATTCTAATTCTGGCCGATGAAAATAAGACTCATAAACTTTGGTGCCGAAACCACCATTAGAGCCACTCTAATGACATGTTAGTGGTTGAAAACCACAGACATACAAGATGCTCAGTGTTTGTGATCAAACCCTCTTCCATGAAATATTATTTTAATGACTTTTAAAAGAGATAAGCATTCGTGGAGAAGAAAGGAGCATGACCTTGAAACCTGTTAATTAGACAAATGAGCGTCTGGTTCCTCGTTAATGGCTCGAAACCCATTCAGCCTCTCAGCATGGCTTTGCAAATCTCTGAGATCATGCAGCGGATTTAACTCTTCGTGGGGCAAATCTGATTTTCCCACCTGCCAAGTCCTTGGAAGGACCCTGGAAGGGGGTCACCCTAGAATGAAGAGAGGGGAGAGGGTTACAGGCGTAGGGACCAGAAAAGGCCTGGTGCCCAGATCTACTTCTCCTCTGGCCATTTCAGTGAGGTGGGCAGTTGGGGTAGATGACAGGGGCCCGAGCTGGAGGCAGACTGCTGGGTTGGAGTCCCTGTTGCACTGAGAGCTTGGTCCGCAGCTAGAATGCACAGGTGGGGGCCTTCCGGTGATTTCCAGTGTGTACCTTCTCACCGATCCCTGTACTGCCCTCACCAAACCTTGTGTGCAATATGTTTTTAACCTTTTATTATGGAAATTTTCAAAGATATAAAAAAGCAGAGTAGTAGAGTGAAGCCTATCTGCCACCACCAGCCTTCAACAGTTACCAACTCATGGCTGATCTTGTCCATCTATACCCCCAGGCTCCCTTCTCAACTGGATTAGGTTAAGAATTTTAATTTACCCCAGATGCACCCATTACTCACCTGCTAAACTTTGGCAAATTCCTTCATCTCTGTGATACTCAGTCTCCTTGTGTATAAGGTAAGAGCATTTCCTCCCAGGAGATGGTGGAAATGAAATGAGCTAATACATGTGGAAGCCTTAAGGGCAGAAGCTTGAAAGGTGGTAAATGCAATGCGAGCTTACCCTTCCTTGTGTTCTTTCCCGCAGGTCTAAACATAACCAGCATGTCAAACCCGAGGACACATTGCTTAGAAGGGTCAAGCACTCTTGTCTTCAAGTGAATTCTGTGGCACTGGGTCTTCTCTGCCCCAGTGAAAACCGAGGAAGTCTCTCATGTTTTCTGGCCACTCTTAGACAACATGCAGTCCCCCTTCTAGTCGTTAGAATGTCCAGTACATGTAGGGGTTCAAGTTTATGCTTCATTCAGATATGCAGCTTCCCCTTCCAGCCCAGGCTTACAGGCAGTGGGCTGCCCTGGGGCTGGGGCTGTTCCTTCTTTATTTCCCCTCATCCTGTGCCCCCACCCAAACACCCCCTCTACACACACACACACACACACACACACACACACACACACACACAATGCAGAGCGTCTGCTACAGAGCTGTGGGAAAAGAGGTGGTAATTTAAGCAAGGATGTTCTGAGTTGAATAGCAGATGCTTACTCTGACTCTTTGTGGGGGAATTTCTAGGTTCTTTGACAATTCCTGCCCCAACGCCCGGATGTTTCTTACTTGTTTTCCCATAATATGGATAAATCCCAGCCAGCTTCTTACCCTTTTTGCTCCCCACTAGGAACTCACAGGTACCTCAGGCTTGTCTCTGATGCACTTCATCACAGGACCCGGCAACCTGCACTGTGGGCTAAAGCGTGTGGACTCAAATAAGGAAACATGCCTGAATGTTTGCCCCAACAACATGGGTGCTCACATGTCGGTCCCAGCATGCCCTTCTCTCCGTCCACTCACTCATCGGCAATGGGCCATCTCCTCCTGCCTTTTGTATTTGCTCTGGGGAGTCAGGTGCCAGCTCACTATGTCCACAAACTGCAGGGAATATGCTTCAGGCTCTCTCAGGGGGCCTGGTGGAAACCCTTAAACCAGCCTTGAGGGATGAGAGGAGTGTTTACAGCCACGATAGCCTCCTCCAAAAACCCTCTCTCTCAATCGCCACGTCTCAACCTCAATGTGGGTGAGGGTCTTAAAAAGCTACACAACTGGGTTTTTAAATCTACGTTGAAATTTCTGCATGGAGGTTTTATTGTTATACCATTTTACATCCAGTGAGTATACTGGATGTAACAAAGCATGTGGCCAAAGTTAGAAGTTTGTCTGCACCCAGCCAACCTGCCAGAGTGGTTTTACATGAGGAGAGACGCTGAGCACCTGACCATGGCCACAGGAACGAGAGCCTGGAGACCAAGGGTGGGGAACCCCACGGTCCCTGCTGGGACATAGGAGGCGGAAGCAGCACCCATTGGGTAGATGTCATTGGAATGTGCAAGACATTTTCAAACATGACTCTGTGTGGCAGCAAGAGAAATGATGTCATTGCCTGCTCAGAGGCTTCAGCTTTCTCTCCAACCAGCAATGAGAGACAGGGGACTCCAGTGGACTATATAGATTCCCAAACTTCTCAGGCTTTGCGACAGGGTGTGGAGATAGGCTGGGGCTTCGGGAGGGGGATAGTAGACTTCCTAGTATTAAAGGCAGTTGAGAACTAGGTAATTCCTCGCAAAAATGAGAGATCTGTGTTTGCTTCCAAATGGATGAAACAAATTTTCTTCGAAATGCCATGCACAGTCCTTCCCCAGGGCCTTAGCACTTGCTACTCCCTTTGCCTGAATGCTCTTCTTACAGCTATCGTTTGCCCCCCCCATTTTCTTTTTGTTTGTTTGTTTAAAGTTTCACTTATTTATTTGAGAGAGAGAGAGAGAGAGAGTGCTGGAGGTGGGGAGGCACAGAGGGAGAGAGAGAATCTCAAGCAGACTCCCTGCTGAGGGTGGAGCCCAATTCGGGGCTCGATCCCGTGACCCTGGGATCACGACCTGAGTCGCATGCTCAACCAACTGAGCCACCTAGGCGCCCCTGCCCCACTTTCATTCTAGCCTCTTCTTAAACATTACTGAACCAGAGAAAACCTCTCTGACCACTTATTTTAAAGAGTCATCTCCACCCCAGTTGAGCCCTGTCTTCCCTGCTGTATCTTTCTCCAGAGCATACATGATCACTTGCATTTTCATTTTATTACCTATCTCCCACTGAAGAACACAAATTCCACGACAGCTTGGACTTTGTTTTGTTCATTGCTTTGTCTCAGTTGCCAAACATTGCCTGGCACACAAGAGGCACTCCAATGCTTATTGGATGAACGAATGGACTTACATCTCCCTGTTCTTCAGCTCTTAGCTCTTGAACTGTTTTTCTACTTCACCAACTCATTTTTCTGCAGTGGCCAAACCACTGATCCCCACCTCCCTTAAAATAAAAAAATATTGCAATCCTGTTTTCCACCTGAAATCCATCTCTTCTGACCTTAGTGGAGGTTTCCTTTTGAATAATTCAATATCCTTCAGGATGTTTATTAGTGCATTTTGAAGTGTTCGATGTCTTGCAACAGGTCTGTTTCATGGGGAGAGACACCTCTGCTCTATTTTCTCAGATTATTTGCCCTTTCATGACCTCCTGCATCTCTGCATGTACATTGATGACTTTTCTGTGTCGGTCATTCTTTCAGAATGTAATTGTTCATTAATATTGAAAGTTGAGATGAGTTTTGTTTTCAGTTTCAAACGGAGAGGAAAGTAATGATATATGTTATTACAGAAACTATAAAGTTTTTGTGAAAAACCACTAAAAGCAAAAGTAAGATAAATGACAATCTAGAGGGAATATTTTCAATTTACATGAGTTTTACTATATAAAGAGCTCTTACAATCAATTAGAAAAAAATCCTCCTGGGGAAAATAAAAAAGACATTTAATTCAAAAAGAATAAAAATATATAGAGTTTTAATCTCAACATTAATCAACAAAAAGAAGATTAAAATAAGCACTTGATAGTATTTTTCATCTCTAAACTTAAGGATAAAGAAGAATCATATCCCTTGTTAACAAAGACTGGAGAACTTTCATATATTTCTGCTAGGAAAATAATTTACTATAACTTTCCCTGAATGGGCATTTCTTCTATATGAATTAAGAAGCTTAAGCAAAATGTATGCCATCTGATGCAGTAGGGTTTGCTCTGGTGTAGGATTAGGGCAGCATTCCAGGTCATGCTCTGTGCTGAGTCCGTGGTGAGGTCTGGGTTGGGGACAGCTGAGAAGGATCCAAACCTCGGTCAGAATTCCTTCTGGAAACACAGAGCACACTCGAGTTAAGATATCTGATGTAGATCTGAAACTAATGATGTACTATATGTTGGCTAATTAAATTTAAATTAAAAAGGGGGAGTATCTGATGTAGAGATAAAAGAGCTATCTACAAAGTGTGTCTGAGGGAAGGGGACCACAGGTGACAGTGCAGAGCCCTGAGCAAGGAGAGGAAGTGCTTCCTGAACCCAGAGACAAAGAAGGGCTGCAGAGAGGGGTCTGTCTTCCAGGACCTGAGACCATTAGTCAAGGGATAAGGCAGCCCCCAGGGACCCCACAGGGAAGGAACCAGGGAAATACATTCCCTGGTCTCATGCTCCTCTTTCTCTCTGTCTCTTGCTAACATCCTCATTTGTTGAACCCAACTGGTAACCACATCACCTCTGAGTGATGCCCTAGTTCTGTTTGTGCCCTTCTGGCCCTGGCAAAAAGTTTCACAGGGTGGGAAAGGAGATGCATTTGACTTGCAGGAGGTCCCCATGAGGAATGAAGGGGTGGAGAACCTTCAAAATGGGAGGGAAGAGGAGAGGGGGAGGAGACGAGGGTACAGCTAGAATCCTGACTCCCCCTAGGGTTGAGCTCTCTAGGGATAGAAAAGGGATAACAACCCCGGGGGGAGGGGGGGGAACAAGAAGAAAGGAGAAAGCAGGGGGCCTTTTGTCCCATTTCTTGTTTGGAGCTCAGGGAGACCAGCCAGGGGCAGAGACTGCACCCAGTGGTCCAAAGGCATCCAGAAGAAGGAAGTTGGGAGTTTTAGAAGGTCCCATAGGGACGTGGGGGCTGCCCCTGTTGCCAAGGCTGCTGGAAGTGCCTTAGATCGTGAGGACCCGCTACTCCAGTGAGAACCAATATGGGACCAGGGGGTTCCTGGCTGTGCCCAGGGAGCCTCAGGCTTTCACAGCAGGGCCAGAAGGGTGGCGGCAAGTCCAGTCACATCCTGACTCCTGATGCTAACAGGTCACAGAAAAAGAGACACAGGCCATGCCTTCCACCACCGCAGAGCTTCTTTGGAAGGTCTACCCAGGCTTGCAGTCAACAGGTTCTTGTGGAGGCTGCTCCCAGAAGGTTCCTAATCATACAAGACTTCAATTAAAGGGAAGTAAATGCAAAGACATCACTGTTTGACAAACTATGGGTTGTAAATAATGGATGCTGATTTGTGCAAGGAAAATGAGAATCATTTTGGGGCATTAACCATGAAACAAAGGTTTTTCATCAGAATAACTAGCTGCCACCAAAACAAATAAATATTTAAAGCTTATTCATACTAAATGTTCATGTACCTATGGATCAGGGTTCACAGTTACACACTTTGCTCACATGTGCAAACATACTTACTGCTCCTTTGCATCACTGTCTCCTATGGATGTGAATCCCTCTTCTGGGACTCAAGAGATGGCAGGGCAAGGAGGCTGGACCAAGCATGCCAGTTTCCTGCTGAAGGGTGTGCTGGGCTCTTTTTCTGCAATTCTCCCCTGCTCCCCCCACCCCAGCAAGATTCCACCTGAGTAGAGAGGAGAGTGGACTTCGCCTCCCAGCATGGGAGCAGGAGGGGCTTGAATCCACGGCTGGTCCCTGTGTCATCGTTGGGTGTTGTCCTCCAGGTGCTCTGGGCCTTGTGAAGCTGTCCCATATGGACCCCCTCCTAAAAAGTAATTCAGGAAAAAGACAAAGACATGGACTGCAGGACTTATCAGAGCATCTTCTGCACTGCTGTGCTCTAAGACTGTTTTACAGGGTACACAGTATGCCTCCTTCCTCATGAGGTTTGACCACAGATCTTTTTCCCACAGAGCATCTCACAGGGCCAGTGTTCTGCCAAACACACGGGAAAGTTCTGCTCTGATAGGATTACATTTAGAATGTCAAAGTTCAAAACCATTTCAGAAGATAAGAGCAAGCTAAACGCATTTCTCTACGGCAAAGGGCAGATAAGAAATGGAGTGGCCAGGAGCTTTCAGGCCAAGAGCACAAAACACAAAAGCATAGCAGGACAAGAAATGGATTAACCCACTTATTAAAATACCAAGATTCTCCCTGACATGTTACTTACAAAAATATATCCCCAAGGGGGAAAAACAGGGAGATAAAAAAATAAAAGGATGAGCAAATATACAACATGTGAATGTTAGTACATAAAGATAAAGAAAGAAATTGCAGAGAAATTGAATTCCAAGCAAACCTTATTTAATGGGGCAAATAGGGCCATTTTTAATGGACACAAAACCCAACCCAATGTGAGAGGATAATGGTCTTAGAGATTTATATATACTCTGACTCAAAACTGATAAGGCAAAAATTATTATAACCACAAGGGACATTTAACAGAAAAGCAATGACAAGATTTTAAAACAGTATTGTCATTCTAAGAGAGATAAAACACACACAAAATGTATATGAACATAGGGGACTTGATCAATATAATTAATAAGGAGAAATGTGTAGATATGTTATTTTTCCTAAAATAAATAAGCTTTCTTCCTTATTTTGTGGCCTTGGAAATTTAGAAAATTGAACACATGTTTACCTTGACAGATCTCATACATTCCCCAAACTAGAAATTGCACAAAACACATTTTTTTAACACGATACGATGAACTTACACATTAATAAATGGATTCAAAACAAAGCACCAAAATCACTCAGAAATTTAAAAATAAATAAGAATGAAAATCACCTGTCTAAAAACTGGTAGGATTAAGAAGTAAATGAAAATATATAATGGTCAAGTACTCAGATGAAAATAGAAGTGAGATCACACTATTTCAAAACACATAGGCCACCACAGATAGGGTCATCAGAGAGAAAGGTACATTTTCAAAAAAAGAATAACAAAAAGTACTAATAGTTACCTCAGGCTTCATTTTTTTAAATTTTGTTTTTAAATAAAATTAGTCCTAAAGAAACCTGGGGAGAGGAATAACAGAAATATGGCAGAAATTAATTGGCAAAAAGAATGGAATCTATAAATACAGCTAAAAGTTGCTTCCTTTCCTAATGAGTAAAATAGACAAACCTTTGTTAAATCTAATTTTTAAAATTCCAAAATGCAAAGAAATAAAATCAGAAATTTGTAAGTTGTCCTAAGAAAAGATATGACACCATTTCTTAGCGATACAAGTCTACTTGGTCAAACTGTGTAGTAGTAAATTGAAAATGTCAATAAAGAGAAATATTTCATGCAATTTTTTTAAATAATTGAAGCTTTAAAATAACAGGGCCAATAACCAAAAAATACTGTAGAAGTTTTCAAATAATTACTCCTTAAAGCTCTGATTTCAGGTATCTTCTTAAGCAAATTGCACTGATAATGTAATAGAAAATGCGTTTTTGCAATGCTAACTTAAACCTGATTTCTACATGTGACTAGCACAGCACAGGTATGGCAATTGTAAATCAGTCTCATATTTAACTGGAATGTGAATAAAGACCCTAACTAAAATCCTACCACACTCCTATGTACTAAATCTGAACATATACATACACAGAAATATAGAATTTATATCCAGGAATGGAAAGATGTTATAATATTTAAACTATACATTATACTGATGTTTTTGAAAAGAAAAATATATAAGCATCTCTGAGGTGTTGCAAATGCTTTAATACATTTCTGTTCCTTTTTCAGATATAACTGTTTGAAAACTAAAACAGAAAAAATTCTTGCCTCACAGATTAAGGATAGTTATTCTAAGAAGGGTCCTCATTGGAGTCAGTGATTCACTTGGGGCACACAATGAAACTGGGAAAGGGGGCAGGAATGGGGATTATGACAATGGCTGCTAATTTATTCATTTATCCAACAAATACTCATTGAGGGCCTGCACTAGGCTCCCGGTATTGTAGGTGTTGGAGACAGTGTTAGGCTCCCCGTGGTCATGTGATTGCTATGGTTGTTGCTGTGAATGCTGCTGTTAAAAATTCTATCAGCCACACTCCTCACATGCCCAAGTGCACAACAATGAAGCACGCATCAGCAGGCAATTCACTCAAGCCTGTGGACAAAATCAACACCTGAAGGAGTTTTCTTGTATACCCAAAATTCTGACGGAGAAGACATGGTAGCAGAAGGATCTCATTCACTATAGTAACACAAAATATCCCACAAAATACCTCGAAATCATCTTGAAGACTAACGAACGCCACACTGAGAGCCCTAAGAGAACCTTGCAGAAGGGAAGGAAGAATGGGGATTCTGTACCCTGCTAAGGCAGACTATGGTAAAAATGGCATTTTCCTCCAAGTTAATTTTTAAGTGTAGACAATTTCAAAAAATAACCCAAATAGAGGTGGTTTTTGTTTGTTTATTTTAGAATTTGGGAAAGGGATTCTAACATTTTTTTCCAGAAAAATAAGCAGACAAAGGTAACAAATAAATATTAAAAAAAAAAAAAAAAGCATGGTGGGAAAGACGAGGTCCATTGGATGTGAAGATATGGTAGCAGCAAACACTCAATCATTCATGAATTTGGTGGACGTTGATTGCGTCCTGTTGGGTGGCAGATGCTGTCATGACTGTGACAGGCTACAACAGTAAATGAAGAGAATCTGTCCCAGCAGTCCTGGAGCTTGTGGGCCAATGTTAGCCTACATCCAGCAGTGGTAAAGGCCATGAAGAACAGGATGCAAGTTAAGAGGGTAGACAGTGACTGAGGTCATGGGGCAGATCTCTTCTGGATTGGGTTTCTGAGGAGGTGACTTTGAACAGAGGCCCCAGTGAAGAGTCGATGGAACCAAACTGATGTTGGGGAGAGCTGAGTTCAGGTGGAGGGGGCAACACATGCTAAGGATGAGGGAGTGCTTGATGGGTTTGAGGAAGAGCAAGGACATCAGTGTGTTGGGGAAACCTGTAGGCACTGAGGTCGGGAGGTGGCCAGCAAGCAATGCATGTCATCAGTGGGCCTTAGGGGTCCTGCTGGGCATGGTCCCAGTCTCCCCAGGACAGTTCTGGTGCATGCCTGCTGGCCCTATGTAATCAATGGTGCCTCATTATATCCTCAAGGTCTGTTTCTTCTCCTTATTCAATTCAAGCTGAAGGGTAAAATAGAAGAAATCATGGGGAAAACATTTCACAATATTGAGCAAAGAAAAGACTTCCTAATCGGAATACAGAAAGTGATGACCTTAAAGCACTTCATTAAGATAATGTGTCCATCAAATGACTCTAGTGATAAACCTAGAATATCTTGTGCCATAAAGCAAGGAAGTGTTCAAAGACTGATCCCAAGCATAACATGTCCTAACTGGCATGAAAGACTTCCCACTGGTTAAATTTAGGATGAGTTGATTCTCCAAAAGAATAATGACAAAAAATGAATGTAAAACGAATACAGGAGTCCACAGTGTGCTAATAAATATAGATGAATGAAATGCAAAGGAAAGAAGGGAAGGCTCCCCTTTTATTTAAGCGAAAAATGCCAACTAACAAGTGTAAAAGGCATCACGGAGTTGGAAAATCACCATCTTGCGACTACCACAGTGTTATTATTTCAGACAAGAACTTGGGTGAATGTTTGTTGGGGAACCGGGTGTCAACGTGGTATCATCTCTCCACAGAATACATATTAATTACATAGGAGGAAAAGGTACCTTTATAGTGGAGAAATTGGTTAGAGGGGCGCCTGGGTGGCTCAGTCAGTTAAGCGTCTGCCTTCTGCTCCGGTCATGATCTCAGGGTCCTGGGATCGAGCCCCGCATCGGGCTCCCTGCTCGGCAGGGAATCTGCTTCTCCCTCTCCCTCTGCCCCTCCCCCTGCTTGTGCTCTCTTGTGCTCTTTCTCTCTCAAATAAGTAAATAAAATCTTTTTTTAAAAAAAGAAATTGGGTAGAAATTGCTTTGAGTGATCAAAGTGACATCATGGCCTCCAGAAATGATGCATTGAGCACACAGCATCAATTATGAAATCTCCTGAGAGAAATAAAAACTCTGACTTAATCCTGAAGAAGCAGCCAGAAATATCCATACTAGAGCACATTCTACAAAATGAGTGGTCTGTATTCTTCAAGAATGTCAACGCCATGAAAAATACAGATTAAGAACCTATTTTGACTAAAGGAGTCTACAGATCTAGGATGATTAATGCAGTGTGTGGTCCTGGATCAGGGAAAATGCTATCACAGACACAGTGGGACAACGGCTGAATTTCTAATATAGACTACCTGTCATATAATAGCAATACAAAAATGCTAAGTTCATCCAATTTGATAGTAATATTGTGGTTTTGAAAGAAAATCTCCTTGTGCTGAAGGCACCTATAAGTATTTAGAGATGAGGGGTTATGGCATCCTATAACTTACTCTCAAATGATTCACAAAAACATTGACAAATAGGTTAATAGATACATACATAAATAAGTAGATAAAGCAAATGTGGCAAATTGTTAATACTTGATGAATCTAGATGAAAAGATATAGGAGCATTCATTAGATACTTCTTACAACTTCTCTGCAGATTAAAAGCTAAAACAGGGGCACCTGGGTGGCTCAGTCGTTAGGCGTCTGCCTTCGCCTCAGGTCATGGTCCCAAGGTCCTGGGATCGAGCCCCGCGTCGGGCTCCCGGCTCGGAGGGAGGCCTGCTTCTCCCTCTCCATGGAACCTGCTTGGGATTCTCTCTCTCCCTCGCCCTCTGTCCCTCCCCTACCCCAAGAAAAACAAAAACCAAAAACATCTAATTCACAGAAGCAGAGATGAGAATGGTGGTTGCCAGAGGCTGGAGGGGTAGGAGATGGGAAGATGTTGGTCAAGGGTACAAAGTTTCAGTTACGCAGGATAAATATGTTCCGAAGGTCTGATGGACAGAATAGTAACTTGAGTTAGTAAGGCTGTATTACATATTTGAAATATGCTAAGAGAGTAGATTATAAGTGTTCTCACACACACACATTGTGAGGTAACAGATATATTAACTAGCTTGATTGTGGTAATCATTTCACAATGTATATGTATTTTAAAAAATCATGTCGTACACCAAATAAATATGTACAATTTTTAATGTTAATTATACCTCAAAAAAGGAAGTCAGGGGCACAGGGGCTTCTAGGGTGCTAATTATAATGTTCTGATTCTTGCTCTGGGTGCTGGAAACACCTGTGGGTTTATGCAGCTAAAATCTATCAGGCTATACACTTATTATTTATTTATGCTTTCTTCTATATATTATACTTCACTGAAAAGTTTTTCCAAAAGAAAAGCAAATATAATAGTGTCCTTCTGCAAAAGCAAAAACAAAAAACAAACAAAACAAACACTTAGGAAAAGTTTTCATTTTAAACTCAAAAGAAGAGAAGAAGGAGCTTGCCAGCTTACTTCACTCTCACTCATTTCCTGAAGTACCGACTGGATAATCCCTGTTATTAGCTCTGGAATTGAGAAAAGGTGAGTCACACTGATTAATGCAGCATAGTTTTGAGAGGAGCCTTGAGTAATTCCCACATGAATAGGAGCCTGTAATTAATCACTGACTATTAAAGCAGTACAAGTGTTTGAATTAGTAGCCAACAAAATAAAACAAAACCTATTAAAACATGTTTTTGAGCAGAAAATTTATACTTCAGAGTGGGTTCCAGACGAAACAAGCGTGGCATCTGCTGCACAAACAGGGGTACCACTGAGCATGTGTGAGAGGACGCCAAGCCCATCACAACTGGGCAGACAGCACCAGGCTGCCACACATAGGAATCTCGGCATTTCAGCCTTGAGATTTGTAATTGCAATCCAGTGGATTACTTAAAAAAAAAAAAAAAAAAAAAAAAAAACTCTATTAGCAACCTATAGTTTGATTTTCACCCTTCGCATGGGAAGCTAATGACAACAAAAAGGATTAATTTGTCACAAAAGCATGGTGCTATTGACTTGAGAAAAGACAGTGTGGAATTTAAGAACACGCCTCCCAAAATAAGGCCACCAGCCTGGTCTTGCCATTGTGTTCTGCAATTGAAAGAAAGATATGAAGGCTGAACAGAGCTGTCTAGGAAGGTCACCCCAAATCCAGCTGAGCAGCAGCACTTGGATGGGTCCCCAAGTTGGAGGTCCCCTCCCTGTCCAGAATCTCAGTTGGTCAGTATACCCAGAGCTACAAAGCCTCATCCTAACCAACAACAGCAAAACCGCGAGTATGCTCAAGATTGCCAACCTACAAATCCTCAAGAAGGAAGACAGAATTAACTCCATAAAGTTGGATACATTTATGGTCATCCTACCAACAAGTCTACAGGAGAAAGCAAAATGCAAACAGAAAGTTACTTTGTGAACATGGATCCAAAATAAAAGGAACTCACTGGATATTTTTGATGACTAAAATAAGAAAATTTTAACAGCCAGGAGAACAGACATATGTATAAGAGATATGGGCACAAGCTCTCCCTTAAGAGTGCAGAATTCAGAAGTGATGGGTTTGGACCTTGGTTTTGCCTCTTCCTGTTTGCATGACCTGGAGTAAAATCACTTGGTTTACGTGAACCTCAGGTCCTGATCCATGAGATGTGGATATTAGTACCTATCTCTAGGATGACGGGGAAGATTAAGGAGGCAATCTATGTGATAGTGCCATATGCATGTAAAATATAATCATTTCCATCTGCTCTGCCCCTGGCTACTTCTCGGGACCCGAAGATCTCACTTGGAGACTGAGTCCCACAAAGGTCCTGATCCATCTTTGGAGTTGCTGGTTGTACACCGGCTCCAAAGGGAAGTATGATGTGAATCAGTGTTATTCCAATGAACGAGATCCCCTCCAGGGTGTGAGGCTCTTCCCCAGGGCACTTATAGACCATGAAGTTCTTTCTGGTCTTCCTTCAATGCCTTCTGTTCTATTCCAGTTGATGTAGCAAGCTTCCCACATGGTTCCCGGATATACTCCTATTTCTTTGTTAAGTTGGTTTGGCTGATTCCTGTTCCCCTTGCCTGGATCTTGATGGCCTTTCTACACCTTACCAGTTCCCTCCTCCTAGGGTCCCACTGGACTTCCTTGCCTTTACCCCAAGTCAGTGTCTGGGCTTCTACCCAGTGTTGGAACTCCCTGGAAACAGATACAATATTTCCTGCAGTATCACTTGAAGTGCCCTGGAGGTCAACATAAGCTCTGCTCCAGTCCAAGTTCGCCACGTATCAGGTAACTGTAGCCTTAATTCTGAATATCATCAATCAGCATGCGACGATAGGTGTTTATTTAGCTCCTGAGCCTGTGAGTTGGCCGGGGGTCAGCCAGTCTAGGCTTGGCATGACTGGAGATGGCTCTGCTCTACACGGCTGTCATCCTCCTTCCAGGAGCAGCAGGGCCCCTTGGTCATATAGCTCCTTGGACGATGGCAGAAGTACAGATGCCGGAAGAGACGCCTGTGTGCATTCCATGCCTACTGCATCCAGTCTGCTAATATCCCATTGGCCAAAGCAAATCACGTGGTAGGGCCCCTCATGAAGGCATAGGGAAGTTTCCCTGCCCACGGCAGGTGGACACTGAGAACTTACATGGCAAAGAGAATGGATACCAGGAACAACACGGCACTCCAGCTTATCCTTATCTTTCTCAGAGGCTGGTTCAGATGTTCTCGTGTCTGCCATGTCTAGCCCTAGATTTGATCACTTAATTTAATTTAAAGCCAATTTGATTAATTTAATCATTTAATCCCCAATGTCCGTGCCACCCCTGACAAAGATTCTTTGCTTGACCAAACTTCCATCAGGCTCCTGAACCCATCTGTGCACTGCCTTGTAAAATCTAGTTTTAACAAGAACCCTGCTTAGGGAGATTGACCAGAACCACCTACCCTGGATATCTGATCAGGACCCTCGTCCTCAACCAGCCCCCAGGTGATATCCGGTCGCTCTGGCCTGTCTTCAGCAAGAATCAGTAGGTGGGTTTAGCCAGAACCCCCTTTACTCCTGATGTTTCCTCTTAGTAATTTTCTCTCCACTGATCCCCACCCTGCTCCTTGGCTATAAACCCCCCACTTGCCCATGCTGTATCTGGAGACCAGCCCAGTCTCTCCCCCACTGCAAAATCCCATCATGATGATCTCTGTGCTGATCACAGTGGTCCAAATGGACCGTCTTTCCATGGGTATTACTGGATCTATTTCATTCTTTATCACCCTCTTTTCTCCCCTGTTGGTCCACACTGCAATTGGCCACTTCTACTTATGCTCACATCTCTCCTCAGAAACTTCCATGGCCCCCCTATTAAGTGGGGTCCTCCTATTTCCTTCTCTCATGGTGCTCTGAAGTTTCCCTTCTTGGCACTTATTTCTGAGTGTGAGGGGAAGTAAGTCCTGGAACCATAAATACTGAGAGCCTGCAAAGACCTGAAGATTCTCTGGTCCAAGTTTCTTGCTTTAGTGACATATCATCTGAGGCTCTGGGTGGAACCCATGCTTCCCTGGCTGGTTAGCAGTAGTTTGGATAACGTCCCTGCAGACGAAGGCCACACCTGTCCTGAACCGGCCAAATCATTCAACAAGTAACATGAGCCGGCCAATAATCACATGAAGAAATGCAAAAAGTAAAATGAAATGTAAAAGGAAGAAATGAAAAGTAAAGTGTATATGCATATGTATGTGAATATATGTACGTATATAAGTATACATGTAGACTTAGATGTATATATGCAAATTTTGTTGGCTATAATTGCTCCAGGCCCTGAAATAAGAAAGCACTAGCAACACTAGTTGCTTCATAGAAAACGTCTAGCAACACTGATGAATAGTATGAATCAGTAGTACAACTAGGATAGTCCCACAACATGGTACTCCGGTTAGTTGCTTTTGATTAATTTTTTTTTTGTTTTTTTTTTTGATGGGAAGAGCGTGCTAGTTTCAGCTCACCGGCGCTACTTCTTCCCAATGATTAGTTTAGAGAAACTGAGCTGAGAGAAGCATGCAGAGAATCGATTGACAGGAAACAAGGGAAACAATCCATTGCTGCTACAAAACACCACCCTTAAAAGAGCGACAACTTACCCGGGTGCCTCTGGAAGCTGAGTCCAGGTGTTCCAACAGAGATCTGTACAAGGCAACCCACACCATGGGGAAGGGAAAGTTAGCCATGCTGAGCAGGGACACGGATCTCTGTAGCAAAAGGTGTATAAGAGACGTAAGATAGTAAAAACTGACTTTGGAAACCCGCCGAATAAAATCAGTATAAATTCAGAGACCACCTAAAGATGAAGCTACCTGCAATCTTCAAGCCACGCCCAGGAAACATCCTGAGTTTTTGGAGGTAACTGTGAGCAGTAAATGCCTGTTGGCTTTGGGTGCAGGACGGGCGGGGCAGATATTAAATGGTGTTTTGCAGGGAGTGTCATGGCTACTGTTGTTTTCACTGAGGTCTAGCAGGAGGTGATGCACCCTTTCCAAGGGAAGGACTGTCCTCTCCCCCAGGGAGACTAGAGCCGTGAGAGGTTGCAGTCAGGGGTCTCCGGTTAGAGGCAGAAAGGTGACATATCTATAGTTAAGTTCACTAAGACTGCCTGGAATTTGCAAGTCTTTCATTTATGCCAACAAATAAAAATTCAGACCTCAAAGCTTGAGGTTTGGACAGATGCATAAGATGTAGCCAAGGCTTAGCAGAAAGAGGTCGGACATCTTAGCCAACAGAAATCAGACATCCTTGCAGGACAGAGTAAGCCAGGGCAGGCTGGACCCCACAGGAGAGAATTTTGGAACCCAGAAGAGAGGAACGCAGGTCAACACAAGTGTGCTCTTAACCGGGCTGGCCCAGCAACCACCACACCCTCAGCATGGCCGAGCTGCACAACATGGGCTCAGGCCACCGATTCTTGTGCATCTCAGTCTCTGCACAGGTATGATGAATTCTAGGTGGTTGTCACATCAACAGGGTTCCATTATTCTTAAAGCACTCTTATCTTCATAAAGATATCTAGACTTTTTGTTTTTAATCCTTAGGTATTACTATCTGTAAATAGCTGGATTGGGTGGATCTACTTCCTAGCTATCATCACCATCACCTAACCCCAAGTGTGCAAAACCAGGAGATAGCCTCTAGGTGCTGCTTATGTTTCCTGTTCTAAAGGAAGAAGGAAAGAAGGGAGGAGGGGAGGGAGGGAAGGAGGAAGAGAAAGAAATAATAGTGAACTGCTTAATAATGGACTGATTTTCATTTTAAAAGCTGTGGGGGGGGGTGTGTGTGTGTGTGTGTGTCAATGTCATTCCTATAATTGTCAGTAATGGCATCCCTGGGATCCTTTCCCTACCACCGATCAAATTCATCCTAAGAAACACCTTTGTGGCAGAGTAGTGTGGAGCTCATTTAGAGAGCTACAACAGAACTCTGAGTTAATTTCCTCTTGTCTTTATTTATGGAATGCATTTGCTGTAGTAAATTTCCTTCAGCAAAAATACCTTCGAAGTGTTTTCGAAATGCTCTTAACTGTCCTTCGCATTTATATATCCTATAACAATCAGCATCAAAATGCTAATGTTATAGATTTAGAAAGCTAAGTTCTTGGGAATCACTGTGATAGAAATAATTTGTGTGTGTGTGGTCCATGCCTCAGAGCCCAAAATGTTCCCTATACTTCACTGAACATAGTTTTGGGTCTGAGAACCACCTCCCGCCACATCCGGGTCTTCTGTCCTCCTACCCCATCCTCCACTCAGACCTCTCACCATTTTCTTCTGCATGTGTTCAGTTCTTATGAGCTTCCACGACGATCCTCCTGTAATTCTGCATGCTCTGGGCACACCCATGACCATGTCCAAAGCACAGTGGCCCTCAAACCTGCATGTTTACCCTCCTATTTCCTTTCATATGCCCACTACTGCAGCCGGCTCTCCGCCTGCGCATCCCGGTTCACCTGCCACACGAAGGAATACACGTCCAACTTCAAATCGGAAGTCACTGCCTATGCCAACCTCTGCAAAACCACTGTTTCCTGCCCTGATCAATGACACCTACGTGGCCGCTGTTCACTGGAAACTGGGAGTTGTACCTGAATCTCCTCTCTCTCCCTCACCTCCCTACAACCCTACTACTGCTGTCCCCTGACTCTTTGATGCATCATCTAAGACCCTGAGACACCCTCCCTGGTCTGGACGAATTGTAAGGCATCATTCCATTTGAGGTCCCAACCTTATCCCTTCCTCTTCAATATACCCTTCCCGTTGCTCCCAGGTACCTTCCGAAAAATCCATGTGCTTTTGTTTTAATCCCTTGCTTAAAGCCCTCCACACCACCAACATGCTGAAGTTCTACTCCCAGCTGCCCTCTTGTCTGGGATGGTCCTTCCAGACTCATTGCTTGCTGCTCCCAGACCCTCCAGACCCTCCCAGTCAGCCTGAAATGCATGGAACTCCTCCAACACAAATGTTCTTTTAGGTCTCTGTGCCTTTGCCTGTGCTGGTCCTCCTGCCCCCAACTCCCTTCCCTTCCTTCCTCACTGCAAGACCCACCTCATCCTCGCTGAGGCTCACTTCAGGGCAGCCTTTTCTGGTCTGGTCAGGTTCCCCTCCATGGGCCCCTCATTTTGGCATCTATTTCAACTTGTTGTGATATTTTTGTTTGTGTGTTTGCTCCCCTCACAGAGTGTGAACCCCTCAATGTCCTCATTGGCACAATCCCTGGCACATTACAGAATGAGTGCATGCACCAGTGTCTCATGATTTCATATTACTAACCATGGTTTCATGGGGAAAACAATGGAGGGGCATAAGAATTAGCCCTAATAGTTAAGGGAATGCCAAAATCGGTGTCATACAAAATTAAGCCAACCAAGCACACCTGTACTGGGCTGAATAGTGTCTCCCCAAATTCATATCTACTCAAAATCCCAGAAGGTGACCTTGTTTGGAAATAAGTTTGTTGAAGATGTCATCAGTCAAAAAGAGGTCATACTAGAGTAGGGTGGGCCCTTAATCCAGGATGACTGAGATCTTTATAAGAAAAGAAGAAACGCAGACACACAGAAAAACAACAGAGGCAGGGATGGGACAGGTGCGTCTCCAAGCCAAGGAATGCCAAGGATTGCCAACAATGCCAGCAGCTGAGAGAGAGCCTGGGCACAGGTTCTCCCATGGAGTTTCAGGAAGCGTTTGGCCCACTGTGACCTTGACGTCAGACTTCTGGCCCCTGGAACTGGGAGAGAGTCAATTTCCATTGTGTAAGCCACCTCGTTTGTGGCACTTTGCTCTGGCAGCCCCGGGGACCTGATTCTCCACCCTAGCCCGAGTTCCAGCAATGCCTACGAGGTGGGAGGGGATGGGACACCAATGCGTTGCTGCCTCTCCTCGCGCTGGGGCTTCACAAAACAGATGATCCACAGGATCCGCATGAAACGTGCCGTGTTAACTCTTGCTTCCTTCTTCCTTTTCACAAAAGCCCCAACACCACAATGGTGCTTGAGAACGCACCTAACAGAGAAGCTGTCACATTGGAGGTGGAACAAGTGGCCCATAAACACAATGGCAAAGACTGGGGGCCAAGGCCCCCAAATTACTTCTCTTCTTTTCCTCTTTGATCGCTCAACGTGGTCTTTTAAACAACACTGAGATTCTAAGTGATCTATGGGGGCCATTTGAGCTCTAAATCTAGTCCTGCTCGGAAAACGGAGGAGAGGAGGGAGAGGGGCAGCAAGCAGGTCGGGAGCAGGACTGGGGAGGGGCTGTCAGGACCCCTAGAGCCTGCGAGCGTGGGCTTTCTGGGGTCTCAGCAGTGAGGAAACATCCTGGACTATTGCCTGGCCCATCTCTCGGCTCTCTGTCGGTGTCCATCAGCTGATGTTTCCCTGTTCAGGAACAAATGCTACACTGGGTTTTTTAAAAACGATCGTTGTGGCTTCGCATGTACATGAATATGTGGTAGGGCAAGATCCACCCTTTATATTCCGTTTCTGAAGGTGACAACGGAGCCAGAAAGCTCCCAAGAGAGAAAATGGCCCTGTAGGATTTCGGTCTGACTCCGAAAACTCTTGTGGTGGCTCGGCTATCCATGTACTTTTATTCACTCAAGTGCATGTTTCAGTAAAGTTGAATATGCTGGGAAAACCCCACCTGCAATTTGGGTTGGCAATGCATTGGAGAGAAACGACATCTCTGTAACGTTAAGTTATCCTCTATGAGAATGTGGAGTCCGTCTCCATTTGTCTAGATTATATCCCCCTTTCCTAAAGTCTGATCCTCAGAAATCTTCTAGAGTGTTCTTGGTTAAATCCTAAATACTCATCAACCTTTTCATGCTTCTGTGAATGGTTTCTTAACTCTTATTTTATGTTCTAGTTGGTTAGGGCTGATATTGGTAAATTACAGAGATTTTTCTGATTCTAATAGTTAATCTGTTAAGTCTGTTGTTTTCCTTTCCTAGGCAGATGAAGACATCAGTCCTCAGAGAGTGATAACTTTACGTTTCACCTACTAATCCCTTATTCCTCTTTCTTAAGTTTGGGCCAGAATTTCCAGTTTTATGGTAAACATCCGCATTGATAACAGACGTTCTTGTTCACAAAGTTAAGGAGAAGGTAGCCAAAAATTTGCCGCTAAGCATATTTGCCATTATAGAGTGTGAGTATATAAACTTTCTCCAATGAGGACATTCTCTTCTTTTGCAGGTTTGGAAGGGCTCTAATTTTACCGAATGCTTTTTCCTCACATTTGGAGATAATTGTGTGATTTTCCTCCTTACGTCTATGAATGTGGTGAATTACACTGATTCCTTGTCTGATCTGAAACGTCCCTGTATCCAGAGCCAAGATCATCATCATCATCATGAGTTGGTTTTGAGTGCGCTGTTGGATTTGGATTGCAAGCACTGTAGCTGAGGCTTTGCTCTTATCTTCATAAATGCAACGGGCCCATGGCTTTCCCTTCTGGTATCACCCCCCCTTGTCTAATTTTAGAATCAAGGTTACAGAGGACCATCCAAGGAATGGTAGGTAGCCTATTCCTTCTGCTTTCTAGACCAACTTGTGTGATACAGAGTTACTGTTCCTTGAAAGTTTGGTTGAACTCATCTGTGAAATTATTCGGAATTGAGTTGGGGGAGAGGTAAGATTTTTACGACAATTTCAGCATCCTTAATCTTACTGATGCATTCATGTTCTCTTTCTTCTGGCTCCAATTTGACATTTTACTTTTTTTTTTCTAGGACTGCATCTACTAGGCTTCCACATTTTTAATACATATATGCTCACAATAAACTTTTTATTATTTTTAACTGTTAGGGTGTAATTACTTGTTTTGTATTCTTTATTTTGATTATTTGCATCTTCTGTCTCTCTATTTCCACCCCCGCCCCCGGATCAGTCTTGGAGATTTGTTTATTTTAATGGTCTTACCAAAGAGCCAGCTTTGATTCTGTGAATCTTCTCGGTTGTTCATTGCTGTTGTTGTTTTATGCTCCATTGGATTGATTTCTGTCCATACCTGTATTATTCCCTTCTGCTATGTCTCCTCCGGTGTGTTCTTTCAACTTCTCGAGTTGGAAACTTCGTCCATGTACTTTTAACTTGCTTGTTTCCTGATAACTGTATTTAAAGTAATGACTGTCTCTTTAGATATTGCTTGAGATATGTCTCAAAACTCTCAACATAAACTGTTTTCATCCTCATTCCATTTTTTTGCCAACTTTTAACACTTTATATTTCTTTTTTTAATTTTTAACTTTTATGTTAATCACCATACATCATTAGTTTTTGATGTAGTGTTCCGTGATTCATTGTTTGCATATAACACCCAGTGCTCCATGCAGAACGTGCCCTTCTTAATACCCATCACCAGGCTAACCCATGATCCTCACTCCGTTTTAATTGCTTCCTAATTTACTTTATAATTTCCTTCTTAACTTTACAAAGATAAGGGATTTTAAAGCTGGCTTTTTGTCATTAATTCATAATTGTGTTGCATTACGGTTGGAGAACCCGTTATACAAATATTAGTTTCTTAGAATTTCCTATATAATCAAATGCATCCATGTTTTTGTAAAAGTTTTAGAGCAATTGAAATGGACATGTGTTCTTTGTTTATGTGGCCCAGAGTTCTACATATATGTAAAAATTCAAGCTCATTCATGGTATTGTGAAAGTCTTTGGTATCTCTGTTTGTCATTATTATTTCTAAAATTTGGCCTGCGGGATCCTTCACTTTGGGGAGAAAGTGTGTTTACCCTCTCCAGTCTGCTGCTTTGCCTGTTTCTCGGCCATTCCATCCATTCTTGCATCTCCAAGTTTGAGATGGTTTGATGCACATGTCTCTGAGAGATTGTTCTCTTTATTCCATTTTACAAATACACAAATATAAAACAGGCTTCTTTGCTCCCTAAGATATACTTTTTGCTTTAATTTTCTTTCATCTGATACTGACATTTCTCTTTTTTTTAAAGATTTATTTATTTATTTGAGAAAGAGAGTGTATGGGCGGGAGGGAAGCAGTCCCTGAGCTGTGTGGGGAGCCCGATGTGGGGCCAAGCCCACCTGTGTGTGGACCTGATTAATTTATGGAGGGCCAAGGACTGACTTTAGCAGGGAGAGTCCCAGGCAAACAGGCCGTGGGTGTCACCCCTACAGCCACCACGGCCTTAGTGGGCCCTCTGCTCAGGGGCAGGCTGCCCCAGAAAAGTCAGTTCCTGGGGCTGAGTCCATCAATGCTGGTGGCTTAGAAGCAGGGTGGAGATGGGAGAGGCTGAACACTCTCTGTGCACCTGTTCTCTTCAGCCCCCTCCCAGCAGGCCTTCCCCTGCCGATGGTACTCTACTGTATGTACATACATGAGCCAAAGATGGCCTCTGTGTCGTAGCCCCTAGGTTGTTTACTTCTAAACTGCAGACAGAGACACTTTACCTCAAAAGCTCACTGCTGCCAGACTCAAATTTTATATCCCAGTTACGTACAAAGTAGCCCAAAGAAGTAGGTTCAGAACCTGCCTCCTTTGCATATCCTATGAAAACTCACGCATCAGCTGTTACCAGTTCAGAAGATAGAGCCTGTAGCTAGAAGGCCCTAAGCCCCCACTGACTTTCATTCAGTGTTCTCTGACCTAGACACTGTAAGGCCTCCTCCCTAGAGCCCTCTCCCCTTCTGAGAAGCCACCCCTGAGGGACTTCCCTCCCTTGCAAACCTGTCAAAGCGAGGCAGGCTAGAGCTTGAGTGTACAACCCCCACCTTGTGGTCATGTCTCTCTCCCGGCTCAGCCCCCAAAGCCCTGAAACCCCCACCCTGGCCCCCCAACACTGGTATGCCCCGGAACCCACGATCAAGCAGGAACTGCCAATTTCTGCAGTGAAGTGGCAGGTAGTGACTATAAGGGCAGAACTTAAGACACTATTCTCGAACCTGTTCTCTGGCTGTGTCTCTGACCACTTTCCACCCCAACTTGAGACTTAGCCTTAGTCCCCAGTGCGGGTTCAGTGCAGCTCCTTCTGCTTTCATTAGTGGCGGTGGAAACATGGTTTACTTTTGGCTTGCTTTCCTGCTATTGCCAATTAAATAATTATTTTCCTATTATTAAAATAATGCTCAAGTATTCTTTTTTATTTTGGAAACTAAGCGAAAAGTAGACGTAAAAAAAATTGCAAACATTTTCATTATCAAAGATAAGAACAATTAATAGTTGAGTGCATTTCCTTCAAGTCTTTTTTTCTATTTGCTTTTCATCTTACAGTTCTTAAGACCCTGTGGTACATTCAGAATTGGGCGTAATGATATTCAAGTCTATTTTCCCCTGTTTAAAAGGAAATTGTGTGCTCATCACAGAAAAGCTGCTTCTTGGTGGTTTATGGACTATTCTCTAAAAAGAATCTCCCAAGATTCGGGCCCATCATTATGAGTTTGGAAGACGCAGAAAACCTCCACTCTAGTTTTTGGCACTGAAACTGGCCATTATGTTTTTCTGTGCATCTCTGCTGCTTGTGGAGAGAGAAGAAAAAGGCTTTTTGTGCAGCTATTCTCACCTCACAACCACACAGAGCCTGGCTGTATTAGCAAATGCCACAACAGAATGGCAAAGATTCTGTCTGAGTGCTTCTGCCGGTCAGGGAGAACGAGGGTCCAGCCAGAAACTGGTTAAATTATAAAACACATCCTTGTTTGCAGGGAAAGTCATACCCTCCATGAATATATAAGCTACTTGGAATTTTGTGAGACCCTGGGGTGCCCGTACCTTTCTTGTGATGTGCCTGGAGGTGGCACTCAGGTTTATGAAACCTGACTGTGCACAAATCTTCCCAACTCCGTGTTCCGTGAATTCATGTTGGTAGCTTGAAATTGGCTATAGTGGTAGTAAAAGTTTGGCAAATGCTACAAATCAGAGATTATTCCCCTCACTCCAAAAAGCTGATTGTTAATCATTTATAAGCACATCGCTGTCTTTGAGATCCTGAAACAACAGAACACAGGAAAAGCAACAAATCACATGTGCCGGACCAATTGTCTTATGTCCTACATGTATGAACTACAACTCTTGAGGTGCAATGCGCCACCAGAACCCCACCCCACTTCCTGTTCTGTGGTTTTCTGAGTGTGGGGTGAAAAGAGAGATGGGAACAGGTGCCAGGGGTGGAGCAGGCTGACTTCCTCAACCAGCGGCTCCATGCAGTAAAATGTTGCCAAATTACCTCATTGGTAGAGAAAATGTCATTTCTTTCTTCTTTGCTGTATCTCTCACATGTTTTCATCAATTCGTGTATTAAATTCTTTTTGGCATCTGCCATGGACCAATCCCTGTTCTCTGTACCTGGGATGTAGCGGTAGACCAGACAGCCAAGGTCCCTGCCTTCATACAGCTTATGTCCTGGAGAGAGGAACCATCAATAAACACACAAATAAATAAACAGGAAAATAAAAGTCAGTATCAGTGTTCTGCTAAAAATAGAACAAAGTGAGATAATGGAGAGAAAGAGAGAGAAGAGAAGGCAGCTTGTCTCAGGAGGGCAACCATCGAGGTAGAAAGATGGCAAGAGGTTCAGTGTAAGAATCAATCACACCTATCCCTACTCTAATCAGAAAAAGAGTGATAGGAAAAGTAAACCTTTTTTTTTACGCAATAGAAGAATCTCTTCCTTAAAATAAGAAAGGAGCACTTAGATGAGCTACTGAAAAATCATGGAAACTTTGGGAATCTACTAGAAATATTAGTGGGAACACAAAGGGCAAGGAAGTGTTTTTAGAAAGGCCACAGGGGGAGCTTATTATCCAGACCTTCAGTGTGTGTGGCTGAAGTGATTTAACCACACCCCTGCCAGTGCACCTTGGGAGCACCTGCCTGTGTTCCCCTCATGTGCTTTCTTCTGTAACCTGCTTTCATCTCCTCGTTGGCATGGCACAGGCTGGCCAGCCCCTCTGGGAAGCCTTCTGGACCTCTCTCAGCCCATCTCTGCCTCCAGTTGTCACCTGGGTTTCTCCCTGTGGGTCTGTCTCAAACCTGCTTCTTATAAGGACATCAGTCATTGGATGGAATCCATCCTAATCCAGTATAACCTCATCTTAACTTGATTATATCTGCCTCTTTCCAAGTAAGGTCACATTCACAGGTTCCGGCCAGACATGAATTCTGGAGGGACGGACGCTATACAACCCAGGACGTAGAACACTGAGGGAGGATTTAAGAAGTAAAAGCCATGGTTGTCTCCCAAACATTCATCCCACCACTGGGGAGGCGCCATCTGGTTTGGGTGGTAGGATTCCCACATTCAGTATGTGAAGACGACCACTATGGCCCCATCCTCTGTACCACAGTGAGTGGTTCAGGAACAGGCAAGACTCATTCCCCTGCTACTAATTAGTTTTAGGGGTGGATGAGTGACCCAAGTTGGTCCATTAAAAGGGAAGCCAGAACTTGTATTCCATGGTTGAAGAAAGAGAACCCTTTTTTCCCCCTGACTGTTTTTTGGTTGGTTTGGTTTCAATAATGTTTTAAATTTTTTTAAATATACATTCATTGTAGAAAATAGAGGAAAGTACCAGAATCGTAAAATTAGTCCTAGCCAACTAGAAGTAATCAACATCATAAAGTATACTCTTTCAATCTCTGCTAACATTTACACACTGTGTTTTTTCAGCTTTACCGAGATATAATTGACATATAACACTGTGTATGTTTAAGGCGTACATAGTGTAGGTCAATTTTTTTCAAATATTTGCGTAGACACAAATGAGAATAGAGAATGTTCTGAAATTATACACATTTACTAATCTCTGGAGAAAGGAGTTGACGTAGGAGTCACAGTGAAAGGGGCTTTCATTTTTGACTCTATGTTTGCATGTAATGATAATGTAGCAATGTACCACTGGGTTGATTTCTAAATAATTTCAGAACAGCAAGAAAGATACAAGCATAACTGAACAAATAAATTATAAGGCAAATGTAATATTTGGAGCGTATTCACGGGGTCATTCCTCAAAGTCTATTTTAAGTGCCCCAACTGCTTGACTTCTTTTTTGACCCATTCAACCAAATCTATTCTTGTTCTCCTTCAAACCCCACAGTGTAGCTCTTTCCCCAGGGCTCTTGTCGTCTTCTGCTTTAAGTATCCTCAAGGATGTTTCTCCTTCCCTAGACTGCCAGTTTCTTGAGGGTAAGACCGTTTCTTCCCTGACCTTATTCACTGCGTAATATCCCTCACCCCCAAGCACAGTGTCTGTACACAGACGATATTAATTATTTATTGAATTGGATTTTGAAATAGTCCTTTATGGATTATTGATTCTCTCCTTTTAATAAATATTCTCTTCTTTCAAGAACTATAATCAATATCATTTTCCAGGGCAAATCTGTATGTTTCTGGCTGATGAGCTCAGCAGGTTAGAACACTGTGTTACAAAAACCATGATCATGGATGAGCAGTCATCTTCTGGTCCATGGCCATAAACTGCACCCTTGTTTCCAGTCAGCTGTTGCCAAAATGCCAGTTGTATATAATAATGAATATCAGATGGAAAAGCTGAAGAGACTGGTCTAAAACTGTCACCATTGCTCTGGGTAAAGACATATTTACTAGACATGCTCTATTGGGGTTATTTCTGCCCTCACCCACTTTTCTCATTTGACTGCAAACCTCATTCATCCTTGTGTCTGCCTCGGTACCCAATGGTACTTAGTGTATGTGTTCAATAAGCAATCACTGAATTGAATTTTACCAAGAATGAGTATTTTGCTAGTGGCACATTATTGCAATACATGACGGTCAAGTGGAAAACTAACCAAGGAACTAATGATTTCATGTGCTTTCTGGTTACAAGGACTGTTAGTAGGCTTTTGAAACTTTAATATCTTTAACGTGACAACGACCTGTAAATGACCCCATCACTGTGTCATAAAAAGGAAAAATGAGGCAAACAAAGTATAAGCTCAAGGACACCTACATAATAAAATGTTGAAGTGATATGTAAGCTAATTTAGAATCTAAGCCTATAAAAGTTATTGTTATGATCTAAAAACACTTAGATTTCCAAATCCAGCTAGTCTTAGCGTATGACAGCATATCTCTACTCTCAATGGCCCCAAACACCATAGTGGAGTCAATACAGCAAGTGCAAGTCTTAAAAACAACCACCTGCATATGAGGTCACTGGATTTGAATCATGCTGTGATTCACTTTGGGTTTGCTTGACTATTGCCTGAAATCACAAGACTACAAAATTGAGAGGATTTATATCAGCAGATAGAAAAGGCAGGCCCATGGGGAAACAGGACAATTTTAAGACCATCTTAATAAGTGGTATTGGAGTATGGATTGCTTTCTTCACAAAACTTAACAAAACCAAATATGGGAGGATGAGTTACCTTTGACTTTAAGTTGATTTCAATGTTGGAATGGGTTATGAACCCCCTCCAATTGCCACAGACATCTTAAACTAAAATCACATGTACCATCTTTCCTAAGAAATCTGGTATGGTAGGCAGAAAAATGGGTTCCCAAAAGATGCCCACATCTTAATCCTCCTAGAACCTGTGAATTTTACCCTCCATGGCAAGAGGGCCTTTGCAGATGTGATTCATTGAAGATCATGAGATGGAGAGATTACCCTGGACTGTTGGAGTGGGTCAGACAAAGTCACAAGGGTCCCGATGAGAGGGGGGCAGGAGGGTCAGAGCCAGAGAGGAGGTGACAGCAAGATGCAGAGGCTAGAGTGAGGTAGAGTCACATGCCAGGGAATGTGGCAGCCCCTAGAGGCCGGAAGCTGCTAAGAAATGGATTCTCGTCTAGAACCTTCAGAAGGAATTGCAGCCGTAGCCTCCTATTTTAGACTTCTGACCTTCAAAACTTCAAGAGAATACATT
The DNA here is from genome assembly GCF_009762305.2 of Zalophus californianus. Taxonomy (NCBI): domain Eukaryota; kingdom Metazoa; phylum Chordata; class Mammalia; order Carnivora; family Otariidae; genus Zalophus; species Zalophus californianus. The sequence goes on along the minus strand of NC_045597.1, from coordinate 189,034,837 downwards.
TGAGCTCTTTAAGCTGCTCAGTTTGTGGTCATTTGTTACAGTAGCCATAGGGAGCTAACACACCTGCCATCTCCTTCTATGAGTCAGAAGACCTGTAGGTAACCAAAGACTCACTCCAAATGGGTGACTGAGGACAGTTTAACAAAGGAGCCAATTTTAAGATGTGAGCCCAGTTGAAGGAAAACAAGGGGACAGGGGGAGGTGACGCATCCCTGCATGGGCAGCATGGGGCAGCCATCAGTCTGCAGGACCAGAGGGGCCCCTTGGAAGGGCCTATAGGCTGGCAGGGTGGGGAGCCAGCGAATAAATACCCTCACCGCTCCCTCCTCTTGCCCTCTGGTCTCTGTAAGGGCTGCCCAAGGACCAACCCCAGCTACAAGCCACAGGGCCAGGGAGCCCAACTGAGCCGTCCTTAGAGATCATTCCCACTGGGCACAGAATGGAAGGGTTTCGAAAGAATGGAGAGGATAATCAGCCTTCTGCTACATCCTGGATCTTGGGGAACAGTGGAACCATCCTCTGGCAATCTGGAGCCGCTTGGCCTCTCCCTCGTCCTTCCTCATTTCCGTACAGATTCAGCTCTCTCAGGCAATCAAGGTTCTCCTGATTCCTCCTGCCTCTGAGGGTGTCTCCCCACCGCATCCCCCGCTCTCCCCAGCAGAGCTGACTGCCACCCAGTTGGACAGTTATCATTCTCCGAGTGTGTTTCTTTAGATCATTCCTGCATTATCCCTTTAACCTTTACAAAGGTTTTTATATTTTCAAAAATGATAATATAATAAAAATAGTATCTTATGGTAAATTCAGTAATTTGCTTATTTTGCATAAATTTCTGTTTTATATATTGTGTAAGTTGTATTTATGAAACTCATTGTAAATATGTGAACATATATGCACATATTCATAGAACATATCCATAAGTGGCAGATCTAGTTAGTTTATTTCACTGCTGTACAGAATCTTGTTGTGAATTGTGAAGAGTGGTATTTGCCATGATGACCTTAGAGGAGAGTGGTTTGACTTCTCGAAGCATAAAAAAAAAAAAAAAAAAAGCCAAGCATTTCCATAATCTATTGTAACCAGAAGCAAAAAGAAGAAGAAAACCATTAAACAGCAGGAGAGTGAGTTGTCTGGTCACTACAAATCTTCACTCTATCTCTGTACACAACTCCATTGCACTCGTAAGATTTTACTTTTTCACTAAAGATGCACTGTAATTCTTCACTTGAGAAAACTCACGTTTATCCCCACTGTGTGGAAGCTTTATGGGGTGATGAATTTGAGATATGGAAGCACAATAAAGCAGAGAATTAACTAGTTATGTTGCCAGAAGGCAAGGAAGATAATTCTATGAAGAAACTAAGCTGAATTGATCAGCCCCTTGCCTCACTTCATGCAAGAGCTTGGTAGTTTAAAATTATATGTGTTTTTCCCAATTATAAAACGGTATAATACATAGTAGAGATTTGAGAAAATATATAAAAGTATTAAAGTAAAAAACGTTCTCCAAAAACCAGTATTAAATAATCCCTTCCAAATTTTTTTGATAAATACATTTGCCTGAGATAGGGTACTTATTCTATCTGTTACAATTTTGATTCATTCAATTCTTTTCATATGGCATCGTAATGAGTATGTTCCCCTGTCAACAAAAACTGCCTAATTTAAGTGAATGGGGATGTGAGAAATGGCTTAATAAATAAAGTTAGGACAATTTATTAATCACTTGGAAAAGAAAAGGAGATTCAATCAATTCTTGAGTGAATTTGAATTCTTCCTCCAAAATAAATTCCAGATTATAAAAATTTTAAGCATGAAAATACAAAAACATAAAAACACTAGGGTACAGCTTTGGAGAATATATATCATTTTGAAATGGGGAAGCATCTTTGAAGCATAAGACCAAAACCTTCCAATAAAGAGTAAAATGTGACTATAGAAACATCAGCTTCCTTGTGAAAAGAAATCATGAACAAAGTTGAAAAAACATGACAAAGAGGGATAAAATGTTTGCAACCTATCTGGCAGATAATGAGCTCGTATGCAAAGATTATTCACAGTAAAAGTCAGTTAAATGACTTAAAGGGTCAGTCACAAAAGGATAACTACAAGCGTTCAATATTTTCACATTTGTACCTTGTAATACTTTATTTTTGTGATTAACATATATCTTTTAAAAGCTTATAAAATAGCTTTGTAATCACACTTTTAAATATTTCTTATAGTAATCTATTGTGTGGCTGAATCATAATCAGTAACCCATTACCTTATCTTGAACATTTGTATTTTTCCAAAGGTTTTGCTGTTATACATAACACTACCATAAATATTTTATTGCAAAATAGGTTTACTTGAGTTTCATTAGGATAGATTGCCATCAGCAGTATTAGTGGACCAAATGATGTGAACGTTTTCTGACTCTCCTGTTTTCTTTTTTTTTTTTTTAAGATTTGTTTATTTATTTGGGGGGGTCATGTAGGGCGAGGGGCAGAGGGAAAGAATCACAAGCAGACTCCCTGGTGAGTGTGGAGCCCAACGTGAGGCTCGATCTCACCACCCTGAGATCACAACCTGAGCCGAAACCAAGAGTCGGACACTGAACCGACTGCACCACCCAGGCATCCCATGACTCTCCTGTTTTCTTATCTTCCTTATCTTCATACAACAAAATATAAACTTTATGACATAAAACAGAAAAGAACAAGACAGCAAGTAAACTGATATTTGGAAAAATTCCCCTCACTGGCGATTTGTTGGTTGATAGTCTTACTTTGCAGAGCAGTGTAGTTTTACAAACTTTATGGGCAATTTTATGAGACACAAGACTCAGTGAACTGGCCTCTGTCCTAACTAAGAAATGCCAGAACTCACATGGGGATAGGGCCACCCTGAGGTCCTATTTCCGGTTAACCACTTCTGAAGTACATACATAACTTTGGGCTATTTATTTAACCTCCCAAGCTTCAATTTATTGACTACAAAGAGATTTAAACGGCCCCCGTTTGGGTGATATAGAATAAATATTTTGGAGTGGGCTGTTAACATGTATGAACGGCCTGCTGTATAACTGTCTGATAGGTTCTGCTCCACTTGCTTTGGTTGGTAATTGGCTTAGGAAACTGTTGCCAAAGAAGAAGAGCAATGCAGCTGGGAGCTCTGCCGGACAGAAAAAGAATCAATACATTGATTAAAGCACATTACTCTGTGCTCTTTAAAGTGAGCTCCTTCCTCCCATCTCCTCTCCAAAGCCCAGGGGAGTGAATCTCTGCTGGAGAAAGGACCTCTGAAAGGGATCAAAAGGGCAGTTTTGAGACCTGCAGGTTGCCAGACTCATCCTTGAACAAGGATAGAAGTCACTTTCTCTAACTCTGGTTGTCAGCTGGGGTGATTTTACCTCTCAGATGGTAATTTTGGTGGCTGCCAATGCACAAGGTGTGGGGATGCTGAGAGGGTGGAGATCAGGGGTACCCCTAAACATCCTACAATGCACAGGGCAGCTCCCCACCAAGAATTATCTGGTCCCAATTGTCATTAGTGTCAAGGCTGAGAAACTCTGCTCTGAAATGATGTATTCTAACATTTAATTCTATTTTTCTCTACTTAGCAATATCTGCTTAGTCTCCAAATTTATACACCCATACTAACAACTTTACAATTTTGATTACATGTCAAGATTGACCATATGTTTTCTAGTTGGTTAGAGCACTTCAGGTCTTTACTGGCACTGATTTTTTTTTTTTTTAATTTAGAGGGGAGACAAAAACCAAGTGGAAAAAAAACTTAACCGTTGCTTTGGTTAGTAAAAGCAATCAACTTGCAGTTACAATCAGTACATAAATCCATAGAGTTTGGACAAAGCTATCCCCAGATGAAAAGTCTAGGTTTTAAGAGTTTCTGTTACTTAGCAAAATAGAGAAAATTATCAATAAACCAAGGATTTATCTTAAGAATCTAGAAAAGGAGTAGGAGAAGCAAAATACTGAGAGAAAAAATAATGAGGACAAAACCAAAAATTCATGAATTATTTAAAAAAACAATAAAAGTATTAAATTAATCCAAAAATGAATTATTTGAAAAGACCATGGTTTATACCAGTTTCTCAAACTTAAGTGAGCCTAAAATAGCTTCCGGTGGTTGAAAAAATGAAATTTCCAGGTCCTTCTACCCACCGCTTCCCCCCCGAAATTCAAATCCAGGACTTCAGAGGAGAGGCCCTGAAGTCTGTATTCATTACACACTCTTCAGGAGACTCTCATAAATGGGCAACTTCAGGAAACCCTGAAAGTAGCCAGTCTTCAACAAAGCTAATCAAGGTAAAAGGAGCAGTAGTTCAAATAGAGAAGCTAATGAGCTTAAGAGGAGCCACACCCACATTTATAGAGAAAACTCAAAAAGTATAAAAGAATGGAATGTCATCCGTGACAGAAATCCTTCAATCATGTCTCTGTCTTTTGTTGCTATTTCCACTCTGATGACAGATATTTCTAATCTCCTGAATTTGTCCTCCATGTCACTTACTTATCTCTACACGTCTCTGGCTCGTTTATCTAGCTAACTCTGCTCCTCTCGTTAAACTCTGCAGACTTTTCTTCTGAGGATCTCAAAGCACCTGCTCTGGATTTCTTCGCTCCCACTGACTTCTTTTCCTGTTGCTCCAGCAGTTGTACTGTTCATCAGAAAACCTTCTCCCCTGCTCTCGTGTCCTTCTCTGGTCAGACACACTGCCCGCTGAGAACACAGACTGGAGACTCTCCAAGTCTCTTTTCTGGTCAGTTGCCTATTCCACCCCCGGGAATTCAGGGCCATGGTGAGGTGGTGTTTGCCCTCCATCCCTAGAGTGATTCCTTTGGGAGGGATCTTTCCAAGTGTCCGGTTGTTTTTTCCCAGCTTGCTTGTTGTGCAAAAGGGTTCTGACTATATCTGGGGCATGGGTAGAGGAGCAGGCTTCCAGAAATGATGGGGAGACCATGCAGCACCCTGCTGAATGGGTCTAAGCCTAGATGAGGGAGAAAGGAAAGCCGTGACTGACCATGCCTTTTACCTTCGTAGGTTGGACGTCACATTCTCTATGAGGGGCTTCCTTGCTGTGCCAGTTTCTTTGCTGAAGGAGGCTGGGTTGCTCGTCACTTCTCAAGCTGAGGGAGCCTCTTGTTAGCAGCAGGAGGTAACAGTGTTCCCAGTGTCAGGGGGTCTCTGCCTATGCATGCGGACATTGCTGTGATGAGGGCTTCCAGTGCCATCTCTGTCAGCTCCAGGACGCCCACTAGGAGGGACAGAGGGTGGCTTCCCATTGCTGCCCAAGTCCCCCTCTGCCTCTCGTCTGTGCAGCCTGGCCATAAGGTATAGATGGAGCCCTGCTAAGTCTTTCCCAGGAGGCGTGGGACACACATGCCCTCCATCTGATTTCCATTGTATGACATTTTGCAGAGATCCCATGAAGTTTCTGGCATGCTTTTGAAATGCACCATTCCTGGTTTGTAGTGTGAATGTATTTTCTTCTCTTTTTGGATTACTTTCTTGATTTAAAATCAGAAATGGGATCGGGGGAGGATGCCGTTTTTCCATTCACCATTTTAACTGAAAAGATCGTAGGGAGGTTTCTCCTTTCTTGCTAAATGTAGAACAAAACAAGGGGGATATGGCTCAAACGGGTTTCTGAGGTGAGGAGCAGCAGACGTCAAGGAAGCCAGCTCTGAAAGGCCCTGAGCCTTCACCCATGGAACCAGCGTCCAGAGCTGTGGGGAACCCAGGACCAACGCAGCCCTGACTCCAGGGACATCAGCTCCCCTGTCACCCACCTCACAGCCATCTTCCCCCTTGTCAGCAGCAGTTAGTGGGAAGACCATCTTTCCACAATTGGCTTCTAGAAACCAGACAGCTTCCTACTACTATTTCATTTTAGAAGGTTGAGATCCGATTTTCACAGGAAACTCATTCCAGAGTCTTTCCCTTTCAATTCAGATCCAATTATTGGAAACAAAGATGCACATGGCACCTCCTTTAAAAAACTGAAAATAGTTCAAACTAAGGAGCAGGAGAAAATGAAACCTCAGCCATTTGTCAAAAGCCCCATTAAGTCCATTATTTTCTGAAAGGAAATCTTTTGGCAGCCTTTTGTCAGTTCCAAATTTAGAGGCCCCTCATTCAGGATGTGATAGTGGGAATGATGAGGCTAATAGAGGCTCCATTCGGGCTATTTTTAGGCCAATCCATGTGTTCTCATCAAGAGGAATGCAAAATTCATTAGGAAAGGATGTCTCGTTGGCTGAGAGCTCCCCTTCTGTTGCCATCATCATCTGTGCCTCTCAGAACCACCCAATGACCCCAGCTGCTCCAGAACCCCTTGTAGTTCCACAGCGGGAGCCTGGTAGCAGCTGCTGTGGCCCCGAGGACAAGCTGGGGCCATCCCTGGCCTTCCCAGCTGGGGCTCCAAGGGACCCCTGACCAGAGCACCTCTCTTCCCTCCCCATCCCTAGGCTCCCTTGTGCTTTCCTGAAAGGAAAAATAAGGTGCAAGGCCTTAGCAACCCCCAGGCCTAGGCATTCATTATCCTTGCATTCATTATCTTCTTGGCTGCACAAGCCCTTCACTTCTGGTAATTTCTAACTTGTTGGCCTCTGATACAAACCGCCCCTCCAGCAATGATGCTCATATTTGCAAGCAAGGGGCCTTGGAATTGAGATGCCTGGCTTTGAACACCTGCTCTATGGCTTCCTCATTTCTAGAAAAGATCATTGACATCTCCAAGACTCAGAATGATAGACACCCTTACCCAACGGGACAATTGTGAGGACCAGAAAGGATTATATTCATGGAATGCTGTATAGAGTTGAATAGTTTCCTCCAAAACTCCATGTCTTGGGTCTGTGAATGTCACCTTACTTGGAAATAGGGTCTTTGTAGGTGTAATCAAGTGGAGATGAAGTCATGCTGGATTAGGGTGGGCCTTAAGCCAGTGATTGGTGTCCTCATAAGAAGAGGAAAATCTGGACACAAGCACACAAAGGGAAGAAGGTCATGTGATGATGGAGACAAAGATTAGAGTGATGCAGCTATGAGTCATTGTCACATAGAAGCAAGCCGAGGGGCGCCAAGGATTGTTGACAACCATCAGAAGCTGGAAGAAGCAAGGAAGGATTCTTCCCTAGATCCTTTGGAGGGAGCGTGGTCCAGCCCACACCTTGATCTCAGACTCCCAGCCTCCAGAGCTGTGAGAGAATAAATTTCTGTTGTATGTCACCCAATTTGTGATCACTTGTCATGGTATCCCTAGCAAACAAATACAGACGCCTTTAGCATAGTACCTGGTAAATATTAAGCACACAACCAATGTAGAGGTATATTTTGCTAACCTAACATGTGTCTGAAATATAGTTGGCACTCAATAAATGTTTGTGCAATGAGATGAGCAAACATTAAACATCTCTTTGAAGTGTATTCTAAGAACATATTTCTAAATAAAGTTTTTATGCATAAAAAAATTTATACTAATGGCAGAATTATATATAGTAATTAAAAACATTTGCAATGATTTTAATAATATTATTGAATATTATTATAACATAAAGTATATTATTTGATCTCATAAAACTTTTTAGTATCATAGAAAGTAACTTCTGAAACTTACCTGTTATGAAACTAAATGAGCTAATATAACTATAGTTAAGTTAATTTATATTAAAATACGTATTAAAAAGCTGGAGTAGTTGTCTACGGGTCATTGTGATTGTTTTTGTTTTTTGTGTGGTTCTTTTCCATCTACATCTGCTATAGTGGGTGTGTATTACATTTAAAACAAACAGAAACTTTACCTTTTTAAAAAAATTCAAATAGCAAAAGCTATATATATGTAAGTTATAGCATATAGCTCCCCACCAGTCCTTCTATTGTAGCCTAGATTTGCAAACTAAAGCAATGTGTGCTTCTGTCTGGTAACAGCATTTACAAAATGAATTACTTGGGACCAGGTTGATATCTGCAGCATGAGGAGTAATCATTCATTGGCTTGAGAAGGTACTGTGTCTGGCTATATTCCTGTGAAATGATTGACCAAGGCTAGAAAATAGAAGATGGAAAATGGAAGACATGTGAAATCAATCCGTCAGTAAGTCCCATTTTAATGTCCATGGCTGGCCTGTTATTATACCAGGGAACCGGAGGTTGAAAAGAAATTGAACCAGGGAACTCCAGAGTTCGAAGAGGAATCACTGGTCATCCAATTTAACATCCAGTGTAGAGAATAAATCTTCATAATAAAATAAAGCTAGTTGGGCACTGTGATAGAACGTGGCTTTGGCGGCCTCCAAGAAACTTGATGTATTCACATCCTCAGGCAGTCCCCTCCCCTTGAATTTGCTCAGGCCCAATGACCTGCTTCAAGGGGTGGAAGGTGGAGGAAGGGACCCCATGCCTTTCCTAGGCTTAACCCATAGTGGAGCCTAGTGACTTCTCTTGGTCTAGGTGGAGCCGGCTGAAAGAGAAGAAGTCGGACTACCCCATGACCGCCATGCTGTGAGAAGCCAGCCCAGCCATGCACAGAGGCCATGCATGGAGGCCACACAGAGGAGGTTGAGGCTTCCAGCCAACAGCCCCAGCTGGACTTACAGGTGACAATCAGCACAAGCCTGCCAGTCCAGAATGAGACCATCTCCAGAGTGGATCTTCTGAACCAGCCACATGATGCTTCATGAACTGTCCTTACCGAGCCCTGCTCAGATTGCAGAACCCTGAGCAAATCAGTGAAATGGCTCTTGCTTACACCACAGAGATGGGAGATAGTTTATTGCACAGCAGTAGATAACCAAACCAATATCTAGTCTCAGCTCAAACACTTCTAGGAATAGCAGACTCTGTGCTTCATAACATAATTTTTTCCATTTTTAATAGCAAAAATTGCTAGAACATTCTTTTCTGTATTTAACAAAACCTGCCTTCCTGTCACTCACAACCTGTCTCTATGTAGAGTAAATCTACGGCAGCTCTTCTAGAATCTTCAGACGATCATGACCTTCATTCCCTACCCCTTCAGCACTTAGCCCACCCACAAGGCATGCTCACACCTCATCTTTTCTTAGAGGTAAACATCTCCATCTCCTTCGAGTCCTGATTCTTTCCTGAAAAATCTCAAACTTTTTTTTTAAAGATTTTATTTATTTATTTGAGAGAGAAAGTGAGCATGGGGGGAGGGGCAGAGGGAGAGGGAGAGAGAATCCTCAAGCAGACTCCCCGCTAAGCGCAGAGCCTGACCCAGGGCTCGATCCCAGCCCTCTGAGATCATGGCCTGAAGCCAAAATCAAGAGTCAGCCACTTAATGGACCGAGCCCCCCACGAGCCCCCCAAAAGCTCAAACTCTTATTGGTAAACCAGATGCCACCTGGAAGGAACACAAGGAATCCACATTATTGGATCATAAAACAACACAGTCTAAAAAACATGCCAGTGCTGAGTCAAACACGTTTCCTCTACCCATCCAATCTGTCTTATGGGTGCGTGTATGTGTGCACATATATAAACTCCCATTTTTGCCCTTGCCCTAAAATATTTGAGACAGCATGGGAAATGCAATGACCGATAGCACCCTAAGTTGAATAACTGGATGGGAACAAGCTTTGGGTCTGCAGGTGTCTGGTAGAGGGAGGATGTGTAATGGGGTCTCCCCCAACTACAGCACGGGAGCAGTTACATGCTTTCTTTGCCTCGAAAGGAGCACCAGTATTTCATTGTACAGCTGCTCAGAAACATTTTTCCCAGAAAACTACTGGCTAGAAAAAATTTATGAATTAACATCCACATGCAACCGTAGAGAAGATGAGCGAGGCCATTAGCTCTCTAAGGCAGAGAATTGTCCTTGAGTCATGTGTGTGGCTCCTGGAAAGCCTTCAAGACCGGGCTGTTCTTATGCAGACAAGCATCTCTCTAAAATGGCATAATCTGTCTCTAAGTTACTGCTGAAAGAGCCCATAGCACCAGGAATTCAGTTACTGACCCAACTTCAGGATCGATGCTGGTCACCACACCACAACAGACATACGGGGCTCTGCGTTTGCAGGGATATGGCCAAGGGATTGGATGGATGTGGCACAGGAAGGAGGGTTGCTGTGGTCCTTGTTTGAGTAAGACTGTGTGTTATAACAAGATGACACCTCAGCTGTGTTTAAGAGTCATTTGGGATGGCGTTTTGAGGCCAAAGTGAATGCATATCTTTGCTCCAGATAGTTTATTTTCCCCAAACACTGCAGAATTGTGATATTCTGCAGAAGGGTCTATGTGCGGAGGAATGCATGCATCCGAAGGCTGAGTTTGTCCCTGCGACCCTGTCACTCACTGGTTTTCTTATAATGGACTAAGTTACTAAATCTCTCTGTGAATTCATTTCATCATTTATGAAGCTGAAATAAATACCGAATTGGTGGATGCCCCAACAAGCTCCCCGTTAAACGTGCTGGAAATAATCAAGTGTCATCTAGACAGAAGGGTCACGGAGTGTCCGTATCAATGTGCTTTAAAACACTAGACTCTTCAAATTCCAATGACCTTCACCTTTACTGCCTTTTCTATTAAGATCAACGCGAACACTGAGAGCTTTTCCCCTAAGGTCAGGAACGCGGCAGGGATGTCCACTCTCACCACTGCTATTCAACATAGTATTAGAAGTCCTAGCCACAGCAATCAGACAACAAAAAGAAATCAAAAGCATCCAAATCGGCAAAGAGGAAGTCAAACTCCCACTCTTTGCAGATGATATGATACTGTATGTGGAAAACCCAAAAGACTCCACCCCAAAACTGCTAGAACTCATACAGGAATTCAGTCAAGTAGCAGGATATAAAATCAATGCACAGAAATCAGTGGCATTCCTATATACCAACAACAAGACAGAAGAGAGACAAATCAAGGAGTCGATCCCATTCACAACTGCACCCAAAACCATAAGATACCTAGGAATAAATTTAACCAAAGAGGCAAAGGATCTGTACTCAGAAAACTATAAAATACTCAGGAAAGAAATTGAAGAAGACACAAAGAAATGGAAAAACGTTCCATGCTCATGGATTGGGAGAACGAACATTGTGAAGATGTCAATGCTACCTAGAGCAATCTACACATTCAATGCAATCCCCATCAAAATACCATCCGCTGTTTTCCAAGAAATGGAACAAATAATCCTAAAATTTGTATGGAACCAGAAGAGACCCCGAATAGCCAGAGGAATGTTGAAAAAGAAAAGCAAACTTGGCAGCATCACAATTCCGGACTTCCAGCTCTATTACAAAGCTGTCATCATCGAGACAGTATGGTACTGGCATGAAAACAGACACATAGATCAATGGAACAGAATCGAGAGCCCAGAAATGGACCCTCAACTCTATGGTCAACTTATCTTTGACAAAGCAGGAAAGAATGTCCAATGGCAAAAAGACAGTCTCTTCCACAAATGGTGTTGGGAAAATTGGACAGCCACATGCAGAAGAATGAAACTGGACCATTTCCTTACACCACACACAAAAATAGACTCCAAATGGTTGAAAGACCTAAACGTGAGACAGGAGTCCATCCAAATCCTAAAGGAGAACACAGGTAGCAACCTCTTCGACCTCAGCCGCAGCAACTTCTTCCTAGAAACATCACCAAAGGCACGGGAAGCCAGGGCAAAAATGAACTATTGGGATTTCATCAAGATAAAAAGCTTTTGCACAGCAAAAGAAACAGTCCACAAAACCAAAAGACAACCGACAGAATGGGAGAAAATATTTGCAAATGACATATCAGATAAAGGGCTAGTATCCAAAATCTATAAAGAACTTATCAAACTCAACACCCAAAGAACAAATAATCCAATCAAGAAATGGGCAGAAGACATGAACAGACATTTTTCCAAAGAAGACATCCAAATGGCCAACAGGCACATGAAAAAGTGCTCAACATCGCTCGGCATCAGGGAAATCCAAATCAAAACCTCAATGAGATACCACCTCACACCCATCAGAATGGCTAAAATTAACAAGTCAGGGAACGACAGATGTTGGCGGGGATGTGGAGAAAGGGGAACCCTCCTACACTGTTGGTGGGAATGCAAGCTGGTGCAACCCCTCTGGAAAACAGTATGGAGGTTCCTCAAACAGTTGCAATTAGAGCTACCGTTCGATGCAGCAATTGCACTACTGGTTATTTACCCCAAAGATACAAATGTAGGGACCCGAAGGGGTACGTGCACCCCAATGTTTATAGCAGTAATGTCCACAATAGCCAAACTGTGGAAAGAGCCAAGATGTCCATCGACAGATGAATGGATAAAGAAGAGGTGGTATATATACACAATGGAATATTATGCAGCCATCAAAAGGAATGAGATCTTGCCATTTGCAACGACGTGGATGGAACTGGAGGGTGTTATGCTGAGTGAAATAAGTCAATCAGAGAAAGACATGTATCACATGACCTCACTGATATGAGGAATTCTTAATCTCAGGAACAAACTGAGGGTTGCTGGAGTGGTGGGGGGTGGGAGGGATGGGGTGGCTGGGTGATAGACATTGGGGAGGGTATGTGCTACGGTGAGCGCTGTGAATTGTGCAAGACTGTTGAATCACAGATCTGTACTTCTGAAACAAATAACGCAACATATTTTAAGAAAAAAGAAAAAGAAGAAGATAGCAGGAGAGGAAGAGTGAAGGGGAGTAAGTCAGAGGGGGAGACGAACCAGGAGAGATGATGGACTCTGAAAAACAAACAGGGTTCTAGAGGGGAGGGGGGTAGGGGGATGGGTTAGCCTGGTGATGGGTATTAAAGAGGGCACATTCTGCGTGGAGCACTGGGTGTTATGAACAAACAATGAATCATGGAACACTACACCAAAACAAATGATGTAATATATGGTGATTAACATAACAATAAAAAAATTAAAAAAAAAAAGATCAACGCGAACAGAGCTCTAATCCTCAGAGTCAGCATTTTCTGGAGAGGCTCGTCTGTAGAGACCATTCACGGTGGCGAAGGACTGGCTTTTCCATCACGCATCTACACCGGCGGCTTCTTCTACTCTTTATACTCAGATGAACACATTGTTTTAGCTCCACTCAGGCTGAGCCCGGGCCCCTGCACAGCTGACTGGCCACACCTCGTATCTACGTGGATGGATGGCCCACAGGCATCTCAGACTCAGCATGGCCTCGAACTCAGGCTGCTGGTCCTCCTTCCGGAACCCACACTCCTCCCGTCAGTGTTGCCAAGAAAATACGGGATACTTAGTTACATTTGAATTTTCCATAAACCACGGGGAATATTTTTTTATTATTTTTCTTTTTTTTAAGACTCAATTTTATTTATTTGACAGAGAGATGTGGAGAGAGCAGGAACACAAGCATGAGGAGTGGGAAAGGGAGAAGCAAGCTTCCCGCTGAGCAAGGAGCCTGATGCGGGGCTCAATCCCAGGACCCTGGGATCATCACATGAGCCAAAGGCAGACACTTAAGGACTGAGCCACCCAGGTGCCCCCCTATTTTTTTTAAATATATGTAAGTCCCATGTGATATTTGGGACATTCAGATACTAAAATAGTATTTGTTGTGCGTTTGATTGCATAGATACACAACAAATACATTTTTAGTATCAGAATGTCCCAAATATCACAGAGAACACTCTTATAAACATGATTTACTATTTCTATAAAATTCAAATCTCACTGGGGGTCCTGTATTTTTATTTGCTAAATCTGACAAGCCGACATCAGCTGTGTCAGCCACGTGAGGGCCACCTTCCACACTCTAAGTATCACATTAGCTCCCCCTTACCCTCAGAACAAGTCCTCAGTGTGAGCTAAGGTTCCCCGTGATCTGCTTCCTTCTTCTGCCATTTCTCACTGCCCCCCACCCATGTCCCCACCCAGGCACCCACCAACCCCGACTCTACCTCTCAGGCACTGAATTACTTACAGGCTGTCTGAAATGTGCGCATTCTCATCTCCAGATCTACATCTGGTACTGTTTACCTGTTCTAGATCTTTCTTGAACTACCCTGGACAGGGAGACTTCTCGGGGCCCCCAGGACAGGGACCCTAGCAGGGTTTCCCGTGCGTTTTTTTTCCTACTCGGCTCTCTGTGACTTTGCATGTGACTCTGAGTGTGCATGTCTTCCTTGGGGTTTAGGGAGGCTTGTGGCCCCCATGGGAGTATGGGTGTGCAGCTGGGTCTCAGGATGACAATGGCCTGTGACAGTTCCTTCCTGATCCATGGACTGTGACTGTGTGACATTGCCCAGGACCGGATGTCTGTGCTAAGAACACAGATTCTCAAGTCCTGACTATATCACATACTTGCTGTGTGACGGCAGACAGGTCTCTTGACATCTCTGTGCCTCAGTGTTCTCATCTATAAAACTGGAAAGGTTAGTAGCCTCTATCTCTTTCTGTTGTAATGATGATTCCATGAACTTGAGTTTGTGAAGCATGTTTGTGAAGCACTTCACTGCCTGGCTTGCCATGGTGTTGTCTCTCAGTTTTCTCACTCTGATCTCACTGTATTTTATTTGGCTGTTAGCTTGTCATCTGTCCCCTAGTTGGAAAGATTTTGGTGGGCAGAGACTTTCTTGTCCACCTTTGCATCCTGGGGTCTGGGGAATAGAACACCTAGAAAGTGCCCGGTTAATATTTATCCCAGCCACGGAGGTGGCTGCAGAAACGTGATGGGCTGAAGCTTAACTTTGCCTTGTAGATTTTAGAATAGCTTTTCAGAGAAAGTGACATTTAAGCAGCATCTTGAGGGAAAGAAGGAACTTTCCTGGCAGACAGGGACGACTAGAAATCCAAGCAGAGGAAATTTCAGAGAGAGACGGGGTCATAAGCCAAGCCCAAGGGACACTGCTGCCCATTTGGGATCACTGTTGGATATTGGCGTAGGAAGGGCAGGGTGGTCATCTGGGACCTCTGAGGTCGCCGGCCGGGAATGGCCGTGGTTGTGCTGCAGGCACCAGCCTGTCGCTGGAGGATCTGAGGCAGATGTGTCAGGGAGATCATCTTGGCAGGTGAGGAGGTTGGATGGAGGGAAGCAGGCGTGTGAAAGGGGAGGCAGCTGCAGAGGAGGCGTCAGGAATCTGCCGCCTGGAGCAGGGCAGGGTCAACCAGTGCAGCAAGAGCCCCAGGGTGCCGAGGGTGCCACCTGAGGGGGCTGGGGATGATGCCTCTGCAGGAAAAGAAGGGCCAGCACCACAGACCCAGGAGCTGCAGGGACACTGAGAGCAATGGAGAGTGGTGGATCGACAGAGGGACCCTGGGAGGGCTAGAGCCCCTCCGTCTGGCTTGTGGTCTCCATGGATCCCTGAGTCACCTGCATTCATCCATCAGTGCAGAGCCAGCAACAAGCCTCCCTCCCAGACTTTTCTCAGCTCCTGACTTACGGGTTGTGGTTCAGGGGACCACAGGAAACTCACAAGAGCAAAATGGGTGAAGTTTGAGGAACAAAAAGGAGATGAGATAAATCTCAAGGGAGACTTCACGTTTCTTCCTCCTTTTATATGCAAATTGTGCATGACAACCATCCCTTGGAAGGAAGAAGGAAGAAGGGAACCCCATCCTGTTGGGTGTGGACCTGTTCCATAGTCCAACATTTTGGATGCTTTCACAACTCGGTGTCTCCTATATCCCAGTATCAGCCTCAGAGCTGACTGGTATCGGCCCATTTGACAGATGTGAAGGCAAAGCCTCAGAAACGTCATGTGACTTGCCTAAGGCCAAGCACTCATAACTGGCAGAGCCAGGATTCACAATCAGGCCAATGGCTGTACTACACCAGGGACCTTCCTTGATGACCCCCTGCTCAGTGTTTCAGAAGCTTTCCTTGAACAGTCTTTCCTTCAAATCATCAAAGCCCCAGTAGGCCTTCAAGAACCTAGGCTCCTTTGCCGTCTAGAGCCACCTCCACAGAGAAACTCCCATGGACATGGCCAAGAACATAGGCAAGGTCATAAGAAGGTCCATGTGTTAGCGCATTCTTCGCTGATGACCAAGATCTGGTCCACGGCTGATCTCATGGCTGGGTAGGGATAGGGGCCCTGTATTATGGGCAGCTTTTGGTCTCCCATGCTTCAATTCTGGACCCTGTATTGTACTGTCTTCTCTCCTTTGGTCCCCTCCCCTTCCTTCCTGAGATTCTAGGGTTCCTGAGGTGGACTTCAACTTACGTGAGGACTGTGAGCAGAAGCAAGGGGTTTTAAATGAAAGAGGAAAAGAAATGGGCCCCACACAGCAGCCTTTAGCCACTGGCATTGTATTATTTATGTGAAAGACAGGAATGTTTCTTCCTCTCATCCTAAGGAAACCCGTTTTTAGTAAGAACCTTGGGATTCATAAATATGGCCACAGAGCAGACTTCAATATAGAGCTAAATAAGAGTGCAAAGTCAGGCATTCCCTCTGTGTGTGGGGTTGTCATTTGACAGACAAAGAGCTCGAGATGTCAAGGAAAAGGAAGAAGAAGCTAGAGAGGAACAGATGCAAATGTAAATAGTTTCCCGAAGATAAATGCAGATGTCAGACCCGTAAGGCATAGTGGGCTTCATGGGGGGAATTATTACTCAGATCCGAAGATTAGATAAGATATAGGACACAGCACATACTTGTATTTTATTCCAATCCTCACTGGGACAGAGGCAGAGAGAGTTGGACTTCATGTCTCCTTCCCCGGTCTTCTGTTTCCTTTCCAACCAGCCTCAATTTCAGGTTATTTCTATGTTGACCTGGAAATAACTGCCCATTTTTCAGTCTTCCCATGCGACTGGCTGTAATGGCGCTCACCTGACCAGGTGTGGCCAGTCCTCTGGAGCTCTGCTATTACCTCAAGCTGCCTCCTGGGCCCCTGCAGGAACCCCTGGCCGGACACGGATCACATCCCACCTCTCTGGATCACCTGTCTTCCTGCCCTTGAGCCTGGTATTGCTAAATCAGCTTCTACTCCCTCCTGACACTAGACATACCTGTGTGCATGCACAGCCACCCACAACCTACACAACACATGTGCACAGAACACATATACACACAACATATACAATACACACACAACACACACATGCCCAACACATACACAGTAGACATACATACAATACCCACAATACACACCTAAAACACACACACACACACACACACACACACACACTATCTTTCTTTGTGCACTCTAGGAGGATAACTTGATCAGACATCTCATTTCTCCCTTTGCCTAGTTATGACTTTGGAACCTTTATGACTCACCCTGCCTCGTAGATCAGCAGAAATTTTTCAAACCCACTGGCCTGACTCATCACGCAACTCTAACCTTGGCCCTGTCTGTAGCTGGTGGTGTAGAAAGCCTGCGTTCAGGCTCAGTGTTCTGAAGAGTGGAGTCATTCATCCAGAGTGATTTGAGCACTCTGGACAGAGACCCCTTACCTAGATATACCTAATGCTTGTCATCAGGTCTGGAATTGTACTTGACGGAGCAACTTTATGTGTGCATAAGACAAACTGTGTAAAAGAAACTTTAACATGTATGTGTAGGGCTTACAAAACACGCTCTAGATTATTCGTTAGGATCGAGTTGTTGCATCACTTGGCCGACGGTCCACACCTGTCTGTTTGGGTGGGTATTGACAGCATGTCTGTGGGATCAACAGAGTAGAACTGGGGACGCTTCCTCACCAATGTGAGTGCAGTTTACTGAACAGGGAGGGCAGCAGACTTTCCTGGCTACAGAGAGCTTTAAAGGCCTCGAACCCAGATGAGTATAATTCAGTCTCTCAGGCAAACAACTGGATAATACCTAAAAACAGGCAACATCAAGAGCTCTTTCTCACTACACATGCCCGGTTGTAAGAGATATTCCCGGGGCCCCAGAGAGCACTAGGTGATTCTCAGACGTGTCATCGGGGCGGGGGGGAAAGTTGTGGGTCCCCATCCTGTCAGAATAGGAGAGCAGACAGAACATGGGATTCGGGGTCAGAAAGAACTGGGTTTGAATTCACTCAGCCTCTCAGGGCTGTGCAATCATGAATAAGTAACTTCACCTCTGGACAGACTCGGTTTTCTTCTCTGTAAAATGGAGATAACAGACCACCTCACTGAGTCATTCTGTTCATTGACTGGGTATGTGGGACCCGTCAGCAGTGCTCAGGGAATGGGGGGTTCCTATCCCCTGCAGAGGCGGCTGGTGTCTACTCCAGTCTGTGTTTCCTGAATCACTGCAGTTAAAAAGTCTCCCCACATGCATCATCTTAGAGCACAAATGCCATGCTGCTGGCGGGTGGGCTGAGCTGAGGGTCCTGGGGACGTCATGGCAGGACCCCTGGCAGGCTGGCTTCCAAGGTAGCCACAAGTTCTTTGGCCTCCTTTTCATCAAGAGGTGGGGTTCTAGTCCTTTGATGTGGGCACACTGTGACAATGGAGGGTGGTGGGAGGGACACTGTGTAACCTCTGAAACTGGGTCAGAAAGCTGAGGCAGCCTCCACCTGTTCTCTGGGGATGTTCGCTCTTAGAAATTCCGCCATCAAACCAGCCACCTGCTGAGACGCCCAGGCCACCGGGAGAGGCCACGTACAGGTGCTCTGCTCAAGAGACCAGCTGAGCCCAGACTCCAGTGGTCTAAGCCCAGGGCCCAGACTTGTGAGTGATGCCGCCGCTGAAGACCCCAACTGCTCTGCCCTTCACATCATCCCAGCGGAGGCCCCAGACCCCATGGAGCAGAGAGGAGCCCTCCCTGCCCAAATTCCAGACTCACAGAGCTGAAAAGGTGGTTGTGGTACGCCACTAAGTTTGGGGGTGGTCTTTCACACAGCAGCAGGGGACTGGAACCCTCATCTTTACTTTCTTAAATCGAATGCATTTGGTCAGCCCCCCAACCCACTGAGGTCAAGACACCCCATTTTTGGTTGTGCTTTGGGAGTTCCTTCCTCACTGTCATCTTGGGGTATGGATTGGGAACATGAAAGAATTTTCTGTCCTGATTACTTTACGAATCACATTTCCCCGGCAGGAAGCCCATCTTTTCAGGCTAGATGCACAGATGTTTACTGAACCAGGCTCTGTCCCAAGCTCAGGGACATAGCAGAGAACAAACCGAGCGCGCTCCTGCGCACCAGAGTTGCGTGTCAGGTGAGGGAGGCCAACAGCAAACACAGGCAGCCACTGACTGAGGTCTAAACGCTTTCAGCGGGAGGGTCCCGTTGCTGCAATCTATCACCTCACTGCACACGCTCTAACTGTGCAGCCGTGGGGATCCCTCCATATGGACATCACCTCCCAAAGCAGACCTGGAAGGAAAATGTGTGGGATCATCAAATTCTCATAAGCGGAGGCACACATGTACCTTGGCTTACATGTTCTGCTCAGTGAAGCCTTGCACTCACTCTCACGTTGGGACTGGTCTTTTCTTCCCTGACGCTTGCATTAGAAGTTTGTCCAACCCCTCACCTCTCTGTCGACGGGTTAATGATCTGAAAACAATCAGGACTGGAAATGCAGGCAGCCCTGGTATAATTCAAAGACTCTTCACTAATGTGCTTTTTTAAAAAAATTTCAGGCTCTCGTTGTCCATATATTTTTTAATGTACTGACCATCAAAGATGCAGACAATAAAATTTAAGTAAATCCTAGATGACTAGATGCAGAAGAAATGAAATTTCTTAAATTTGGTCTCTCTCTCCCTTTTCATCTCCACCCCAAATATCTGAGTTTCCTCCATTGTAGAGTTCAGGAGCCAGCTTCCTCTGGGGTTCATCCTGCCCATTCTCCTGAGTGCTCCACACCCAGCCTCATGACCCAAGCCCCACTTAGGAGATCTTCCATTTTAACAAGGAAAAAATCCCATAGAGTGTAAGGTGTGGGGAGGCCTTTAGCAACAACTTGGCCCCCACTCCTCATTTTGGAACTGGGCAACCAGAGAATGCGAGTGAGACGACTTGCCCAGGGTCAATAGAATCTTGGAAGCTGGAGAGAAATCTCTGGGGAGGGCATCGAGGGGGGACTCCATACACTCTGACAATCCAGAAGAATTACGTTTTCACAAAGGGGCTTCAACTCACACTCTGTAAGCAGTTCTAATCAAAAGGCAGACTCTAACTATAATTCGCGTAAAGTGTGTTTCGGAAATCCTTTTTGCTTGATATGTCTTCAATTATTAAGAATCTTTCTTTGGGGTGTACATTCTTCTGAAATCGAGAATGGCTATTTCGCAGAGGCAGAAATGTGGGTGATTGTTCTCTTTAACTTTCCTCGTTCTACCCTGCTTGAATTCTTTACCATAAGTATATGTGATTTTTACAAAAACAAAATAGGGTCTTCTTTAAAAAGGGGGGGGGATATTTTAAGAATATATTTTACCTTAATTACACAGGTAATTATAGCTTTGCAGACCTGACCTTACAGAACTGGGTTAAAAGCTAAACACGCAAGATGATAAAAGAGTTTTTCCAAAAAAAAATTCTTAATATGGCTCATGATTAATGTGAATATCCCTTGGAGCAATTACAAATGTCCACGGGTACATTTTCACCTGAACACACGCTGGAGGACTCAGCCCTTGAATCATTCCAGCATGGAAAGAGCTATTTCAAAAAGCAATAGCACAGATCTGTTGTAGATTGATATATCATTGCACTGTAATTTCCTCTTTTTAAAAGATTTTATTTGAGAGTGAGAGAGAGAGAGCATGAATGGGGTGGGGGAGCAGAGGGAGAGGGAGAAGCAGAGTCCCCACTGAGCAGGGAGCCCAACGTGGGCCTCAATCCCAGGACCCCGAGATCATGACCTGAGCTGAACTCAGATGCTCAATTGACTGAGCCACCCCGGCACTCAAAATGTAATTTTCAAGGACTTCTAGATTTATCCTGAAAGATGCATAGCAATCGTTTGGAATTGGGGGGTGCGGAAGGGGGGCTACAGATAACTCACGAGAGTAAAGCAATAAAATTAATTAAAAGGAGTCACTACTGAAAAGTTGAGATTTGATAGAATTTTCCTGAGTCATTTATACTAAGCACTCAATTCAATGCCTGATGTATAGTCAGCACTCCACTGATAGTGGAATCAGTTAATAGTGTACATTCCTGGGGACTACAACTCCCAAAATGCACTGTCTCATTTCTTTCCAGCCTACAACTCCCAAAATGCTCTGCTTTTCTTCCATTCAGCCTCCCTTCCAACCCTCATCACCCTTCTGAGAAGAGTAGAGAGGAGAGTGGGTGCGCAGAGGAGAATGCTGCCCGCAAGGAGGAGAAGCAGCGTACCACACAATTCCCTTGACGGTGGAGGGCCCGGCTCACTAAATTCACAGATAAACAGAGTGATTTTTCTTTTTTTAAAGGTCATCTGAATTCTGCTCAGGCAAAACCTGGGAGTGCGATCAGTTGAATTCCCAGCATTGTCTGTATGTATTTGCTGCTTTGATTTTACCCAGCTCTGTTTTGTGTTGTAACTTTCATCAGCTCCTCCCAGATCATGGTATTAATGGGTCTGCCAATTGCAATGAGTTTTAGTATTTTGCTCTTTTCATGACCATGTTAGTAAGAACTTAGAGGAGGTCCTACATGATTTTAGACTGGAATTTTGGTGAAATGTCTGAGTGATTCTTTGAACTATTTTAGGTTTTAGAACAAGACCGGCATCAAGTGTTGCATCAGAAGATACTACACGGTTTATTAAAATACGTAGGGCATACTCTTTCTCATGTCTTAAAATGATACGAAGCATAGACTATTCAGGAACAAAATGAAATGACTGTGACTCCACAGAGACCAAGTCCAAAATTTTTAGGTAAACATTTTATCTTAGGAACTATTTTGAAAGCTGATAAGAATAATATATATTATAATTTTAATGAGATGGAAATTACCGCATCTATAAATTAAGTTGAGCCCTATGAAATCATTGGTTTTATAGGTTAAAAAAGTAGTTGCATATTGGCAATTTCATATAGCTCATCCAAGAAGTTGGGTTTTCACCAAACATTTCTTGAGGATCTTCTATGAGCAGAACTCTGCTGTGGGGTTCGTAAGATTGGCACGATCTAGCCCTTTCTCCTCAAGAAGATATGGGCATTGTCTTTGAGGAAGCTAAAGAGCAAGAAGCCTCTCTAAGAGGCAGCTCATCAGAGATTTCCTCCGGGCCGTTTGACAGAGGTGAGGCTGAGAGATCAACAAGTGACATATGTAGGCAGTGAAAAGCTTTTGTGTTGTTTTTTAAAGTAGGCATGGACTATTGAAGCTCAAAGACCCTACAAAAGGTGCAGAGGGCAACAGCTAACATATATCACAGGAAACAGCCATAATGGCTATGGGGAGACATTGCTAGCAACTTGGTGTTAGCAACTGTTTACCCTTGGATGGCAAAGCCACTGGATATGGGCTGCTGGTCAAGCGGCTATGAATGTAGCTGCCAAGAGGATTCACCATCAACTGACAGCAGGTTGCCATTAAAATCCACACCATGAGCTGCCTGGTAAAAGGTGATGACATCAAGGAGTACTGTGGAAAGCAACCATCGTCAGCCATGGCCAAAGGAAACCAGCACTAGAAGAGAGAGAATCCGGGTGGGGAGACATCCCACCATCCCAATGAAACCCTCCCATGGCATGCAGAGGAAACAAGAAAATGTTGTTTCAACAAACATCAAAAACTTTAAAAATGTTTAAATATCAAAGTGAGGATGAGTAACCTATTGTGGTACAATTAAGCATAAAATAGATTAATTAAATACAATTACAGAAAATATATGGTAATTTAAGCTAACTAAAAGGGAAGAAAAGATTCTCTTTATTCAACCATAAAATTATCAATAAAGAAAGTTTCACGAGCACCATCTGTTGAGATATTTAATATTAAATGAGATAAATAAATTAAAAATACTATCTCCTGCAGTTAGAGGCAGATCCCAAACTGAGTCACAAAAGATTCTGAGCTAAATACAATCATTACATTTTTTTTTTTACTAGAGAACATGAGATCGTGTAGGAATTGTAATTAGTTCATGAATAGCTGTCATAAGGCCCTCTTCATAATTTGGGGGTAAGAGAATTATTTTCCTGCTAATACTAATATTTCTCAAATATAATCAAGGAGACCAGTGTGCTTCCAAAATCTCTCAAAAAAATTATAAGAATTGACTGTGGAATTGATCACTGATGATCACAGAGGTAGCTATAAATATAGATATATACACACACATACACATCTACCATACCTACACAACAAACTAGCTCTATCTACCTATCTATGTATCTATCCATCATCTATCTATCCATGTGTGCAATACAAAGACAAAGTAATAAGTGAATTTACTACAAAATGTTTGCCATGTAGTAACATGCTTCCAGTAAGGTGCACAAAAGGTGCACTGGATACAGGAAGCCCTCTTTCTCATGGCCACAAATAATCTAACCTTCCAACTGAATCAATAGAAGAGCAAAGAAGGTCCATCAGACTCATTGTAACAGTCAACATGACACATCCTGGGACATAACATATGAAGTAAGCACAATCATGTCAGCTATTCTTATAAAAACAAGGGCATGTCCAGTCCCTGTTGTGCAGTTTATGCCCACTGACCTCTGCCTGGTAACTTCATTTCTTAGGGGCCCTACTGTCTGGAGGAACATGGACATGGGGATTTCAGCTGTTAGAAAGGTGCATCCCTCCGCAGGCACCAATGCACCTCTCCAATATTTCCAGTTCTTTTCCTTCTGGACACTTCCAGAATTGTTCTTCTCTGCTCCTTGGAGATCAGATGTGCTTGCATGACTTGCTTTGGCTGAGCTGTGAATGGAGGTGGCACATGGTGGGAGGCATTTAAGCAGCTGCCAGGAGACCCTCCAGCGTGTTCTTTTCCCACCTCATCAATCCTAGCCATACGGTCACTGTTGAGGTGCGGCACCAAGCCACCACAAGGAGGAGAGCTGCCCTGGAGAGTTCTGGGACCTGTAGTGGCCTTTGCACCAGCAAGAGCAGCAGCTTTGTTGCTTTACAGCCCTGCCTGTTGGAGCTGTCATGGCAACACAGTCCCGCCTGTACTTACTGATACAAACACCAACAATAAATGAACCAAATTCCCAAGAGATTGGTAAATCAATCTCTTATGAGTGTTCTTAGTACAAATCAGTTTCCCAAGGCCTCGTTGATCTTGGGGGTAATTGAAAACATAAAATGTCTAAATCTTTTAAGTTAAAGAAATGTCCCAAAATTGTAGAGAACCATTGGGGTACAAATCCAGCCGTGTCTTGTCACCATCCTTCAAAAGAGGATCAGGAAGTGGCCCCAGACCTCAGCCCAGGGAAGGCTCCTGACCACGAATGGAGGGGAGTCCACATTCCCTGTGTCTGCACACAGAGCAAACTGACATCACTCCAACCCCAGACAGAGGTGCTCGGGCACAGTCTGACCCCCAGTCAGGAGACTGGTTGACATCCAGAGTACCCTTGGCACCCCTTAAATAACCCAGAAAGTGCACTAGACTCAGCTTTTCATATACAGCCCTGTACACTATTTGTCATGCAATCAAAAGTATGAAAACCTGGGCCAGACCATAGGAAAGAAAAAATGGGAACACATGTGTGAAAATGTCTGGCTATTACATCACTTGCCTTCCCTGAAAATAAAATAAAATAAAATAAAATAAAATAAAATAAATAAAATAAATAAAATAAAATAAAATAAAATAAAATAAAATAAAATAAAATAAAAAACCATTTGCCTTAAAAAACTGTCAACCCTCCGTCAGGGGGAAGGAGCCAAGGGGACATGAATATCTGCAATTGCTGTGTTTGTTTTTGTGAGCGCAAAGGTAGATAATGCTCAACACGCTCAACCCAACAACATAGATGAACTTGAAAACATTATGCTAAGTGAGGAAGGCAGACATAAAAGGCCAGTGAATGACTCCATTCACATGAAACACCCAGCATATGAAAATGCATAGAGGAGAAAGCAGGTAAGTGGCTCATGGGGACAGCTGGTGCTTGCAGGGTTGGAGTCTCAGCCTGACCCACACACCTGGCCCTCCCATTCTTCCAAGTCAGCATCTGCTATTGTGGTCCCAGGGGTCACCTCTCCCCCCTGGGCCTCTGGCCCCTGCGCCCACAAACACCGGGGGTGGAGAGTCACATTACATGAACATGAACATCTGAGTCCCCGCATGAGAGACATGCACAGGCACAACCGCAGAGCAACTGTGTGGTCATTTTCCCATCTCCCCACTCTGGGGGATTCTGTGCCACGGCCCTGAATGAAAGGAAGAACGGTCGGCCTTATTCTTGGCCCGAATTTTCTTCCGTTGCGGAGCTGATCCTGCCAGCCCAATGAATCTGCAGCATGTGTTGGCCCACAGACGATGCTCATCTATCTTCACCCATGACACACATTTCCTTCCTTTATTAGAACTAATATACTAAAGAGGGCACATTCTGCGTGGAGCACTGGGTGTTATGCACAAACAATGAATCATGGAACACTACATCAAAAACTAATGATGTAATGTATGGTGATTAACATAACAATAAAAAATTATTTTAAAAAAAGAAGAACTAATATACTAATTGCAAAAGGACTCTGCCTGGAAACTCTTCCAACAGCCCCAAGGCTCTGCTTGCATTCTTAATGAGAAGGAACTTTGACCACAAACTCAAGCGTTTTAGGGAAGCTGAGCAGGTCTGACAGAGCCAGCAGAAAGGGGTACTGTTCTAAATAAGCCATCAGAAGGGCCCCTGCACAGAGATGGATCTGGTTCCCCTAAAAATTGAGGCAAGCTATTTACCCAGGGCAAGTGAAGTTTGTAACCAGTACATTCTGCTAGACCAAGGCTGGCCGAGATCTGTTACCTACAAGCTCTGGAAATTAGCTTCAGGCTGAGAGGAGATGCCACCTGCCCTTGGCCAGCCAGTTCTTGTTCAATTCTTATCCCCTCCTGCTGAGTAGCATGGCTGCCCCAGGTGAGCAGGCAGAAGAATAGAGGAGGCCCTACCCGGATTGTGCCCAGCATGCTGGGGCTTGGGATGGGCAGACAGCAGCTTCTCTCCCTTCATCGTCCTGTATCTTATGTGGTCTTCATCCCCCAGGAAGTCACCCCAGGACCCCAAGACAGCAGAGAGGGGACAGCTCCAGGCTGTGAGAATTGGGTGAGGCTGGCCTATGTTGGGTGTTTGGGGAAAGGGTCACACTGATGCCACTGATTGTCAGAAGGTAAGAAGATATTCCGATGCCAAAAGAAAGCGATGATCAAATGTCCTTGAGTTGGGGTGGCTTTGTGCCTCCTCCCATATCCTGGACAGGAAGACCAGAACGAGGGCCAGTGGGGTTCCAAGCAGGCTTTGGCACGGCTGGGTCTGGCCCTGCCTCCCAGACTGGCAGGAAGAAGCACATGCTCCTCTCTTTCTCCCCACGAATTCACCCTTGTGGGGAGTCAGGTGGGTGATAGGCTCCCATGGGGTAGAGTCTTCGTGGCCGGGGGCCCTCCTGAAAAGGCCACTCTCAACCTACATGGGGAGAAGGAGGGAGGCCTGCGGAATGTACTGGAAGCTGACTGAGGGCTGTGCAAATAGTTGGTATCAAATAATTAAGTCACGAATTGGAAAAACCATAGTCTACCCTTTCGTAGTGCCAGCTTCCTTTTCATCCACTGAGCCTCAGGCTGCAGAACTGAATTCATCTGAAATTGCTTCATTTAATGATTAATCTGGCCGCGGAGCCGTACTTCAGCTTTCAGAGAGAGAATAACCAGCCTGATTCTAAACAAAGATTCGTCATACGTAGTTTTCCAAGCTTGGTTACAGAGGGCAGACTCTACCCTCATGTTGGTTATCCATAATTAAATTTTCCCTACCTGTCAGGGCAGAGACAGTATGGAAAGCTATTCTGAAGAATGAGACTCTATTCTACCCTGACTTGTCTGAAAAGCAGCCTCGGGATTTGTGACTTCCTGTACCTTTGATCTCATTATCTGAGTCTATAATCTAAAGGCCCTGATTAGCATTTACTGTTAGTGGAGGGATGCCCTGGAAATGCTTCGCTGAGCATCTCCAAGAACCCATGTTAATTATTTACTTAGTCTTACCAGGCTCCCCTTCGACAGTTTACTTGTTAGAGGTCGTTGCCAACTGGGAGCCCCTGGGTCCAGGTTAAGTCACCTGTTCCAGAAGAGCAAACTGGGAAGAAGGAATCACAAATGCTTTGCCAACTGGTCCCGAAGGCCCCCAGAGTCCCCTCACACCTTCGCCAGCCCGTGATGAATGTTGACCCCCAAGTCTGGCGGCAGCTCAGCATCCTCTCCTGGTGGGACCCTGCGACATCCAGTCCCACCCAACCCATTTTATGTAGCAGCCAGCAGGACAGAGGACCAGCCCGATAGGAAACCAAAGGAAGCCTGTTAGACCATGAAAACACAGCGTTATAAATGACAAGCACGCCAGTTGGTATTTCGCAAGAACCATCCCCCCCAAGATTCCTCCCAGCGGTTCTCTGAGAATCAGGGCGGCCCCTGGAGGCTGAGTGAGGATGCCCACGCACCTTCTCCCTGGGAAAGGTGAAGACCAAGGACTCCATTGGCGCCCAGGCTAACACTGGGGCCATCTCGCAGCTTCATTCTCCAGGCAGCATGGTGTCCTCTTCCTTTAAGATTGACTTTCCGGATGCCCTTTGCTGACCTTGAGGATGGCACACACTCCTAAACGTTAGGAAGTCTCCCTCTGTGTCTGTGGATGTGATTAATGTCTGCAGAACTCTCTGAACACACACAATCTCCTGTTAATGAGAAGCAGAAACAGGAGACAGGATGTGGTCTTCCCCATCCTGAGTTAGTCAAGTTCTGGGCCTGGTGCCCCACCCTGACTCACTCGCCTGCTTCCCACCGCTCTCCTGTCAGCTTCAGGACGTGGAAAACACATTGATAAGTTTCCTTTCATAAGTTTAGCAAAGGGTCTAGCACAGATCTTTGCAGTTTAGAAGTAAAGAATTCAATGTTTGTTGAATGAATTTTGTGTATAAAACTCGTTTTATAGGCTTGGCAGATAGCAAGCTCTCCAAGAATTGTTGTTACATGCTTTGTTGATTCTGTGTGTTCTTTTGAGCTTCAGGCAACAGGGTAGCTAACAGGAGAAGATAGAGATGCTGCTAGCAAATGCATGACAGCCCCTGCCGTAGTCAGCTGAATCCTTCTGGAATTTCTACAGATGGCCCAGATTCCTTCCTGTTCCATTGTCCTCCTTACAGAAAATCAAATTAATCTGCTATCACAAGAGCTACCTGATGGCTTTTAAGGGCCCCTTGCCTTTGTAGGTCCCTCCCATCCTAATAGATTGTTATGGGGCCTGTTATGGGCTCAGTTGTATCCCCTGCAAATTGATATGTTGAAGTCCTAAGTCCCAGGATCTCAGAATGTGACTGCGTTTGGAGATGGGGCCTTTAAAGAGGTAATCAAGTTAAAATGAGGCCACCCAATGGGCCCTAATCCAGGATGACTGGTCTTCTTGTAAGAGATTAGGACACACAGAGACACCAGGAATATGCTTGCACACACACAAGGAAAGACCATATGGAGAGACAGCAAGAAGAAGGCCCCCTACAAGCCAAGGAGAGAGGCCTCAGGGGAAACCCACCTTGAGGGCACCTTGATCTTGGTGAGAAAATAAATTTCTGCTTTAAGAAGACATTTTTGTCTATGGTATTTTGTTATGCTATCCCTAGTACATGAATACAGGCCCTAAAAAATTTCATTTCTTTTTGATGTAAGAAAGTTCACTTTCTTCTTCTGATTTTAAAAGAAATGGATACATTTTTTGTGGGCCCCTCAAAGTACGTGGACTTTGAGCACCGTGCCCGAGCCCCGTGCTGATGGAAAAATCATCCCTGATGACCTTGAGACGGCTCGCCGCCGAAGCTGGTCTCGCTCCCGCGTTCCTCATTGCTGCCGCGCTCCACATTCCTTATGTCCTGCTACATAAGGGCACGTGGGAACGTGTCCTTATGTAGCAGCTCGTGTTTTATTATGGCCTAAAGCTAGGCCACTGGAATAAAACAGTTTTGTCACTTTGTAACCCAGCCTCCTCGGAGGATCTTCGAGGGATGAGGCAATTTAGAAATGCTTTGATAAACGCCAACTTAATAATCAGCAACAGAGGTGTCAGACAACTATTCATAGTCAGAGCAGCGTGGCCTCCAGGTGTCTGTACCCCGGCAGCAGGCGATCCCTCAAACCCCTTTATTAAACTCATGTATGCATTCGGAATCGAAATAGGAGATGGGAAGTCGAAAGGACTAGTAAGAAGTCACAGATAGTGTTTTCTTTAGCATGAAACAATTATACAAATTTTATGTGTGACTTTGATGAGACAGAGGGATTATTAATTAGATCCAGAAGCCCTTGGGGCTGTCCTTTTTACCATGACATTGGCTCCCCATTTGGCAGGGCTGAGGCAGAACTGGGGCTCAAAGCCAGAGGATTCTGCAGTGGAGTGTGGGTCCGCCAGTGTGAAGTGACATGGGCTTCCCGGGCAGGAGGGAGGGCGTCTACGAGGACACAGAAGCATGGAACAGGCTAGGGCCATCAAGACAGGCAGGTGGGCTGGGCTGGCTCAGGGTGCAAGAGGAGGGGAGAAGACTCAAAGGTAGAGGAGCTGGACCGGTCGTGGGGGCAGGATGTGCTTTCCTTCACAGAGCTTCACAGAGCTTCACAGAGCCCCATTCCTAAAAGATCCTGATGTTTCCCAGCACATGAGATGTGAACTTGTGTGTCATGGGCTGAATAATGCCCCCTCCCAAAAAAGATGTCCCATCCCAATCCCCCAAACCTGTGAAGATGTTACCTTAAATGGCAAAAGGAGACTTTGGAGATGTGACTAACTCAGGGATTCTGAGATTAACCTGGATTATTAGGGTGGGATCCCTGTCGTTACAAGGACGTGATTATAAGACAAAGGTAGGAATGCCGGAGTCAGAGAAGGCGGGAGAGGGGGAGAGGGAGATGTGACCATGGAGAAAGGGTTCATGAGCCAAGGAATGCCTGTCACCTCTAGAAGCCAAAAACTAAGGAAGCAGATTCTCTTCCAGAGCCTCCAGAGGAACCCAGCCCTGTCGAGCTATTTTAGACTTCTGCCCTCCAGAAACGTAAAATAATAAAAGTGTGCAGTTTTAAGCCACTCGGTTTGTAGTAATTTGTTATGGCAGCCGCAGAAAACTCAGAACACTATGTAAGAAATGGCGTTTCATCCTTTCCTGGGAACACACAGCCATCTCTCCAGGTGGTATGACAATTCTGCCCAGGGGTTCCCGTATCCAGCCAGCTCACGGTCAAAGCGCTACACTCATCCTTTCTTCATCCTGAACAGGCATTTTTCTAGTGTGTTGGGAGAGCCTGTCTCAGGGGCTGCTAGCCCAGTGCAATTTTAAACCAGAAGTCCACCACTGCGCTTTGATAGATCTTTAATGATATTCAAAACAAGAGTAGTTGCCATGGTAAAATACCGTAAATATCACTTAGGCAACTCTCAGAGATGCTTTTGCTTAAATAATTAATTGCAATGTTGTCGTTTCTGCTTCCCTCTGCGTAAACACAGGCAGTATGTGATTGTTCATAAGATGGTTGAATCTACATAAATGGACCCCAGTCATGCAGACTTCCAGTTCTTTTAAATATAATACCCAGAGCTTCCAAGGAAATGCTTTGGGTCTGAAGTGAGCTCTCTATCTTTGACTTAGTCAAAGAATTCATGTTGCCCCAGAGTCACTAGTGCGAAATTAAAAGATGATCATCTTCAGCTCTGTTCCTGGAAGAACCTTCTATGAAATAGATCAGGAGAATGGGATCTGGAGAGGGGCCCCCACAGAAATTAAGTAGGATGGTGTGAAATACTGACGAGATCTTTCCTTGCCCTCAGGGATTACTCAAGAATGCCCCCTTTGCCATGAAGATGGCCCCCACAGTGAATTGTTACAACCCTCCAGGGCCACCATCAGAGGCTCTGTTGCTTAACATGAAACTTCCTGCGTCCCATGGGACAGAGAGGCCAAACTACCCTTGGAAGAGGTCTTCCCTTGGAAGCAGGACTGGAAGAGTCAAGGTCGAGTGTCTTTTTGTGTGTGTGTGGACAGCTTTCCATGTCAATGAATATGTGGGTGTAGTTGGATATTCATCCCTGTTAATGGTTGCACAGCATTCTACTTTACCAGCGTGTCCTAATCTATTTACCACAATCCACTATTTCTTTCTTGTTTTTTCAAATTTTTACTTAAATTCTAGTTAGTTAACATATAGTGTAATACTGGTTTCAGGAATAGAATTCAGTGATTCTTCACTTGCATATAACGCCCGGTGCCCATCATAACAAGTGCCCTCCTTAATCCCCATCACCCATCTCGCCCACCCCCCACCCACCTCTCTCCATCAGCCCTCAGTTTGTTCTCTATCATTAAGAGTCTCTTATGGTTTATTTCCCTCTCTATTTTCCCTTCCCCTATTTTCATCTGTTTTATTCCCTAAATTCCACATGTGAGTGAAATCATATGGTATTTGTCTTTCTCTAACTGACATATTTCCCTTAGCATAATACACTCCAGCTCCATCCATGTATTACAAATGGCAAGATCGCAATTTTTTTATGGATGAGTAATATTCCATTGTGTGTGTATACGTACACACACACACACACACACACACACACACACACACACACACCACATCTTCTTTACCCATTCATCAGTCGGTGGACCTTTAGGCTCTTTCCATAGTTTGGCCATTGTTGATAATGCTGCTATGAACATCTGGGTGCATGTCCCCCTTCAGGTCTGTATTTTTGTATCTTTTAGGTAAATACCAGGTGTCTTTTATGCAGAAAACTCTGAGTTTGAAGACCCAAACACATACATTCCTCCTCATCTCTCCATGGGACCTCCTTACTTACGCAGATACTTTTTTCCCTTCTTTACTTTTTTTTTAGAGAGGGAGGTTGGAGGGGAGGGGGAGAGGGAGAGGGAGAGAGAGAATCTCAAGCAGGTTCCACGTCCAGGAAGGAGCCCGATGTGGGGCTCCATCTCATAACCCTGAGATCATGGCCTGAGCCGAAATCAAGAGTCAGATGCCTAACCAATTGAGCCACCCAAGCCCCCCTCCTTTTCTTTACTTTAATGTCTCATTTACTTTTATTCTTTTTTCTTTTCTTTTTTTTTTTTTAGTGATTCAAGTGCTTCATGTTTTGAAGTTCAACGGTATTCCCTGGCCACTCTGGTTCTCAAAGACAAGCCTGGGTTTAGTGGTGGTAGTGGAGGGCAACCACAGATGAAATAATCACACACATCAGTCCACGATGACAAACTAAGATGTTGTTTTTTTGGGGGGGGTTGGGTTTTTTTTTTTAAGATTTTACTTATTTATTTGACACAGAGAGAGAACACAAGCGGGGGCAGCAGGAGAGGGAGAAGCAGATTCTCCACGGAGCAGGGAGCCTGAGGCGGGGCTGGATCCCGGGACCACAGGATCATGACCTGAGATGAAGGCAGACGCCCGACCGCTGAGCCGCCCAGGTGACCCCAAACTAAGATGTTGTTAAAGGACAGGAGCACAGTGCTGTGAGTGTCTCAGAGAAGAACTCGCCCAAATGGTGGCGGGGTTAGAAGGCTTGGTCATAGGAGGCTTTCCTAAGAAAGTGACATTTTTGCGAAAGTGGCTTGCATCATCTTGCCGGGAATTTAAAATTTGAAGCTCACAAAACTTAAGTCAAAAAAGAAAATATTTTGAATCACAACAGCAACAGCAAAAGAAACATGATTTTAAATCCTTCTTTCCAGCCCTTGTCTCCTGGTGGAGGCTGGGCCCAGGAGGGTGTCCCCATGCTGCCTTGTGCCCTGTCTGCCCACCCTGGAGAAGCCCATGGGGCAGAAGTCCATCCATGCCAGCCAGGGACCTTTGGGACCAGGAGTCGGACTGAGTCCAGAATGTCTCAAGTGGTGGCCTGGTGCATCTGGGGGTGTGTGTGACTGCTCCTGAGCTGGCCCCCAGGGGCTGCTCACCTTTATCATGTCACCCGATGAAGCTTTACCTGACTTAAAGGGCTTCTTAAAGCTTGACCTAATTGCCCTGGGCTGTGGAATTCTTTGTGGTTCCCGTTCAGTGTTCCCACCAAGATCCAACTAGTGTCAAAAACTTGACATCATTAATAGGAAAAAGAACTCACTTCAGTGAAGTGAATCACGAGTTGCAAATGTAACCTCAGGCATTTGAGGGTGAGGTAGTTCTAATTTCTCAAAGAACAAAGGCATAGCAATTTGATATCTTTTGTCAAGTGTCAGAAATTTTCCATGTGAAGGAGCCCATTGCTTCATCCCTAGGAGGTCCAAAGAAGTTTATCTTGGCCTTAAAAAAAGTGGAACTGTAGCAAACAAGGAGTTCTTCTTGATAGTAATTCTGTTTTCTGTCTCCGTGCTCTCTACAAAAGATAGATCTTGCCGATCTTCAGGCTGTTCAGAAATGTCGGCCAGCACTCCTTACTGTGCAGACTCACATGGGAATCTTCTAGAAAGTGCCCTGACCAACTCATGCCACAGCCTGGGGAGGGAGCTGCGTGGGTCCCACTAGTTGAATTCGTCAACAGCTCACCCCCAGGCCCTGTTCCCCACCCTCCCAGATAGGACCATTCTGATGGCTATAACTTCAAGGCCAGGGAAAGAACCCTCTGGTCCATATAAATGAACTGGGTCGAATAAATCTGTCCAATATGGTCACTGGACAGATTTATTGGACGAAAACTTCCAGAATAAATCTGACCAATATGGTCATTTCAAAAGCAACACAAAGCAATGCAGGTAATGACTCTGGGCCCGGAGCCCTGGGTCTGAATCCCAGCTCTGTCACCCACTAGCGGTGTGATTTTGGTCAAGCTCCGGAATTTCTCTGCTTCCATTTCTCCAACTGCAAAATGATAGAGAAGACAGTGCCTGCTCCATAGTGTCAGTGTGAGGATTAAATATGTTGATGTATGGAAAGTGCTCAAAACAGTGCTTGGCCGGTGGTAAGAGCTTCATAGATGTTGTTACTATTAAAGCATCCTGAAGAACCATCTGAATGGTTGCAGGGCGGTCCTGGGTGGCAGGCTTGGAGCAGAGCGCCTAACAGGACTTCAAATGCCCATCACCTCCCAGGCTCGTGGGACAGATTTCCAGCGGCTGCAGAGACCTGCTCCTCTGTTCCCGGCTACACGGCACCCCGACCACTCCCGCTCCCTGGCCTGGCTCACTGGCGGTGCCCCACAGCCTCAGGCGGGGCCGGGAGAGCCCACGGAGCAGGCTTCATCCTGCCACTTGGATTAAGGACCAACGGTATGATCTTCAGGCGATGTCCTTGGCCCCACCGAGGCCCTCTAGTCTCCTGCCCACAGTCAGGATGACAGTGCCTGCCTCTCTGGGGCCACCAGCCCAGCCCAGGTCTGCAGGTCCCAGGCCTGGTTGATGCCTGGCCGCCATCTAGTGCCCAAGAAGAGGAAGTGAGCCTCTCCTGGCACAAAGGGCCCTAACTCCCGGAATGCATGAGGAGGGCAGGGAGATTGTTCAATCTTGAGGACCACCCACTTTAGGAAGCCCTTAAAGAATCCCAGACCTGGCCTTTGCCTAAAGTCCCCCACAATACGGGGACTCCCTACTGCATTTTCAGACAACTCTAAGTGTTAGAACCCTAGTCCTCAGCTGGAGTCATTCCTTACATTTTTAACATGCTGCTTTACCCCAAAGTTCCACAGAAGAATGACAGTAAGAAGCAGGGAAGAATGGGAGAGGCTGGGTGTGTAAATTGCTTGCAAGCTTTCACGTCTGTGTCATTTCTTTCCCCTGCTTGCAGAGCACCTGCCACAGTCCGTCCACGAAGATGCAAGAATAGAAGAAGGGTAACAAAAAAGGCACGGCCTCACCCTCATGGCTGGCTAGGAGAGAGCTGCAGTACCGCAGCCAGGAAGGAGGGGATTAGCCCCGTGGTCCTCATCCCTACTGCACATTGTGGCCACCTGGATGCCCTCGAAAGCCATGGCCAGGCTGTCTCACAGAGGGTCAAACACGACTCTCCCAGTGTGGTTGCCTCACGGAGGGCAGGACTGACCCCCATCCCACACTGGTTAGGATGTGGAGACTGGGCGCCAGGAGGACATGAAAAGGGATATGACTCACAGAGTGGGACTTGTAGGGAGATCAGCCAGCCCAGGGGCTTGAGCCAAGCAGCGCTGGGGGTGCTGACTTTGGATTTCATTGTGGTTAGGCGTGCGCCAGGTTGAGGGTCCTGCACACATGCCAGGCTTTGAACTTCCCACAGGCCAAAGAAGGGGCCATCAGCCTCCCCGTCAGCTTTCCCAGATGTGGCGCAGCTGAGGAACAGGATGGGTGGGGCCTGAAAGCTGTCAGGGGCTAAACATCACAAATGGGGTCTTTGTCTTGATTACACCCCCAGGCAGCCTCAGCTCAGAACCACTGGATGAGACTCGTGTTTCCTCAATGCCCCAAGGGGAAGGATTAGCAGAGGGAACTTGTTAAAACGCAGATTCCTAGGTCCCCACCCAGCCCCACGAAACGAGAATTTCCAGGGAAGAGGCTGGTAATCTGCGCCTCTATCCAGGGGGTGCTCAGCCTCTGGGAGTGCTGGGCGAGATGCCGCGGATGGGCTCAGCCTCACGGCAGCCACTGGCTCTGTGAGCCCCTCTACCGTTTGCACAGAGCTTTTACACGCCGTATGACTTGACCTCCACGTGAGCTATGAGGGAGAGAGGGTATGTCCATGCTTGTTTAGACTGAGAAGGCACAATGCCATCAAAGGCCCGGGGACCCGGCTTCCGAGTCACACCCCCACAGACATCAACAGCCCTATCCGGACATCTGGATGGGGGTCCCAGGACAGAGTGCCTTTAGCGTTCTGAGCTCACACCTCATGGGTGGGCCGTGTTTTCTGCATTTCAGATCTCACTGTTTTCAAGCTGATAGACACGACTGTAAATCGGTAGAGTCTCCTATCAAAGGGAGCACAGGAGGTTGAATGCTCACCCCGTGGGGCCTCCCAGCCACACTGCGGTTCTGTGGTCACCAGCCTGCTCATGTGAGGGATCAGTTGGTTTTGGAGAGTTTGTGTTAGTAATTTTGCCACTCCAGAAAGAACGCGCCCAGCGCTAAATTATTACACACACACGCTGTTGCAGAGCCAACACCTCTGACAGGACCATACTTGCTCAGCCAGGCAGCAAACTACATGTTTCTAAGGAGTTCGCTCATCTGGCCAGTGGATAGGTCTGTGAGTTCCTGCTGGAGCACCCCACGGCTTCGAGAGAGGAGGACAGTGATGGTAGTGGGAGGCCAGGTGTAAAATAATAGCCTCAGCACATTGTGTGTTTGAAAGGAATGAAAGTCTGGTTGGGTTGGCACAGCCACTTCTGAAAACGGTTTGTCAGTCTCTTAAAAAGTTAAGCACACGCTTACCCCATGACCCAGCAGTTCCACTCCTACCCACGCAGCCGAGAGAGATGAGGACGTGTCTACACAAAGACATGAATGTGAGTGTTCACAACAGCATTACTCATGACGGCCAACAAGCAGAAACAACCCAGAAGTCCTCTTGTGGGTAAGAAAATGGCGTACATCCATGCAACGGGAAATTACGAAAAGGAACAAAGTACTAATACAGGCAACAATGTGGATGAGCTCCCCAACCCTTGTGCTGAGGGGAAGTAGCCAGACACAAAAGACTGCATATCTCATGATCTCACTGATATGAAATCTCTAGAGGAGGCAGAGCTGTGGCAGCAGAAAGCCAGCCGGTGGTTGCCTGGGCGAGGATGGGAGGAGGGACTGACCGCCGTTTTGACTGGGTGATGGAAGTGTTCTTAAATTCGACTGTGAGGATCATTGCACAGTTGTATAAATTGACAAAATGATTGAACTGTATGCTTTAAAAGGGTAAATTTTATCTCAATAAAACTGTTGTAGAAATCTAGTTGAGTAAAGCAAAGTACAAATTAGGAAGTGACTGGTGATGACGTGGAAGTCCTCACATTTTCAGGGTATTGCTTGATTGTGATCCATCTTTTTCTTCCCCAAAGTAGATCACACAGTGTCTGTGCCCAGGAGGACATCAACAATGTGCAGAATGGTGAAGAAATGTGTTGGAATGCATGCTCACCCTGGGCCAGGCACTGATCTGAGTGTCCCACATGTTAGCATCCCAAGGTAATCCTAGGGGACCGCCATTTTAGCATTATCATCCCCATTGTACAGCTGGGAACAGAGAAGTTGTGTAGCTTGTCCCAAGTCACAAGATGGGAAGCAGTAAGCTGGAGCGGCCACCCAGAGCCACCTTCCAAGTTGTCCCTCTACACAGTGTGACCATTTATTAAGGGCTTCGGCCTTTTCCCATTTTCCCATTTTGCCCTGGCCTCGGCCCTGTGGGGTAGATGTCACTGCACACGAGCCTCATTCTGCACGGGGCCATGTCCAGAGTCTGTCTGTGGCTCTGAGTCAGACCCTCCAGCCACGGCCTTGCTGCTTGCCGGACCACGGCATCACCTGCTGGGTGGAGGAAACCCCATAGGAACACCCTGCTGGCAGCTGCTCCTTGCAGGGGCCAAAATCAAGTTGTTTGCCTCCTCTGGTGCTCCTCCTCCACTGTCTGTGCACTAGTAGGCTTGGGCTGCCATAGCAAAGGACCACACACTGGGTAGCCCAAAGATCAGAAATTTATTCTCTCACACTTCTGGTGGCTGGAAGTCCAAGACCAAGGTGTCAGCAGGGTTGGTTTCTTCCGAGGCTTCTCTCCTTGGCTTGTAGAGGGCATCTTCCCGTGGTCATCCCGCAATCTGTGCGTTTCTATGTCCTAATCTCCTCTCCTTATAAGGACATTGGTCATATTGGATTGGGGCCACCCCAGTGACCTCAATTTAACTTAATTACCTCCTCGAAGGGCAAATACAGACACATTCTGTGTGTCCTGTGGGTTAGCACTTCAGCACACGAATTCGGGGAGGGCGGGGAGGACACAGTTCAGCCTATAACACCATGCCTCGGTTAATGGCACCGTCGCCCTCTGCCTCCAGGGCAGAAGCCTTGGGCACTGCCTTCTCCCT
This sequence comes from Zalophus californianus, assembly GCF_009762305.2. NCBI lineage: Eukaryota > Metazoa > Chordata > Mammalia > Carnivora > Otariidae > Zalophus > Zalophus californianus. The sequence goes on along the minus strand of NC_045597.1, from coordinate 188,996,763 downwards.
CCCTCCTCCTTCTCTAATATGCCCACACTCACTCCAGCCCTCCATTATGAGCACCAGCTCCTTGGTATAGACTTCTTATCTCCTTCTAGATGGTGACAACAGCCATCCCAATCCACTGATGTTCTGCTTCTGAATAACCTCTCTGCAACACAGCTCTCTGACCTGACTGCAGATACTTCATGTGTTGGGCAAGGGCCTTGTCTTGTCTGTGCCCCCAAACCCACGGGATCTGTTGTGTCCCACTTCCTCCCCTCCCCCGCCCCATTTAAGTTCTGAGTAGCTCTTCCACCTCACTGACAATCAGGGCTACCAAAGCCACCTACAGATGTTTGGTGATTGGCCACTGAAGATAAGAAGGGACATAAGGGTAGTTGACAGCAAATAAGACAGCAAAGCCACCTACAGATGTTTGGTGATTGGCCACTGAAGATAAGAAGGGACATAAGGGTAGTTGACAGCAAATAAGAGATATCCAAATGGAAGGAGGCAAGTGAAATGATCAGGAAAGATGCTGCCAAGAAGGGCCAGAGGATGTCTGTGAGATGATGAGGTTGCAGGCTGTGAGCAACGCCACGCATCCAAAGCTCACTTGGACTCTGTGCTCATGAGGACAAAGAGCGAGCTGTGGTCCTTTGAGTGGCTGGTTCTCTGCAGAAGAGCACAGAAGTGACAGGAACCATGCAGAGTCTTGCAAAGATTCCAGAAATCCAGGATCTACAAGGGATCTGTGGGAGCCATGACAAAGACTGGGATCACAGAAGAGATGTTTAAGGACACTTTTGAAAATGTGGACAATCAGGAAGAAAAGGAAGAAGTAGCAGAATTGGAAACTGACAAAATTCTGTGTGAAATTGCGGGAGGGCTTTGGGCAAAGCACACAGTCAAGGGACCAACACCTTTCTAGGGCTAGGACCTCCAGGAGTGATGCCCGCCTCAGAAGAGGAGCAGGAGGATGAAGAGGCACTGCCTGGCTGTGCACTGCTGCTAGCAAGCACCTAGCTATGCCCATCCCTAGGCCCCCCACCCACAATCTACCCTCTGCGGTGGTCACCATTGCCTATGTCTCTTGCTCTGCACCTGCCACGAAGCACTGCATTTTGGAGAAGATTCTCTGCTAATATCTTCTCCCTCTTGGCAGAGGTTTGGGGGCTGTCTTGGATCCCAAAGGCGTTTCTTGTGAGAGATGGTATAATTAAATGCATTATTTCCAGGAGTATAAACAGAAGTTATCTTGCTTGAGGGAGGGCAAAGAATTCCGCCTTATCACAAAGTACTTCTGAATGTTCTTGCCTGAATGTTGAGAACTCTGCACATTTTTCACATCAGTTAAACACTATATAAGTGGGTTTCAATACATTTCTGCTTTACAAAGAGGGAGTGGTACCCAGGGGTTGGGATATACCTGAATGCTGGTCATATCTTGAATATTTCATGTGCCCAGCATATAGTAAATACTAATACTAATAATAAAAGTTAAAAAAAGTTAACTATGAAACAATGATGATGATGTTAGTAGTGATACAAGAGTTGGTTCTGTTATTGATCTAGTCTCACCTCCAGTCCAGGCCCGCTCTGCTCCCTTTGGCCTCCTTGTGTTCCTGACGCAAGATGCCCTTTGCCTGTTTGAGGCTCCCCTTCTGGTTTCTATCTCTACCTAACCAGCTGATGGACATCTGGAGTCTCCTCCTAAGAAATTCTGTTCCTTTCTTCGCTTCCTTCCTTCTGATCTAGCCCTATCTTTTTTTTTTTTTTTTTTTTTTTTTTTTGGTAGCAGTTTCCCCCTGAATTTCTTTTCTATGTTCCAAAATCCTTACCTTGAGATCTTTGGGTAAAAGTTCATGAATCCTAAGTCATTTACATGGGTCATAAATAGAAAGAGAAGGGACTGGAAACTGAGACTGAGAAAGATGGTGGAGTTAATGGCAGAGATGTTTACAAAATGTCTTGGAAAAGATGAAGAAAACAAACCAAGCCTTGGGCACGTACCTGGGCAGTCTGTAAATGGGGCCCATGGCCTGGCTTTGGCGTGAAGCTCTCTCATGGGCAGAGCAGGTGGATCTTAGCCTACGTCTGCTGGTCAAGGGGTCTGAGAAATAGTGAGTGGGAACCAGAAAAACTCACTGGGAAGCTTCTCACCTAGACAAGGACCCTTACATCTATCAGGAATTCGTACAATTAACAAAACCCTTGTGGTTTTCTGCCCTCTTCTTGGTGCCATTTGAGCTGAAACAGCAATGGCCACCCCCATTCTACCACAATCTCGTTCCCATGTTGTCTATCTTTCTTCTCCCCTCACTCAACTTTTCACTCTTCCTCTATGTCCCAAATAAATAACCTCCATGGTTAATACACCAGCCTATACCATGAAATACTTCACCAAATGTTCCTTCTCCGCCCTTGCCTTTACAGAATTCTGACTGCACCTTGGGGGCAGTGTTCCCCAATCGTCCTTTAGCAGAGACTGATGGTTCTCCTATACCCCCATATTCTCTCCCTTCCATGCTACACCAAGGCTGTTATTCTTCCCTCTTTATAGCAATTTTTCACCAGACATCTTGACCTGAATGTCCTAGCTCAATTCACCATGGCCAATCTTAACTCGCATTCTCATTCCCCAACCTACCCTTCCCACCATCTCTCCATCCGAGCAAATGACTCACCATCAATCTAGTTGCCAAACACAGAACCCCTGGCCCCATTCTTGATCCTTTCCTTCCCCCTACAAGTGGTCAATTATCAAATCCCTTGGCTCTGCTCTCCAGATATCTGTCACAACTTCTCCACTTCTCTCATCCACCCCCATACAAGCACTGCACTAAATCGGGGTCCCATTACCTTTCCTTTGCAAACTGCAACAGCTTGGTATCATTCTACCTGCCTTCCCTCTCCCCTGCCAATCCATTCCACACATAACTAAAGATTTCTAAAATGGGGCAAATCTGATCATGCCATTTCTCTGCTTAAAACATTTTAATGACTCCCCACTGCCTAGAGTAAAATTTAAATTTTTGCTGGATGGCTTAGAAGGTCATTCATAATGGAACAGGGATAAAATAAAATCTACTATGTAAGTATTTACATTCTTTCTCCCCAGTGAGCCCTCCTGCTGCCCTCCGCACACACGCACACCTTCTAATGAAGGACGTAACTGTGATCTGAGCTTTAATTCAGTGCTCAGGGCAATGAGTGAGCAGCAGAACTGGAAGAAATCCAGAATGCCTAGATTGATTCACTTCAAAAACAAATGAGAGCAAGCTGCTAACAAATTCAAAGACCTGGCTCCAGGTCCCCAAAGGGAAGGTGGGCTCAGACCTCTGGCTTTAGGTCTACCTGGGAAGTACAGCCAGCTTTGTTACAGGGGCCTGGCGTCCAGGGGCAGTGCCTGAAAGAGGCAACTTCCAATGGGATCCCATTACCACAAACACCAAAAAACAAATCAAAGCCACTACCTGGAGAACCTGCATAATTTTTCGAGATGTGAAGAAAAGCATATATGTGGAGCTTAAAATTTTAATAAACATATTTCCTTGAAGAGTGTGTCTACAGACTCACCTTTCTTTTGGAAATAACAGTAATAATAAATGTCCCAGGCACTTACTCTACGAGGTGCATTTTAAACATGTTCTCTCTTCACTCCTCTTACTTTTATTATATCCATTTTACTGGTAGGAAAACAGACTTACAGAGGTTAAGCAACAAATATACATAGCCAGTAAGTGGCTGAGCCAAAAAACAAGCTCCAACTTGCCTGGAGCAGGTAATGGCTGCACTAGAGTATCAGACATTTCTTTTGAAACAAGACCGATGTCTCAGGTGAAATTCCCTAGAAGCAGAGCCTGAGTCAGAAATTCAGGTACAGGTGATACTTTGAGAAGGTTCTCTGTAGGAGACACCTCTTAGGGAGGGAGAAAGCAAGAGAGGAAGGGGAAGATGCAAAGCAAGAATGTGGCTTCAAGCAATGTCCACAATAGCCAAACTGTGGAAGGAGCCAAGATGTCCATCGACAGATGAATGGATAAAGAAGAGGTGGTATATATACACAATGGAATATTATGCAGCCATCAAAAGGAATGAGAGCTTGCCATTTGCAATGACGTGGCTGGAACTGGAGGGTGTCATGCTGAGTGAAACAAGTCAATCAGAGAAAGACATGTATCATAGGACCTCACTGATATGAGGAATTCTTAATCTAGGGAAACAAACTGAGGGTTGCTCGAGTGGTGGGGGGTGGGAGGGATGGGGTGGCTGGGTGATAGACATTGCGGAGGGTATGTGCTATGGTGAGCGCTGTGAATTGTGCAAGACTGTTGAATCACAGATCTGTACCTCTGAAACAAATAATGCAACATATGTTAAGAAAAAAGAAAAAGAAGAAGATAGCAGGAGGGCAAGAATGAAGGGGAGTAAGTCGGAGGGGGAGACGAACCATGAGAGACGTTGGACTCTGAAAAACAAACTGAGGGTTCTAGAGGGGAGGGGGGGTGGGGGGATGGGTTAGCCTGGTGATGGGTATTAAGGAGGGCACGTTCTGTGTGGAGCACTGGGTGTTGTGCACAAACAATGAATCATGGAACACGACATCAAGAACTGATGATGTAATGTATGGCGATTAACATAACAATAAAAAAATTTTAAAAAAGAATGTGGCTTCAGATAAAATCTAGCCTTGGATTAATCAACAGAATGGAAGGGAGGAGTGTCTCCATAAAATTGCCCCACCTGGAGGCAAGGAGAGTAGGCTATGTTAGTCAGCTGGAGGATGAGTGCCCAGTCCGTAAAAAGTATCTAGAAGATTCTATACTCTGAAAGCACATGAACAATTAAGCAAAAAAAGCTGTGAAATTTCTCAAATTCTCTAAATCTAAGTTGGGAATAAAAATGCCAATCTTCCCTGTCCATCAAAACAAGTTTGTAACCCCCGTAGATATTCCTAAAGCATTAGGCTAGAATCACAAAGAATTGGCCAGTGGTAAACAGAACCCTAAGGTGACCCCATCATCTCCAACCCTGCATTGATACCCTGAGTAACCCCCTCCCCTTGAGTGCTGCAGGGCGATGCAGACAGCTACATTATGAACTGGCTATGGAGAGGGCCATGTGAAGGGAACCATGGGAGGCATCTGGAAACCACCAAGAGCAGTTCCCTGCTAATGGCCAGCAGGAAAACCGGAGAAAATCCTACTGTCCCAAGGTCAGTCTTGCCAAAAGCAGGAGGGAGCGTGGAAGCAGATTCTTCCCCAGTCGAACCTCCAGATGGGAACACAGCCTGATCAACCCATAGAGTGTAGCTTTGTGAGATGCCAAGCTGAGGACTCAGCTAAGCCATGTCCAGACTCCTGGCCTATAGAAACTGTGAGATGATAAAAGTGTGCCACTTTAAGCTGCTAAGTTTGTGATGATTTGATAGGTAGCAACAAAAACTAATACAGGGCAGCACTGAGTATTGGACTAGATTTGTAAGTCATGTGATGATTGACACTTATATATGTGTAAGCATATTGCAGAAGTGCGAGGGTTATTATTATACCTGTAGGAAAAGGGCTCAGAAAACTACTGTCAGGTATACTGTAATGTGTTCATTGAACAACATGCAATTAAGTGCAACAAAGTTCATTTTGGAACTCTATACAAGACTTCACACATATAATTTCAAGCACATCAGCACACAACAAATCATAATTTAGCAAGCTACAGAGACATTTTGATTCTTTAATTTGTTAATAAAACCCCACATTTCACATCTCAAATAAGTGCTCTCTATTATTTATATTATAATTATAATTGCATATTGTAGCAGTAGGAAATTTCCCATTTTATTTTCTTTTTAAGAAATAAAATTTAAACCTCAGGGTTAGAATAACAAAAGTTGACTCGCTATATTTTAAATGGCTTCAACCCACTTCTCATTTTAAAAATTGTAAAGATAGTCAAATATGGAGAGGAAAAGCCAAAGGTCAATTTCAAGGTGAAATTTCTGGTGTGGTACAGACTATGTAGGTGGACTGGGAAATACATGCTCCATCTTCTGAACTTAAAAAATATACGTAATTGATTTTCTACAATTTCCTGCAGTCTATTTTTTTTTTTAATCAGGAAAATAAACAAGAGTCAAAAAGCCACATAGCCATCAGTCAACTTTAGGGACACTTTTTCCTGAATGAGGCAGGTCAAGGGCATCTTTCTTGGATGGATGGGCATTCTCCCCACACTCCCCCTTGCAGACTGTAACCCTCTGCAGGTAGCAGACGGGCAAGAGCGGGGAATGTGCCGAGGCCCTACTTTCTGGGATGCTCTCTAACCATGAGTAGGGTAGCTTCAAGCCAGGAGCCTGGACCGGAGGGGAAGCCCATCCTGACAGCCAAAGAACCACACCCTACGCATCACCACTGATTTAGTTATGAAAAAATAAAGTGACTGATGGAGCAGGACATGCGTCAATGACAGTCACGCACTGGAAGTAATCAGAATTTGCCGGCTGTAGCTCTGCAGCTGCGCTCATTTGGTTGAGTTTGGGGTCTAACTCCACAGTTAGAGTTTGGGGTCTAACCCCTGGACTCCAAGTCACCAGGCCATTTGGCCTCCCATAGTTGGGAGTGCATGAAAAGCTTTGCAAATCGGCCATGGGCCTAGATACATAGATAAATGGTCGATAGATAGGTGATAGATAGACAGATGGTAGATACAGATGATACAGGTAGATGGTACAGGTACAGGTGTAGGTATAAATTGAGCTGCATTTACGTTTAGATCTGATTGCAGGAAGCTGCCAGCCTTGGAGAGCGGCAAATCCTGCTCCAGCCATCCTGTCTGTTGGCAAAACACTCAGCCTAGGTGGAAGTCTCCACATTCCTGAATGAATGGGAGAAAAAAAAAAAAACCCAACAGCCTCTGCCCTGTGTAGCTTCTGACTCATAATGGTATGCAAATGATGATGCAAGTAATTAGCATTAGTAATTAGAAAATGGGTTGGAGATGCTGACGACCTCTCCCAGAGATGCCGTTTGCATTCCGAGCAGAGGAAAGATTTGTTCGCAAATTACTTCCCAACAGGTCTATTAGAATTTCATTTCTGGGCCATTTATTTATTTATGCTGCTCACGATATTCAGGAATCAATTTATTGCTACCTGGAGATGACTTTCACTGATGGGGACAAAGACATTTCCCTGTCACTCTTAATACCGTTATTAGCATGAGTCCCAGTGGCTTCACCAGCTGCGCAAGAGCTGGTTTTGACTCCCTGTTGCGTGATCTGCAAATTCAACCTTTGCTATCTGAGATCTCACAGCTCTCCAGGTGGAGCCTGGGTGTGCCAGGAGAGCCTCTGGTACCCTTGAAATCCCTGCACTTACCCCCCACTACCTCTGCCTCAGGGCAACCTTGACCCCGTTGGAGGGCCACCATGCCCCTCTGTTCCTAAGCGACCTGGCAAACAGCTCTGGCTGTTAGGACAGATCTCCTTTCCTTGATTTCCGGCCTGCCTTCCATGACTCACACCCCAAAATTCTTGTTCTGGGGCCCTTGCAGAGCATGGAAAGTGCCCAGGAATCCCCGGAGTTGTGAGAAGGAAACACAACTCCCATTCAGAAATGAGTCAGGTTATTTGGCACAAGGCATGCCTCCGTATACTGTACAAACAAAACAAATTGACAGAATGATGAGGGAAGCCCCCAGGGAGAGCCGGTCACAGCTCAGTGCCGAGGCTGGTGGTGAGTGGCAGGGCCAGCTGCAGGTGATTGGCAGCGTGGAGAGCCTTCTTGAGCCCAAAGACCCCCAGCCATGGGAAGGGGGAGATGGCAGATGGTGGACACCCACCCAAGCTTCGAAGGACAGCAGCAGGGCAATGTGAGAACCACCCCCTTGTCCCACCACAGACTCCAAGAAGATGTGATTGGGCAAGAAAAGACTAAGAAGAGCTGGCTCTGCCATATCTATGCTATGTTCATAGCATAGATACTTATGGCAGTCCCATAAAGTGATACTTTCATAATCATCGATGGGGGCAGCCGGAAAACCAAAGGACTCCCCCTTAGCAATACTCTTATTTTGAAAAAGAGGGCCCTTCAAAGTATGGAAAAGTTAGTTTTGATACCTATGACCATTGTTTTACGTAATGATCTAACTCGTGTACTATTAATTAAAGCCTCTTAAAACTTATTATCATTAATTATCTTTTCTCCTCCTAAGTGAATCAAAAGAGGCCATCTCTTCCTCCCCCAAGAGGAATCTGGAACCTTTGGCAAATATCTGTTTAATGGATAAGAGGTATTTAATAAAACTCCAGGCTTGCAAATAAAAATATAAAATCTATTTAGCTCAAACGATCTCTTTGAAGGCCTTTCGCTCCATCAGATTTGGCTATAGAAAGCTGCATACTCAGTCGGGCAGCTAAAGAAATGAAGGAGAATAGGGCTCCGAGGGGTGCTTTGGATGTTTCCTTTTCTCCTTCTTCTCTGGTTCAAGTTTTTCCCAGACTCCTGCTGCTTCTTGGTTGTTTTAGCGGTCTGATACAATCAACCAGACCGCACCAGGGGCTATCCCGTGTGATGAAGGACGGACCCATCACAGCCAGAACCCCGTCAGCACACAGATGAGGTTTCTCCAGCTACGGGCTCCTTCATTCTCCCCGTTGTTCAACTATCTGGTTTCTTATTTCACCTTTCTTCCAGAGATTCTCCAGAGATCATTTATATGATTCTATGACAGCCTTGCGATATCCACATTACTGAACATCACAGGGAGTGGTCTCTGAGGAGGGTCTGCAATCAGAGCTGTGAATGTTGATCTTTCTTTCAAGACGTGTAAATCATGGATTTGTGTTGCTAAGGATGAATATCTGTGTCTTTTTCTTCATTGTCATTGGCAACACGGATTGTTTAATCCGTTACAGGGCACCCATGCCTTCAACATTTCGTATGGATGTTACAGAAATTCATATCCCCATCTTTGCAATATTCAAAACAAGCTTGACATAGAAACTTTTCCACTTTTAGCTTTAGGCTGAAAGTCAGGCTAAAAGCAGGGGAAGAGTGCCAAGTGGCACAGAACTTGCCATGCTGACCATCCTTGTGCCGGACACCGTGCCAGGGGCAGGACACACCACATTCCGTGTCAGCTCTCCTCGTGGCTCTGCCCAAACACACAATTTGTACACAATCATCTTCCCATTATCCGTGGGAAGGGGCAGGGTGTGCGGGGAGGAAGAGAGGCAGGAAGTTACACAGATGTCAAAATCACCCCAGGTCATCCAGAAGGTCTGGGCTATATTGACGTCCTTTAAAACACAGCGGGAGGGTCAGGCTCATCTTCCCAGTGGACAGTGTAATCAGGCAGGGCTGGCCTGGTACTGATTTCTTAGGACTGGGCACTGGCAGGAAAACGGGTGGCCAAGCCGGTGGGATCAAGTTCAACTGAAGCAATTATAAAGCAGGTGCAGGGCCTCTCAGACATGTGGGAGAAATGGGGGCACCACTTGGGCGTGCAGGAGTATGCCGTGGATATTACTGAAAGTGCCTAAAGCCAGCTGAAGCAGTATTGTTAAACTAGGAGAAAGCAGTCACTCCTGGATAAACACAGCAGCTGTTGGATGCTTTAAAGTTAATGTAATAGGGGCGCCTGGGTGCCTCAGTCAGTTAAGCGGCTGCCTTCGGCTCAGGTCACGATCCCGGAGTCCGGGGATTGAGTCCCACATCGGGCTCCCTGCTTCTCCCTCCGCCCCTCACCCCACTCGCGCTCTCTCTCTCTCTCACTCTCTCTATCAAATAGATAAATAAAAATCTTTGGAAAAAAAATAAAGTTAAAATAATGAAACACAATGATACCCACCCTTTCTAGCCCCTGTCCTAATTCTGGACAGTGAGCTAAAGTGCTTTGTGGATAGTCACCTACTTTATCCTCAGAGCAAGTCTCTCCGGCGGGCATTTATACTCCGTGCGACTCGGGAGGAAGCTGTGTGACCCCCGCAGTTCTGCTGAGGTCACACAGACACCAAGCACCAGAGCACAGGGGCCAGCCCAGCCTGCTGGACTCTCCTGTCAGTGCTCCCCGGGAAGGCAGGCTCCAGCAGGACAGTACCTCAAAGGGGCTCCCACTCCAGAGCCCATCACAAGCAGGCTGCCTCCACCAGCCCGGAAGAAGGAGAGAGTCGCCGACGCTTTTAATTTCTTCAACTTAAAAAAATACTCCTTTACTTCAATATTGCCCTTCTGCAGTTTTCCTTTATATTAGAATGTCCTTTCTTCAGTAAATTGATAGTGCTAAGGGAAAGTAGTCTTTTTGAATATCATTTTTAAAAAAATAGAAATCGGCCAACATATATGGTAACCCCAAATACATATCTACACCATGTGAGCCAGGTTGTCTGAGGGTCTGTGAGTGACCCAGCCAGCATCTGCATCTGTCACATGTGTTGGCAAAGAAAGGGTGGAGACGGGTGAGGTGTAGATGTGCACCATTGTCCTGGCCTCAGGGCCATCCTCAGGCCATCCTGAGAACATCCCACTATCTCCCGGTTAGAGGTAGAAGATCCGCTTCACATCCCGTTCCTGGGTGGACCTGGGCACCTGGTCCACCGTCTACTCAGAGGCAGTGGCCTTGCCTGCTAGACAGCAAATGTCTCCAGAAGATGTGTCAGTGGGGTCCATACTCAAAGAGGCTAAGTGGCTGTTATGTTCCTTCTACTCTGCTCTCAGGACAACCTGCAGGTCCTTCTTCCTTTTGTGCTAGGAGGATTCTGCCCCTTCTTCTATCTACCCAGGACCTCTTTCCAGCAGACTTCCCCTCCCCGCGGCTGACCTCGCTAGTCCCTGGGAGTGGAGAAACTGGTTCTCCAAGAATCCTGTGGCTTTATGCTTATCTTGATTTTTCTCCAGAGATTCCTTTGGGTCTTTTTCTCTCTGCTTTGGTATAGGCTGGGGTGACCTGGCAGATGGGGAAAAGCAGAAGGGAGGACCAATATTCCAGCTGTGCTATGGACTGAATGTGTGTGTCCCCTCAAAGGCATACACTGAAGCTTAAATCCCAATAAGGTGATGGTACTTGGAGGCAGGGCCTTTGGGAGGTGATTAGGTCCTGATGGGGGAGCCCTCAAGAATGGGATCAGCACCTTTATGAGAAGAGGAGGAAACTCAGGATCGCCTTATCTCTTCTCTCCGCCACTGAGGACACAAGAGAAGGCCATCTGCAAATCAGGAACCAGGTCCTCAGCAGATGCCATGTCTGCCAGCGCCTTGATCTTGGACTTCCAGCCTCCAGAATGGTGAGAAATAAGTGTCTGCCGGTTAAGCCTACACCCCCGCCCCCAGCCCGTGGTAATCGTTACGGCAGCCCGAACGGATCACTAGAGGTGCCACCCGGCCCCTACCTGAGCACACACCTGTCGTTGTTTGGATGGGAAGAAGACTTGCTAGCAGACACTGAGCACTGGCTCAGCCCTGGGTGAAGCACTGACTTGCACTTCACTTAGCACCAACAACTCTGTGTGGAAACTTTTATTATCCTGATCTTGTAGATGAGACGGCTGAGAAATGACGAGTTTGGGTAAATTTTTCCAAAGGGCCATAGTTGGAGAATCAGGATCAAGTCTCAAATCCATCTAACTCCAAGGCCAGCTGGTCTCAGTCCACGCAAACAGCAACTGTGCAGTACAATGTGCACTAGTCTCTGCCACGTGCCTCCTTCCCCTGCCTGGAGGCACTTCCCTTATGCATAACAAGGTGCCTCTCCTCTTGGCTGGCTGAGCAAGTTCAGCTCTGACCCTACTACAGCAGAGCCCCTCCAGAGGGGAAGTTTCCATAGTGAGAAAATTCATCCACAGGGCCTGTGCCTCCTCTTCCTCCTTATTCAGAATCCCAGATGCTTCATGGGAAAGTGTATTCAGAGGATAAAGCTTCCCCGTGGCCTTCCTTACAGGGTCTCCCTCCATCTGCACATTGAACTTAATCTTATAAAAAAAAGCCTCCTTAGCATTTGAAACCCTTGTCCTTTGTAGTCAAAGGATCACAGACCTTGGGACTTTTCACTCTACAAGAGTAAGAGCGAGATAGCACTTACCCCCCTCTACCCGCCTACTTTCACTACCTCTCTGGGGAGAGCTTAATTTTTACTTGAGACTTGGGTGCAATTCTCTCCACATGTCACCAGTGATGACAAGACCAGTCAGGGGTCTTTGGGTGGACCCAGGGTAAATTGCAAAGACAGGTGCCTTCTGCCCAGGCAGTCTGAAAATATCACACGGATGCTGGGAATCCATGTATTGGAGCAAGGCAGAGGCTCTGTGCTTCTATATCTGGTTTATGGGGATCAAATCCAGAGCATAGACCCCCAACCTAAACATCGGAACACATGGACACAGGGTATTTGGGTCATGGGTCACAATGAAGTCTTCTTTCAGTATGTACATATAAAGAAGATTTCAGGCCAGTTGTAAAATGTCAAGGAACCCTGAATTTCAGATTTTCAGTAGTTTGCATATAGTCACTAAGGATGCATCCCTTTAACATTTTACTCATGCCAACTGTTATGCCAATAAGAAAATCAGTTGTGCGAAAGATTTATTTATAATACAAGGAGTTTCTAGCCGGGGGAACAACTCTAGAAATTTTCAACAAATTTGAAAAGAAATATCTGAAATATAACAGAAATAATGACAATTTTGGAGTAGGTATTCTTTTGAAAATTAAGGATTTGTAGATGAAACTATAGCTAATAAATTACCATCTACTCACTCAAAACAAGTTGAGAAAAATAAAATAAAATATACCTGAAACTTACAGTTGAAAATATTTATTTTTTGGAAATCTGTGTTCGCCATTATTGAGTTTTTGTTTTTCTGGGGGAAAAAAAAAAGATTTTACAAATTATTAGAAATTGACCAAAAGGTAAAAAAGAAGAAAGAGCTCAAATGATGAACTCAGTTTGATTCCTATAAAAACATCCAAAATTCTAAAATGTATCATTAGCATATCTATTATTCCCTATTGCTATATAACAAATCATCATAAAATGTAGTGGCTTAAAACAACCATAATTATATTTTGCCTCTCATGGATTCTGTCAGGAATTCAAGAGCAGCTTGGTTAGGTGGTTCTGGCTCTGAGTTTCTCGTCAGATTAAGTTAAAACGGTTGTCTGTAATCAACTGAAGGCTTGCCTGGGGCTGGAGGACCCAGTTCCAAGGTTGCTCCCTCATGTGGCTGGCAGGTTGGTAAAACAAGTTATTTCTTTACCATTGCACCCAAGTCTCAAGTAAAGTCTTCACCCACATCACCATGTGAACCTCAACATGAGGCTGCCTTTACATGGCTATAGCTTCCCCCAGAGTAAGTGATCCAAGAGATCAAAACAGACACTGAAATCCCTTTCATGACCTAGCCTCAGAAATTGCACGTTGTAATTTCCACCATACTCTACTGGGTGCACAGGGCCAGCCCTGAGTAATGTAGGGGGGGAGATACAAAGTGCTCATACCGGGATGAGAATCATCGAAGGCCATCTTGGAGGCCTGTTATTACAGGATAACGACTGAAATGTATGGGTGAGGTCACCGTTATCTAAGATTATAAGATGATACATCATAATACATATTTCAAGTGAAATGAAAGAATAATAGCCAATCTAATAGTGAATATTTTCTTTTTTAAAATATTTTACCTACATATCTATTTATCTAAGAAAGAGAGAGCATGAGGTGGGGGAGCGGGGAGGAGCAGAGGGGAGAGACATGGAGGGGGAAAGAAACTCTAGGAGACTCCGCACTGAGCGCAGGGCCTCGACATGGGGCTCTATCTCGCCGCCCTGAGATCCTGACCTGAGCAGAAACCAAGAGTCAGACGCTTAACCCACTGAGCCACCGGGGTGCCCCAAATAGTTCATATTTGCCATGGACATTTTAGTAAATGTTGCTGTTGTTGTTACTGATTTTACTAATAAAGAGGTAACGAGAATCTACACACATCAATTATAAAAGTATTTCTACAAAAAGAAATCGAAGTGGATTTTGGTGAAATGGCATGGTCTGGGATGCCACGACCCACAGGAGGCAGGGCCACTCAGTTGGGAAGGAACTTTAACAAACTTCCTGAAAGATATGCTAATCACTAAATATGTATAATTGCTCTATAAATATATATATTTCTTTTATATATATTATATATTTCCTTTCCATGAATGTAATTTGAGATTTTGTGAGAAGCTGAGTAATTTTCAAAATGATATTAAGATTGTTTTATTAGTATTGGTCTACATTGTGTATTTTAGAATATGTAAAAAAAAAGTGGCTTTAAAAAAACAGAATATCTCTCTCTGTTTTTAGAAAGAAGACCAGAGATCAGCAGTCTAGGGCTGGTATAGCAACTCTGTGATCATCAAGAACCCTTCTCTCTTCCTGCTCTACCCTCCAAATGCCTGGTCTCCATTTTTATGTTTGCTTCATAGTACAAGAGTGATGACAGCTAGAGCTCCATCAGTCTGAATTCCAGGCTATAAAAGAGAAGGAGGCGGAGGAGAAGAAGAAGAAGAAGAAGAAGAAGAAGAAGAAGAAGAAGAAGAAGAAGAAGAAGCAGCAGCAGCAAAATAGGGGGCACACCTCCCAGTGCAGCTAGTTGACTTGAAGGAGCTCCTTAGAAGTCCCACTTGATGCTTCTGCTCATACTACACTGATGGGACTTCATTACATTGCCACATCTGCCTGCAAGGAGAGTTGGGAAATGTAATCTTTGTTCTAAGTAGCTAAAATCAGGGTTATTTCTCTGAATTTTCTTTAAAAAGGCAGTAGAATTGATATTGTATAAGAAAAGAGCAATCTTTACTACAATTGTCAATTTTTATAAGACATGATTTACGCATTTATAAAAAAAGATTGACAAATTAAAGATATCAACAAAGGAAAGTAAAAATATATCATACTGGAATCTACCTAACAGTTTCAAACATGTTGGGTTGTTTGTTATTATAATAGGGATTGAGGACATTTTTAAATGGTTGAAGTATTGGAAGTTTATTAACAATTCCACAGTGATATAAGCGACCAATCTAAATTGTCATGTCTTTACCAAATGCTGAGTGTTCCAGACTTTTAAAAATATGCTTCAAAGAGAAATGAGAGATAATTTTTCTTTTTTTTTCCAAAAGGAAAGAGGGAAAAGAAATACTGTATTTATGATTTGAGAGAAATGATAAAATTTTCAAAGTAACGTGGAGAGAATAAAGGAGTGAGGCCAAAATTAATTTCTGAGGATTTTGAAGCCATAGGAGCTTCCTCTTTAGAAGAGATGAAATATTGGGGAGGCAAGTAGGAAGTGTGTAAGAAGGAGGATTGCAGAAATATGGTGAGCAAATGGAGAGGACAGTATGAAATCATTATCTGTTACATAGGTATGTAATTGTATGTGTAATTGTGTAATCAGTAAATATTACCAATGTTTGGAGACTTAGAATAAAAATACATTGTAATTGGGGCGCCTGGGGGGCTCAGTCATTGAGCGTCTGCCTTCGGCTCAGGTCATGATCCCAGGGTCCTGGGATCGAGCCCCGCATCGGGCTCCTTCCTCCGGGGGAAGCCTGCGTCTCCCTCTGCCGCTCCCCCTGCTTTGGGGTCCTGCTCTCGTTCTCTCACTCTCTGTCAAATAAATAAATAAAGTCTTTAAAAAAAAAAATAAAGATACATTGTAATTAAATTTTTTTCATTATTTTTTTGTTTGAAGTGTAGTTGATGTACAATGTTACATTAGTTTTAGGTATACAACACAGTTTTTTGACAAGTTTATACACTGTGCTATGCTCACAGCAAGTGCAGGTCCCATCTGTCACCATACAGTGTTGTTACAATCGTATTGGCTGTGTTCCCCATGCTGAGGCTTTTATCTCCATGACTTATCCAGTCCATAACTGGAAGCCTGCATCTGCCACTGCCCTTCACCCGTTTTGCCCATCCATCCACCCCGTCCCCTCTGGCACTACATTTTAAATTTTAAAGTAACTAAAAAATGAAAAAAAAATTCATTTACTGAAAAAAGAAAAAATCAGAATTATATTTAAATGAAAAGGGTCACTGTATGAGGTATATTAAAAAATCAAATGTGTGTGTGAATTTTACAGATTTATTGCAAATTCCAGCCCGAAAAATGCAGTATGCTTGCACTCTGAAACTCTCTGTTGTTATCCATGTGGGTAATTTCGGCTGTTTGTGATATGGTCCTGAAAACAAAGTTACTGCGTGGTCAGCGCTGCCAGATTTTGAGTTGACCTAGCCAATCATGACAAGTGAGGGCAGAGGGCTCATTTTCAATTCTAAGTTGCCTACTTAGAATATACTTACACTGCTCAAGGGGGAATGGAAGCTAGAGGTTCGGAGACCTGACACAGCCTCCTACTGAGTGGAAATTGTAACCAAATTCATGGAGCCTGAAGGACTCGCTACTGGTGTATAAAATCTGGCTGCTACAACAGAGCGAAGGTGATGGCTTATTAACTCAATTTCCCCGTGAGAATTTTATACTTCAGTTACTGTGAGCTAGAGCTCCAAATGTGAGCTAGAGCTCCTGCGATTGCTCCTAATTGTGCCTCTCTCCTTCTTTCTGTGAGGTTACATTTTAAAAATTGAAAGGCCATTTTATGAAAATATTTCACACCATCCAAAAACAAATAATTAGTTATTTCCGGCCAAGATGGATTAACAAGGAATGGTTTTTAAGAAAGTAAAAAACTGAAAGTACAGACTCCGATACTTCAATCAAATAGTAACCCAGGCGGTGCTGTACTTTATGTAGGTATCCTTAGAGTCCATAATCAGTCGACTCGACTGTCAGTCAATGGGATTATCTTAGAAGATTTGGGTGGCTGGATTCAATCAGTGTAAGGCCTGAAGAGCAGAGCTGAGCTTTCTTGATGAAGAAGAAATTCTACCTTTGAATAGTAGCTTCACCTTGTGCCTGAGAATTCTGATCTCTGCTCCTGATGGGATCTTTTATAATTTTAGATTTGTCTGGCCCGTTCCCACACTCACGTAAGCCAATTCCTTACCAGAAAGCTCTTAATACGTATTTCCTACTGACTCCCTAACTCTAGTTGAACCCTAACTGATATGCCCTTCAATTAAAGGGCAGAGATTTTCCAAGTAGGTAAAACTGCAAACGCAACTATATGCTGCCTACAAGAAAACCACCTCAAGGATGAAGACACAGGGGCGCCCGGGAGGCTCAGTCAGTAAAGCAACTGACCCTTGATCTCAGCTCAGGTCTTGATCTCAAAGTAGCGAATTCAAGCCTCGCACTGGGCTCCACCGTTAGGCATGGAGTCTACTTAAAAAAATATAAATATATAAATGAATAAAAATAAAGGTAAAGACACAGGTTAAAAGTAGAAGAGAGAAAAGATAATACACTGATCAAAAGAAAGCTGGAGTGGTTTTATTAATATCACACAAAGTGAATTCCAGAGCAAACAATAATAAAAGGGGTAAAGAGGAACATTTCACAATGATAAGGGAGTCAATTCATCAGGGAGACACAGCAATTTTAAATGTGTATGCATCTAACTGAGCTTTGAAATATAAAAGCTGATTTGACCAAAGCACAATTACAGTTGGATTTCAATCCTCCACTCAGTAAAAGAAAAAAATAGATTAAAAGTCAGTTCAAAGTAAAAATTAAAATATCTTTTATGATTTAACCTTAAAAGTAACACACTGTCACTTCTGCTATATTCTATTGGGTACACAGATCCAATGTGCAGGGTAGTATACAGGGTATAAATACTAGGAGATGAGAATCATTTGTGGCCACGTAGAGACTGGCTATTACAGAATAACAGGTAACACTGGGTGAGATTGTCATTATCTAAGACTATAAAGTATTACATAGTAATATACTTGCTAATGCAATAAAAACACTAGCCAGTCTAATAGATGATATGAGCATTTTAATCATAGCAATGTTGTGATTGTTTTCTTCTCATTAATAAAGAGATAACTGGAATCAATGCACATGGGTTATAAAGATATTTTTACAACAAATCAAAATTGATTTTGATAAAATAGGGGCATGGCCTATGATGGCACTGCAATAGGAGCTGGGGCCATACAACTTGGAAGGTATCTTTATTAACAAACTCACTGAAGTGTATAGTAATCACTACATATGTATAATCACTCTAAGTATATACTTTGTCATGCACCTCATTTGAGATTTTTTGTTAAAAAAACCCAACAGGAGTTAGTGAGACAACCCAGAAATTAGCATCAGCCAGGAGCTGATGCCATTGCTAGCTGGAGGAACAAAGAGAGAAAGTGGACCTACCAAAGCCCAGAGATGGTGTCATGTGTTAGAAGCTGGGTATGTCTGGTCTGAGCTGGGTCCACAGAGGAGACATGGCCCACGTTAGTGGTAACACCAAAGGCAGAGAAAGAAGAGAAGAAATGCTTTGGCTTCTCCATTCCCTCACCCTCCAGTCTCTCAACAATGCCTCACTTTGGCCAAATCCATTTGGAAGCCAGTTAATAAATGTGTTAGCTTCCTATTGCTGCTGAAACAAATCAGCTCAAACTTTCAACACACCGTCACATAAATTTATTTCCTTACAATTCTAAAGATGAGAAATCCAGAATCAGTTTCATTGGGCTAAAGTCAAAGTGTTAGAATGACTGGTTCCTTCTGGAGGCTCTAGAGGAGAATCTTTTTCCTAGCTTTTTCCCAGCTCTAGAATAACTCCCTGCATTTCTTGGCTCACAGCCCCTTCCTCCAACTTCAAAGTCAGCAGGGTAACATCTTCAAATTTCTTTCTCTCTGTTCCCACTCTCTACTTCTGTTGTCACAACTTATTCTCTCTGATTCTAGTGGTTACATGGACCCACCTAGATAATCCAGGGCAACCTTTCCATCTCAAGACCTCTAGTTTAATCACATCTGCAAAGTCCCCTTTGCCATGTAAAGAAATATATTCACAGGTTCTGGGGACTAAGACATGGACATCTTTGGAGGGCCATTATTCTGTCTACCACAATAAGGGAGACTGGGAAGTGTCTTCTGCTCAGGCCTCCTGGGTACGGACATAGAAGGGATTGGAAAAAGAATGGATCTCAAGGCAAAGAGATCCCAAGACAACACTCATTTAGAGAATAAGTTCTCTAAATTTTCACTGTTGAAATCTTACACAAACGACTTCATTTCTTTGTCTTTCTCTTCCTAAACACTATCTATTAAGGAATTATTGTCTTCATCACATCCTCTACCCAGAATAGAATAGACACAGGAGACAATGCTGCCTAACTGAAAACAATTCACTGGCAGACAATGATAACACAAGCGGCAAGTTTTTCCTCTGGTTTTGAGCTTGTAGAAACCAAGTGGGTTTTTTTTTAAACCATATTTGGATTTTAATCTTTCACTTAGTCCTTCCTTTCCAAACTATATAGGTTTGCTTTTCCTATGTTGCGTTTGCTAAAGAGGAAAAGGAGCAATCCCCACACACTGTCAACTAGGACATTTAAGATCTTTAATCAAAAGACATGTTATCACAACAAGAACATTGGGTCTTCTTAACGGAGGTGGATCCCAAACTGTGACCTATGCAGAGCCTCAGCATCTCTCTATACATCACCTTCTTACCTCCATATCCAGGTTTCCATAAGCCAGCATTACACCTGCCCACTGTCAATCCACCATCTTCCACCATAGCACTGTCCTGACATGCAACTTTAGAGGCTGGCCCCTCGAAAAAAAGGGACCTTAGCGACTACCATGGTTCATTTGCTTAGGTCAGTTTTACTGTCTGTGTACAACTGAAAAGACATAACCCAAAATGGTCACTGGCATCTTACTCATCGATCATGCCAAGCATCTGATAGGGTCTAATTGGTAAAAAAGGAAGGTCAGGTAATGGCTAGTCTTCAGATAGTAGAGGAAATCTGTGATTGGTTACTCCCACTTGCATTATGCATTGATATCAAGAGTGGCCATGAGGAACCAAAATGTTAAGACTGCCAATGAATTGTAGATGTTTAAGAAAATGCTAGAATACAAACTCCATGAGGGCAGGAACTCTGATGGTCTGTTTGCCATAGAATCCTCAGCACCTAGGGCAGTGCCTGGCTCAATTGAATGCTGTCTCAATACTCATTGAATGAATATATTACTTAATTTAACTTTAAAAAAATCATTTGCTACAACATTACTCCCTTTGGACTGAAAATCTATAAACTTTACCCATTACTATGACTCATTCTTTCTTTCCCCAAATCGTGTATATAAAAAAGTTCAAACATACAAAAAAGTTGAAAGAATAGTAAAATAAATATTCATACACATGCTATCTAGTTCAGTAATTATTAACAGTTTATTGTGTTTAATTTATTTTTTTCAATATTTCATTTATTTATATTTGTAGACAGGCATGTGTACCAGTTAAAGCTCAGAGATACAGAACCACTACACATCTATATATCTTCATATCTATATTTGCTTTTATATAGCTGTAAGGCCATTACCTTCATGTCTGATGCTGGAGCTCGAAGTCCACAGGGCAAGAGTCAGAAGGGAAGACTGATGTAAAATGGAAGAGATCAAAGCAGGAACCACACAAGGGTGGACAGATGGCTACTGCTTAGAGAACAGCCGAAGCCTAGAGTTGGCAGATTCGAACCATTCTTGCTGCCTCCAGCCTTGATGAGGCGGATGCCCTGCAAAAGCCGGGTTCTTTCTCATGAAGCTGAACACACACAACTGACCCAAGAACTGGAGAACCTGAAGGGAAATCCAAGGGAAGGTGGACTGGTTGCAGCCCCAGATGCTCATTCATGCCAACAAGCGGAAAGGTGAATCAGCTGCTCAGGGATGTGCAAGACCTAGAGGATGGCTCCTGTGTCCCTGTGCCCTCAGAATCTCCCACAAATGTCCTTTGTGGCCCACGGAACCGGAAACATACAAGAAAGGTGATCCTGGAAACAGGTCAGCATAGCCAAGCAAACACATTACAAAACCACCATCTTGAATTAAGCTTCAAAAGTGCTACCATTCCACCTCTAAATTATTCAACTTTCATCTCAAGTTTCCCTTCCAAAATGACAGAAGAGCCACCTGAGAAATGATAATGGCAAATGTTCAGCTCTTGTGAGTGGTATGGATTAAGTGTTCGGAACAAGCCCTAGTCACTGTTGCAGTTCGATTTTACTCTCATTTGACACAGTATCTTCTGTTTTTGGAAAGATTTTGTTAAATTCACCTGGCCTGGTCTGGCATTGATTTTTACTTTGCTCCACCAAACAATAGAATAAGATCATCAGAATCATTTTGACAAATACTAAACTTTTTCTTTTCTTCGGGAAAAACAAGTTAGCATAAAATTTCTCACGGGAGCCTGCCTCCCAACTAACAGCTTGAGTTTTAAAATGAATCCTTTGACAAATGGCTTTTCTCCTGTTCCCAAGCTGCTATGACAAAATCTCCATCCTGAAAAAAGAAAACATTCCAAATGTTTCTTCTTGAAGATCTGTATTATAGCTCTTACGAAGTATCATTCTCTCCTGTTTTGTTTTTGAAGGGGTTCAGAAGAAGCCTCCCCAAAATTTGCTACTTTGGCATGTGGACTATTTTAGATTGAAGGCAATCAAGACCCAGCAGACTCAAGAAAAACTTTCATCTCTCCTTTAAACTACCTAAAAGAATTTGGATAGGGGTCCAAGCCCAGAAAGAGAGCTATTACCAAGCAATCACATTTTTATCTTAACGACCTATCCACATGGCAGGACAAACACCTGATTACCAAACATCTAAACTCAACTTCCTGTGAACTGCCCTCCTTCCCTTTGAAGCCCCAGGCCCTATCCTTTTCCTCAACTCAAGATGATATAAGCCTCAGTTGTCCAGCTTGTCCTCAGGTCTCATATTTTTAGAGCCCCCCCACACATACATAATTACATTAGTTTTTCTCCTGTTAATATGTCTTATGTTAATTTGATTATTATACCAGTCAAAAAACATAGAAGGGTTTTTGGAAAGGAAAAAGGAAAAAATTCTCCCCACCAACATTTTCTTTTCTTGGCACTCCTTGGGTAGGCATTGCTGGAGTGAAGACTAAACCTGTTAAAAAATTTATGTATTATCTCTCATTAGAATTAGACTATCCCTTCAGCTTCTGAAACTCAAGTTGAATTAGGAACAACAGATGAAGAATTTGTAACCAAGCAAAACTCCATAGCAACAAGTAATTAAAGTTGATTATAACTGTAAGATATTTACTCAGGATTTTTTTTTAATTCTTAAGAAAAATTCAATATGAAAGAACATCTCAGAATTTCAAGGCACGTAAGTTGGCAACAAGTAAAAACCATTCATGTTAGGTTCAGTCATTCAAAAAAGGGGTGCATGTTTTAGGCTTGATAAAAAGCTTTGCTTTGAGAATTCCAACAAAGTCAGCTCCCCAGTGAAGCCTGGGATGAATTCCTTATGTATGTTTCTAATCTGCGTGCAACCCCGAGTGGATTCTTCTCTAGTGACAGCTCTGTCCCTGGTGGTTTGGTTTCCAGACTAGTCCACAAAAACTTGTTTTACCCACATATACCCAAATTACAGCTCTAATCATACTATTTCAACTACATCTAGCTGCATTGTTTCATGGAAAATAACTCTTGAATTCCAAGTTGCCATGCCAAGAACACATCTTCCCTGAACTTAAGAGCCAGAACAAGCAACTGCAGTGGGTTTAAATTTTACTTAGTAAAATATAACTCTAGATTAGCACTTCCCAAAACATCCCTTGGAAAGTTCCCCAAAACAGAAAAGGAGGGGAAGTCCAATCAAATAAGCTCAGGAAATTGTAGGGGAGGAAAAATAATTGCCCCCCTACCCTTCTGAGTTCCTAGTTGAGACCCCTAAATAAAAGACAGATGAACAAGAGAAAAACAAACTGAAGTTGATTAACATGTGTACCTCACGTATACACGGGAGATACCCAAGGAAAAGTGAGTAACTCCCCAGGTGGCCTAAGGTACCATCTTTAGCTTAGCTGTCATCTTTAGCTAAAGATGAAAGGAAGAAAGATATGTGTCGGGGTAGGAGAGGCCAGTCACAGAGCGGTTGCTAGGAAAGCCATGGTAAACAAGGGCAAGGATGTTATGCAGATTTGAGTGGTGACTTCTCCACTGATAGAAGTTTCTCATGATTTAGAGCCATCCTTCTCTTCCTGGTACAGAGAAAGAGATACCCATACAAATGGAGATTTCCTTTATACATGTTAATTTCCCTTTAAAAAAGGTAATTTCAACTCCATATTCAGAGCTTTTCCTGTGTCGGCTGTGTCTCAAAATAATCAGCTCAAAATTATCCTTATGCCAAAGAAATATATTTTGGAGTAGCATATTCGTGTACCCTTCAAAATGCTGCACACCCTCTCTGTGTCTCTGAAGACTTCAGTTCATATTAGTATATGTTAAAGAATGATTACAGCAGACAATTTTGGTGATATGAACAAATTTTATTTAACACTCCATGGTGTGAGCAGTCTCCATGAGAACTGAAAAATGGGGCAGAAGGCAGGAAGCTTTCATAGGGTAAAGAATGAGGAGACTGGGCCTCCTCTTTTGCCCTTCAGCTGGAACCAGATGCCACCATCAGTTTATGACTAGCCCTGTCCCAATCGAGCCTTCAGATGAGCACCCAGCCCTTGAGGGCAGCCTGCGAGGGACAGGGAAGCAGAAGGCCCAGCTAAGCCACCCTCAGGTTCCTGACCTGTAGAAATTGTGAGATAAAAAGTTGTGTTGTTTTAAGCTGCAAAATGGAGGTAATTTGTTACACAGAAACAGATTAAGCTACATTTGGAAAACTTCCACTTCCCAAACTCCTTTTTTTTTTCCTTTTTATTAACATATAATGTATTATTTGTTTCAGGGGTACAGGTCTGTGATTCAACAGTCTTGCACAATTCACAGCGCTCACCATAGCACATACCCTCCCCAATGTCCATCACCCAGCCACCCCATCCCTCCCACTCCCCTCCCAAACTTCTTATATACTTATATACTGTATTAGTTTTCTAAGGCTGCCATAACAAATTTCCAGAAACCGGGTGGCTTAAACAAGAGAAATGTATCTGCTCACAGCTCCAGAGGCTGGAAATCTGAAATTAATGTGTGTGCAAAGACATGCACTCTTTGAAACCTGAAAGGGGATCCTTCCTTACCTCTTCCCACCTTCTGGTGGTAGCTGCAGTCTTTGGTATTCCTCGGCTCACAGCTGCATAACTGCATTCTCTGTCTCCACCTATACATGCCCTTCTCTGTGTGTCTGTCTGCACATGGCCATCTTCTCATAGGGACATCAGTCATACTGGACTCGGGGCCCACCCTACTCCAGGATGACCTCATCTCCATCACATCTACAATAACACTATTTACAAATAAGTTGGAGGCACTAGGGTTCAGACCTCACATATCTTTTTTTTTTTTTCTTTTTTGTGGTTGGTGGAGGGGGCAAAAAAATTCCACCCATAATATATAAAAGGATGCTTTTAACGACGTGATGCCATTTTCTGAATTAAACAAGCTTAATCTGGCCACTATCTTTTTACAGAGAGTAAAAGTTTATGTTATTCCTGATCCATGTGAGACTGATTAAATACAAAACAGAAAGTGAGAATTGTCAGGGACATCAATCACTTATAAAACCCAATGATGCACAATGTAGAATAAATCTCCTGGCCAGATGACCTTTATAATATTTCCGGTTGACACAATTATTATTCAGCGGGGGAAAGTGGCAGGGCATGAAAAGGGTAGCATTTTGTTTCTACCACTGACGTGACTAATAGGGCAGCTGGGAAGCTTATGGATCTGGAAGATGACAGTAGTTTAAGAAGAAACACAATGTTTGGTACAGTTTCCAAATAAGGGTTTTTATAATGGTAACAAGATACCTTAGATAATGCTCCACAGTCTCCTTTTATAGTTCCTCCCTGGCAATGTACCTTTTACATACTGGACACCCAACATGTGTCCATGAACTACAGGATCAGCACAACAGGACTGGAGGTGCAGAGCAGCTTGGGCAGAAGGTGTGCTCGGAGAGTGTTGTCCTCCTTCTCATATGAGTGAGGGGAAGCCTGGGAACATGAAGTGTTTCAGGGTGTCGTGGAAATGACTTACACATGGTCATTTCCAGGTGTTAAAACCAGATTTTCTGATTCAGGGCCTTGTACCTCTGTCCTACATAATGCCTAGAACAACAACAAAAGGTGTGTTATTGGGAGGCTGAATCAGGAGTAAGGTAACATAAGCCACGAAGAGGAGAGGAACAAAGAAGAGAGTGTCTACGCTTCTCTGAAAAAAAGTCCAGGCTTGTGGGAGGGGGGCTGTCTGCAGCCCCTCGTCTCCTCCTCTTCCCTATAAGGCAAAGGCTAGAATGGGTATGTGTGCAAGATGTCCTGAGGAACCTGAAACCCTTTCTGAGCATTACAACAGCAACAGTCAGAAACACTCTAATCAAAAGGCAAGAACTAATTGGAGAATAGGAATCTTAATTAGCTTGCCCATCAATAACAAAATTCTAAAACGTTATCCATTAGGCAAGGACCTTGGCGCAGAAGCAAGGATTAAGAAAAATCTCAGTAAATTGGGTCATCGAGTTATGATCTTCCAGACAAGCATTGCTCCATTGACTTTACCTATTTTCTCTGATTATTAAAGACCCTCACCAGAAAAGCCCATTGATCCACCAAAGCATAACATTCAAAAAGCATGTGCAAGATCTGTTCAAGCTTCTACAGGCTGCAGTCTGGTCATCGGGACACTGGACCCTGGTGCTGGTCTTTGTGAAAGTAGCTGATGGTCTTGGGCAAGCCCCTGGGCCATGGCTTAATGGGCTCTGGTATCATGTATAAAATGAGATGAGCCAAATGTGATAGTCTATCACACAACCCCCTGCCATAATGGCCCGCCCAAAATGGCTCGAATAATAAAGAATGGATCGGCTCTGGAAGTACAGGGATTTGGGGGCTTCATTGAACTCACTGGCTCTGGCTCCAAGCCTCAGATTCTTAGCTCTGCCTCGTGCCCTGCCTCAGCTTCATCTTTGTAGAAGAAAGACCCATAAGGCAAGAAGCCATGAAGCCATACCCAGCAGCCTCTAGCACACTCTCCCTTGCCGGTCCCTGGCTGGAATGGATTCACATGCCCATTTCCGGAGCAGTCACTGGGTGGAGTTGGCAGTCTGGCAGCCGGCTACAGTCACTCTGCCCCCCGGCTTCCAGGGGCACAGAAGACCTCTGCACTTCTGCCACAGGTATGCTCTGAAGCTCACCCAACTCCAAAGACTCAGCAAATTTTATGAAATGACACAAACAAACCAAAACTTAGAAAAACTAAGGAAACCAGATAGCAGCGTAATGTTAAAGAAAAACAATTTAACTAAGTCGACCCAGAATTTTCTAGTGATACGCACACACACTGAGGACCCATATCTATTAGCTCCCCGCTAACTTCAAAAGGGAGTTACATGCACATGTCCTTTTCCTCTGTGAGGGTTTTACTGCTACAGGCCTTTCCTCATGCACGTGTGGTTGCCTCTTCCTAAAGAGGCATTGGCATAAGTTGCTAAGAGGAAGGTTGCATACTTTTTAGTGTGTGTGGCTGTGCATGCTTGTGCATCCTTACCTGAGTGTGTGGCCCGAGTGTGTGGTTGTGCACCTGTGTTGTGTTTCTTTCTTTGAGTCAAGACGGAGGATTGTCCGATAGTTATTGGCCAAATAAATAAGGCATCTCATATTTAATTACACGAATCAGCTTCTTTCTGGGCTAAATTTTTAAAGTCATTGTCAGATTCCAGGTCAGAATTACATGGACATATTGTGTAAGTTTATGGCAGGACACAGTCTCTTATAAACTTACAAATGAGACAAAATAGTTAGTTTGCGAATGATTCCATGATTTATTTTATTGCCTTTAATTATAACCTTTCGTGTCAAGATGGTAGTTCATATAATAATAAAATGTTTTATTCAACTGAAAAACCGAGGTAGGCTCCCAGAAGAATCGCTTCTGTTTAATACAATCATGACCTTTTTGACAGTGATTTTGGCAAGAGCTTGACTTCAGGTATCACCTTTGAGCACATAGGACGGCTTGGTGTGGCTCAGATACATTTGCTCCAATACTTAGCAATGAACATGCCAATGCCCTTCAAATGGGCCTTTCAAACATTAGCAGGGGAGTAGAATCTTGGAATCTTCGAGTTTATTTAGCTCACTGCTCTCATTGCCCAGATATGTCACCAACGTGAAGTGAAACTTACAAGCATTACCAAGGTAAAAATAATTTGATGTTAGCCCAAAACAAGTGGAATCGCAGATCCTTTGACTCTAGATAAATAACAGTTTTCCGTGGTTTTTCTATGCTGTCTTCTTCAGAACAATGGGGCCCACGGACTTCTTGGGCTACCATTTTGTGCAGTAGCCAATACGTTCATGCTACTCCAACATGGGGACTAAAGAGCTTCCCCATGCAACTGTTATTCCAGCTGCTTAAGGATGACTGGCTAGAGCTGAGGATTTGCTTTAATTTGTTTTTATCTTTTAAAGATTTTATTTATTTACCTGAGAGAGAGCGCACGCATGAGTTAGGGGGCAGGGGCAGAAGGAGAGGGAGAAGCAGACTCCCCGCTGAGCGGGGAGCCCGACGCCAGGCTCCATCCCAGGACCCCAGTATCACGACCTGAGCCGAAGGCAGATGCTTAACCGACAGAGCCACCCAGGCGCCCCAAGGGTTTGTTTTTAGAGCAGGGACCGATAAAAGAAGAGGCCCAAAGAAGCACATTTTAAATACGTGTCTGGCACCAAGGTGGAGGGACGTGAGCTGATGTTGACTAAAACATACCAGAGGGAAACCCGGACAGATAAGTGCAATGTTACCTGGTCCTCAGAGAATTATTTTTCATGCTCACAAAGACAGCATTTGTAAGCATTGTCAGACAGATGAGTCAAAGAGTTATTACACGTCTTATACCAACTAGTGTAAAATAGTATTTACAGAAATTGCAGGCTTTGAGCAGTCGGCTTCCTGCAAGAGAGGTGCGTGTGAGTGGAGGGTGTGTGCTTTGACCAAGCAGTTCTACTTCCGGGAGATCTTCCTGAGGACATCATCAGATACTCAAAATGCATGTTATGTCCAAGTGTATTTAATTCCTTGCTATTTAGTTAGTTCAATTTAAAAACATTTAATAATTTGCAATAGAAGATTGATTGGCTTCCTCAAACTATAGAATGATGTGCTGTCCTTAAAAATAACTTCCACAATGTCTAGTAGCATGGGGAAAAATGTTTACAATATAATTCGTGTGTTAAGTTTCTAGGGTTGTCATAACAAATTACCATAAATGGGTGGCTCGAAACAGCAGAGATTTACTGGCTCACACTCATGGAGGCTGGAAGTCCGAAGCCAGGGTACCAGCCAAGGTGTCAGCAGGGCCATGCTCTGACCAGGTCTCCAGGGGAGACTGCTTCCTTGCCTCTTGCAGCCGCTGGTGGCTCCAGACATTCATGGTCTTGAAGCCACCCGAGTCCCATCTCCGCCTCTGCCCTCACACAGTTTTCTCCCCTGTGTGTCTCTGTGCCCTCCCCTCTTCAAAATGACACCTGTCATTGGATTTAGGACCTTTCCTAAAATCAAGACGCTCTCATCTTGAGATCCTTAAATGAATTCTGTTGGCAAAGACCCTTTTTCCAAATTAAGTCACATTCATGGGTTCTGGGAAGCCATGGCTCTTGGGGGAGGGAGAAGTTATGATTCAATCTATTATAATTAGTCAGAAAGGCAGTCTATAAACTTTATGCAGTCCTACCTCAACA
This sequence comes from Zalophus californianus, assembly GCF_009762305.2. Lineage (NCBI taxonomy): Eukaryota > Metazoa > Chordata > Mammalia > Carnivora > Otariidae > Zalophus > Zalophus californianus. The sequence continues at coordinate 188,967,941 of NC_045597.1, read as the reverse complement.
GTGTACATGTATACGGCCGGTAACACGATGTTAGGACGGGATTGGGAAACTAACACAAATGTGAAAAGACCCCGTCGCTGCCCCCCCCCCCCACGCAGAGTTAAGAGAACGAAGGAGTCCTGGAAGCCAGAAGTCCCCAGGCAAGTTTGGTGGGGGGGGGGGGGGTTCCTTCTGAAGGCTGTGAGGGAGGGTCAGGTCCAGGCCTCTCTCCTAGCTCCTGGTTGTTCTGGCAATCCTTGGCTTTCCTTGGCTTGTAGGCAAAAACTCCTATGTCTGCTCCATTGTCATATGGACTTCATTCCTTTCCCTGTGTCTCTGTTTTCTCTTATAAGGACACCAGTCACTGGCTTAGGGTCCATTTGAATCCAGGATGACCTCATCTTAACTAATTACATCTGCAAAGACCCTATTTCTAAATAAAGTCACACTCTGAGGTTCTGGATAGACATGAGTTTGGGGGGAACATTAGTGAACCCAGGTCAGCTGGCATGGGGTCATCTCAAGTCAGTCCAGCATGGGGACCATGGATGGGCAAGGAGACCTGGAGAAGGAGGGTGAGGTGTGATGCAGGATGCCTTGGAGATGAGTGATGAGTCACAGGGACCATCTCGAGTGCAGCTCTGTCTGCTCCAGGCCAAAGGAACCCAGGAGAAAAAAGAGCACTGGGCATCATTTCTAAAGAGCCCGGAGCGGAAGAACCAGACATACCACGAGCCAGGCCCCAGGGCAAAGCCACCCAGCCCCCAGAACTCTCCGGTCCCCCTGCCCCCACTGCTTGCAGGGTGAGTGTAAGAACAGAAGACCATGCCTGTCCCCTTCCCCATTGCAGGGTCGGCCCCAGGCACCTCTGAGATGAGAGAGAAGGTGGCGATATCCATCTTAGAGTCTTGACTGTATCACAGGACACGGGCTAACATGTATATATTAGTATGTAGTATGCATTACATATTATATGCAATGCATTTTCTTGAAAATGTGAGTTTTGCTACCACAAAAACTCACTTTGAGAGTTGAGAATGGGATGTCCCTAACCTGATGTGTGCCTTGGAATGGGAAGCAGCAGGGCACTGACCCTCTGAGCCACCAGGTGCTAAATTAGCTGATGTCCCAGCAGATGCTGGTCCCCTGGGGGCCCATCTCAGGGAAACACATGACAAAGCAGAAAAGAAAGGAGAGGAAGAAAGGGTGGAAAGAGCGGGCAGCCTCGCACAGTGACTTCAACCACGCAGAGCTGTCTTGGCGAAGCAGGAACAGCCCCTGTGCTTCGGCTCACAGAAGGACACACATTTCCCAATTTCATTTTGACCTAGTTCCCGGGCCTCACCCTCCTCACCGCAGGCCAGGCCCGCAGACCCCAGCTTAGCAAATCCTGCCACCTAGCGCCCTCCAGCTCCGAGCGCCCCGAAGCTGCTGGGAGTCAAGAAACAGCTCATTTTTCTTCCCCTCCCCCACTGTACCCACAAAGCCATTACCTCCACCACATCCGAGTTCAGAGCAAAATAAGGCTCAGATGTCTTATCTGCTCACTAATTTTGTTTTTTCTTCTGAGAGAGGTTTTGTTTGGCTTTTAGGAATGCCAGTTTTCTATCGAGTGAAAGCCAAGGGAGTGTCTATTTGGATATCCAAAAAAAAAAGAATGCCAAGGTCATGGGCACAGCAAAACTGGGAATGAACCCGGCTCCTCATCTAATTTCATAAACTGGGAACTCCAGGCCTTCAGTCTAAAAAGAATTAAATAGACAGGGCAGCAGTGTGAGTGTTTAACAGAGAGCTTTAGGGTAAATTAATTCCCCACCCCCCCCCACCTGTATGGAGTCCCCATGGCTGATGCAGAGAGCCATGCTCCCTGGCTTGGCATATAGAGTTGCTTAAGGCACATTTATCCAAGGGATGGGTGGGTCTGCAGGGTGGGCTTGCAATGGTTTTGTAAGAAGTCACACTGGCAATATCTGATGGCCAAAGTGATCCATCAGGCCAACAGTGTGGCTGTCATTCCCTTTGCTTTCTATCTCCTGAGAGAAATTCAAACCCACTGGTTGCCTTTCTAAAGATTTATTAATTAATTAATTTATTTATTTATTTATTTATTTATTTATTTATTTATTTATTTAATTTTTTAAATTTTTTTAGGGACGGGAGAACACAATTCAGAGAGCTGAGATGTAAGGCCTGGGTTTGCTCTTACTAACAATGGGATAAGTTTTCTCGAAGCCATGCCTTCCTCATTTGTCAAATTATGGTTATAGCGGCAGGCACCCAATAGGGTTATTTTAAGAATTACATGATGGAATCCATGTAGAGTGCCTGCTTGGTCTGTGGTGTCCAATAAATGATAGCTCTTTGGCTGTTTGATTTGGTTATTGCGGTAGGGTGAGTAATGGCCCCCTAAATGCGTCCACATCCTAACCCCCAGAGTCTGTGAATGTGTTATCTTATGAGGTAACAGAGATCTTATTTAAGGTAAAGATCTTGAGATGAAGATATCCCAAAATATATGGATGGACCCAATGAGTCATGAGGTTCCTTGTAAGATGAATGCAGGGTGGTCACAGAAAAGGCCATGAATGATGGAAGTGGAGGCTGGACCTTTGTCCTTTGAAGAACAGAGGAGGGGCTCTAAGCCAGGGAATGAGGAGGGCAGCCTCTAGAAGCTGAAAAAGGCAAGGAAATGGATCCTCCCTGGAGACTCCAGAAGGAACACAACCCTGCTAAAAAATACCTTGATTTTGCCCCAGGGAGACCCCTTTTGAACTTCTAACCTTCAAAACTGTAAGATGATACATTTGTATTATTTTAAGCCACTAAAGTCTGTGCCTCAGCCGCAATAGGAAACGAATATCGTTATAAATACCAAAATACTCCCAATGTGGCTGGTCTCAATGATACTGGTTCAGAATCTTTTTATGAAAGGGATTCCCTCCCTGTCGCCATCCCGAGGCTCCAATCAGGGTGAACATATTAGTGAGTAACATATTGATTGACAAAGCTGACCATTAACTATGGTAATACAGTCAAATTCAAATCGTATTTTAGAAATGAGTAGACACCATTTGGAGTAAAATAGGCCTGCGCCCCAAACAGAACAAAACAATAAAGGACAGTGGGGAGAAAGCTCAGCTCATGTGAACACTGACTCAAGATATAATAGAACATAAATGTTTGATACTCGGCCTAATTTGGCACATGGAAGGAGAATGGCTGAAGCAATCTACTACCAAGGAAAGAGAGCATGGGAACCAATACAGACATTGGGACCAACCCTACACTGCATCAAACATGGAAGGGCATGAGAACACCAGGAGGGAGAGAAGCAGACTGAGCTGGGCAAGGGAGAAATCAGCTCTGGGGGCCTGCCAGGGCCGATGCAGAAGGCCTCGCCACATGGAGGGTGGAGAGGAGACTGGAGTCAAAAGGGGGAAGGAAGACAGAAGAAATGTGGGGTTTGGACAACTGTGCAAACTCAAGCATGTGAATTTGAGAAAGCTGAGGGTCTCAGATCTGTGGCTTCTCTCCTTGATCTCTTGCTGTTTCGTGTAAATTCTATTGGCAAATCCATCAGAATGAGCAGCTTTGGATGGCTTCTCTCCTTCCGCCTATTGACGTCTCCAGGACGATAGGGGCTTACAGTTGGGAGTCCATTCCTTTGGCAGGGTGAGCCAATGCGTAGAATCGGGATTGCAGCATCCATGACCGCTCAGAGATAGAGCAGAAACATCCTGTTGTTCCGTAGAAATGGCTCTAGCCAGGCAACATAGTGGGTGGAGGTTGTCACAGATTAAATTTGGGATTTGGTGTCTCTAAGTTCCCAGGGTGGGGTGGAGGTTATAATCCCTCTGATGTGTCTAATTCTCTTGACCACTAATGCTCACCGGTCTGCATGTGACCCTGGCAGCCGCCCCCTGTAGTTCACTGCCTGGTCCCAGCTGGAGATTTCGTATGCTTCGTGGACCAGTGGTCACAGATGCCGCCATGGCAACTGTGGCTGGGCTCCTGACCAGGCAACATTATTTGCCCTTGGGCAGTAGTTAGGGCAACCGTAAGAAACCATACAACTTAGTGAGGGTGTTGGGCTACCACTCTGGAGAAGTCTAACCAATCACTTCCAAAAAGACTCCAGGGGGCTTCAGCTCCCACCATGTTCTAGGCTCCCTGTGTCCCAAGACCCACTCACCCCCACCCACCCAGCCCCTACACCTGCCCGCTGCAGCTGCAACCCTAGCTGAATCCCCTTTGAGCTTCTCCTCCTCACCGCACTCACACTCATCCACAGTGGGCCCCACACACCCTCCTTAAAAGCTACCATTCACGTAAACAGAGCTCTTCACATAGGACAGTTGAGCAAGATGGGAAAATCCGCATTTCCCTTCCTTGGTATCACAAGAAGCACAAAGGTACCATAACCTAGAGAAGGAGAAGACAGGGGTTGAGGAAAGACAACAGAGAAAAAAGGAAAGAGACAGTCCAGAAAACTCAGGGTTGATCAAGCTGAGCCTCATTTTAAAAGGCTGGAGCATGGTTTCTGCCGTGCAGAGCATTTTGGAGAATGTTCCTTACTTGGTCACTGTCCTACATCTCCGGAGCCACTAATGCCCAGTGGTTGCTGAAGAAATCAGGCCATGTGTTGTGAAATGTATATAAAATTAATCTTAGGATCAGAATTAAATCTCCTGCGGCAGTCGGAAGGAAAATAACACAAAACAGAAGACCCACAAAACAGTTTGGGAAGTTGCCCCAAACTTGAGGAAGACACCAGCAAATTTTCAGGCTAAGGCAGCCCCAAGGGTAGGACCTGAGCATACAGCTTTCCTCACACATGTCCCCTGGACGAGGGAAAAGGGACGAGCTGTGCAACGGGTTGGCGACAAGCCAAGCCACACCGAGACATTCCAGGACAGAAAATGAGAAAGAATGTTAAATGTTGGAACCCGAGGCAATTTTTCATCCAAGCTGTGAAGGGACAAGGGAGGTAAATGCAGTCCCTCTGTAGAGGGGTGTGCATGTTCCCAGGGGCTCACAAGAATGCAACATTGTTATGCTTGTCCACACTGCTAATGATTCTCTAGCCAACAAGTCAGCTCATGCAGATTGGCTCGGGTCACACCTGCCTCTGGAAAGAGGCCAAAATTGTTCTGTAGCCAGCCTCAGAGTGGCACAACGACATTTTTAGGGAGAGGTCTGTCACTGTTTGTCTTGTGCTGGGATTTCTATAGAAGTGGGAGCTGGGAGAGGACATGTGTGTGCTGATCAAAGGAAACCCATGAACTCTCTTCGGTTAACAGAAAATCACTCACCTGAATTCTGGCCTGAAGGAATTAGAAACAGCCTCAGTGGAGCATGTGCAGAGCTTGGGGGTCCTGCACTCAGTTTGTATTTTTATAGTCTCTGCCATTGCCAACGGTGGATAAGCCCATTCCTCCTGCTAAGTGTGTCTCTCCCTGCTGGTCTGCTGACGCCCAGGGTACATCAGTGCTTGGAGAGGGCACAGACTGAGTGAGAGCACGGTGCCTGTGCTCAACGAGGAGAATGGCACACACAATCCCCACGCACACATTTACAGGACAAATCAGACAGTTCCTCTGCCAGATGGATGACCCAGCAGACTCCCATCCCAGCCCCCATGAGCCTTGCTAAGCAGGGACTGACCATTTCAGGCTGAGGTCTGTTTCTTACTACTCTCTCTTTCCAGAAGACGGTGGAAGAAATGTGTTGGCAAAAATGTTTGAGGAAGGCGGATGATAGAAATATTTAAATTACTTAAATGTGGTTAATATACTGTTGTGACCACTAAAGAGGTCACACCGGCCCTCCATGGATGTTCCTCTATTAGACCAGGGCACAGCGAGATGGTGGGCAGAGGGAGGTACCACATACAGGCTGTGCTGGGTTTCACAACATTGATACCAAAACCAGGTAAGACAGCACAACAGCACAAAAAGAGACTACAGATCACTCTCACGTATGAAAGGTGATACGAACATCCTCAGTGAAGCAACTGGAATCTGGCAGCATATTTAAAGAATAGTAAACCATGGCCAAGTGGGGTTGTTCCAGGAATGCAAAGATGGTTCAATTTAGGCAATACATTAAAATGATTCACCATGTTTTGTTATCAAAGAAGAAAGACAAATTCCAAGTCTCCAACTTTAAATTCAAAAAAGAAAAATTTCAAAAGATGTTTGAGAAAGCTCCATATACGTTTATGTTCTAAACTCTTCTCAGCGGAAGGATGAATGCAACCTGAATAGGACTGAAGACATAAATACCACTTACGCCAGACCGGAAGGCAGCATGGCGCTTAAGGGTGCCACACTGAGATGCTTCTCAGAATGCCAACAAAGTGAGGAATAAGACAAGATGCTTATCACCACCCTGTTGTTATCTAACCCTGTTGGAATATATTCAAAGGAAGTAAGAAAAAGAAAGAAATGACACTGAAAAAATGACGAGGGGGACACAAAATTAGTATCATTAGCAAAAGTTATATGGTATACATGAAACACTCTGGAATAGCAACTGAAAAAACTATTAAAAACAATATGGAAATTGTTGAAGATAGGCTAAAAACCTAACATATATTAGTGAAGTTTATAAGATAGAACAACAGAAGATCTCATTTATAATAACAAAAAGAAAACACCAGTAAATATTTTTTTTTAGAAAATATGCCAAGCACATCTCTTATCACAAAAAAAAAACCCTCTTAAACTCTGTTAAGTGTCACATAAGTAGACTTCGATAAGTGGAAACATATGGGTTATTCTCACAGAATAAACCTCAGGAGTCGAAAGGTGTCAAAAAACAAGCTACAAATTTGGTGTAATTGATTTCAAATACCAACGGAATTTTTTTTCATGCCTTGACATGCTGATCTTAAAAGTGGAAATAAAATAAGCATATGAGAATATCCAGGAAAAATAGAGAAGATGGGGGCAAGGCAGTTTCTAGCCTCAGCAGATTTTGAGAAGCTGTAGGAAGTGGGGCAGTTTGCTACGGGAAGAGGAGTAAGCAGTCACTCCTTTTTTTATATATATATTTTTATTTTTTTATTGTGTTCAGTTAGCCACTGTATAGTACATCATTAGCTTTTGATGTAGTATTCAAAAAATCATTAGTTGTGTATAACACACAGTACTCATCACAAGTGCCCTCTTTAATACCCATCACCCTGTAAATGAAGGTACAAATAACCAATAATGTCTTTAGTGTATTATCCATTCAGGAAATAGTTCCCAGGGGCTTGTGACGTCTTCATGGAAAGCCAGGGGGATCTGACAAGGGTTTCAGTCTCGCTGGAAAGGGACTGCATTTGGATTTGTAGATTCTCACATCCTATAATCCTCCCAGGGCTGCTGCAGAAGGGCCAGGCTCCAAGAGCATCCCCTAACTGCGGCAATTGCCAGGCGGCCTGGGAACACAGACCTCTGTCCTTGGGTACTTTCTTGGCAATATCTGTTTTGACAGAAAGCTGGCTTTGCTATATTGATGCCCGGGACTGACAAGTCTAGAGAAAAAGAATCCACAGGGACATCTTGGTGGTGGGGAGGGGACTGCCTTTCATCCCTAAATCACCAGATGCTTTATTATTTTTTAATTAAAGTAAGTCACAAAAGGAAAGACACTCTTGACACCAAGCTGCCTGGACTGATTGTCTTTTTAAAAATGAGGAATTTACAATCATTGCATATTGATCTAAAACATGCATTTGACATCATTATGCTAAGCATGGCCACTTTGTGAGTTCTAGCTCCTAAAATCCTTAGGTAATATTAATCTCCTCATGTCATTGCTTCTTATCTAAAAATTTGACAGTTACACCTTTTTTTTTTATTTAATCGGGCAATGGAAAAAGAGGAAGAGTAAAACATTTATTAAGGACTGGAACCGATCAAAAAAAAAATCACACAATTCATAAAGTATCTTTCTTCACTGGCCCTTCTATTCTTTCCGATGTATTTTGCTGTGAAAAGAGAGAAGGGGGCAATTAGACTCCAGGGCATGCATTCCACATTCTTGCTGTGGAGACACAGGACCCAGCACTCCTGGTGTAGCCAAAGAGAATCCAAGGGGGCACTAGAGTCGGGAGCAGCTATGCGAAGTGGCCAGCCCCTTGAACAAAGAAAAGAGGTAAGAGATACCTGCAGGGGAAGGGGAGGCAGCCCTAGAAAGGAAACTCAAGTTTCAAAAAAGGAAGGGCCAGAGGGGCCCTGAGCCAAAGCTGCAGCCAGGAAGGACAGAGCCACCTAAGCTAGTAAAGGGGTAGACAGACCTCAGCTACAGCCATCTGAGGGTATGGGGCTGAAGATGGGAGTATTCATTCATTCATTTATTCATCCATTCATCTGTCCAATAAACATGTATGCATTAAGTACTGGGGATTATAAACATAAATAAGGTGTAGCCTCAAACAAAGGAAGGGAGGAAGGGAGGAAGGGAGGAGGGAGGGAGGGAGGAAGGAAGAAGGAAGAAGGAAGGAAGGGAGGAAGGGAGGGAGGAAGGGAGGAGGGAGGGAGGGAGGAAGGAAGAAGGAAGAAGGAAGGAAGGGAGGAAGGGAGGGAGGAAGGGAGGAGGGAGGGAGGAAGGGAGGGAGGAAGGAAGGGAGGGAGGAAGGGAGGAGGGAGGAAGGGAGGAAGGAAGGGAGGAAGGGAGGAGGGAGGGAGGAAGGGAGGGAGGGAGGGAGGGAGGAAGGAAGGAAAGAAGGGAGGAAGGAAGGGAGGAAGGGAGGAGGGAGGGAGGGAGGAAGGAAGAGGGAAGAAGGAAGGAAGGAAGGAAGGGAGGGAGGGAGGGAGGAGGGAGGGAGGGAGGAAGGAAGGAAGGGAGGAAGGGAGGAAGGAAGGAGGGAGGAAGGGAGGAAGGAAGGAGGGAGGAAGGGAGGAAGGAAGGGAGGAAGGGAGGAGGGAGGGAGGGAGGGAGGAAGAAGGAAGAAGGAAGGGAAGGAAGGGAGGAGGGAGGGAGGGAGGAAGGAAAGAGGGAGGAAGGGAGGAGGAAGGGAGGAAGGGAGGAGGGAGGGAGGGAGGGAGGAAGAAGGAAGAAGGAAGGGAGGGAGGAAGGGAGGAGGGAGGGAGGAAGGGAGGGAGGAAGGAAGGGAGGGAGGGAAGAAGGGAGGGAGGAAGGAAGGGAGGAGGGAGGGAGGGAGGAAGGAAGAAGGAAGAAGGAAGGAAGGGAGGAAGGGAGGGAGGAAGGGAGGAGGGAGGGAGGAAGGGAGGGAGGAAGGAAGGGAGGGAGGAAGGGAGGAGGGAGGAAGGGAGGAAGGAAGGGAGGAAGGGAGGGAGGAAGGGAGGAAGGAAGGGAGGAAGGGAGGGAGGAAGGGAGGAGGGAGGGAGGAAGGAAGGGTGGAAGGAAGGGAGGGAGGAAGGGAGGAGGGAGGAAGGGAGGAAGGAAGGGAGGTAGGGAGGAGGGAGGGAGGGAGGGAGGAAGGGAGGGAGGGAGGGAGGAAGGAAGGAAAGAAGGGAGGAAGGAAGGGAGGAAGGGAGGAGGGAGGAAGAGGGAAGAAGGAAGGAAGGAAGGGAGGGAGGAAGGGAGGAGGGAGGGAGGGAGGAAGGAAGGAAGGGAGAAAGGGAGGAAGGAAGGAGGGAGGAAGGGAGGAAGGAAGGAGGGAGGAAGGGAGGAAGGAAGGAAGGGAGGGAGGAGGGAGGGAGGGAGGGAGGAAGAAGGAAGAAGGAAGGGAAGGAAGGGAGGAGGGAGGGAGGGAGGAAGGGAGGAGGGAGGAAGGGAGGAAGGAAAGAGGGAGGAAGGGAGGAAGGAAGGGAGGAAGGGAGGAGGGAGGGAGGGAGGAAGAAATCATCAACCATAAAGAAGCCATAAGGGGCTAGAGTACAGTACAGCAGATATAATTCCAGGGATACCCACGTGCAGGAGACACCGAGGAGAGGGGTTCCTGGAAAAGACATGTGAGCTAGACCCCGAGGACAAGCTGGGGGTGGGGTGCTGCAGCACAGCAGCAGGGACCTGGGAAGGTAGGTCAGAGCCAGACTGGGGGCCTGGGGCAATAATCAGCCATGCGACTCTTCCACGTCAGGTGGAGGCAGAGCGAAGCAGGGCACGCAGACATGGACCACACCACTGTGCAGAGGGCCCGATTCCTCCACTAGAGAGTTTAGACCCCACTCCCGCCTCCACCAGTGTTAACATCACTCTGCTGACACGTGGAGGTGACCTTGAGGGGAGCAAGACGGGACCATCAGGAAGATGCTGACTACACCAGGCTAGCAAAGGGACAGAGCCAGGAAACTCTTCAGAAGAAGACAGCGGAATGCAGGGGCTGGGCGGATGAGGGCAGGGAGGAGGTCCAAGAGGATTCTGCTTCAGATCTGGGTGACCAGGAAGATGGGTTGGTTCCAGGAGGAAGACTGATCCTGAAGGGAAGAATTCCGGTTTGAGCATGTGGCAGTATATCCAGATGGAGGCATCTGGCATGCTGTTGGTTAGGGCAGACTATGGAAAAGGAGGGTGGAATGCTCCCCCCGACGGATGGGCATCAAAATGCCGGGGGTGCCTGGGTCACTGGGAAAGAGAAGACAGTGAGTAGAGGAAGAGCCAAGGCTGGAGTCCCGGGGACCACCCCCACTTGGGGAACAGGAGGAAGAAGAGAGATCCATGCAGAACAGAGAGAAGACGTGGCTGAGAGGAGAGCCAGGAAAGAAGCACCAAATGCAGCCACAAATTTCAGTGGGCAAAGGGGCTGGAGGCACCAGGAGGCAGATGGAGAGCAGGGCAGAACCAGGGGAGAGAGGTCCTGGGACTCAGCAGTGCATGTTGCCAGCCAAGGTCAAACAAGGTGATGCTCTGCCTCCTTATTCAGCTCAGACTGTAAACAAGTGTCCTCCTTGCAGACTATTTAGGGACAGGCTTTGGGCATTTTAGTGCTTTTTGTTGGTGATTTCACTGTTTCAAATGGCACCCACGCATGATGCCAAGGTGGTGTCTAGCACTGTTAAGCACAGAAGGCTCTGGTGTGCCTCATGGCGAATACGTGTGTGTTCGAGAAGTGTGGTTCAGGCCTGAGGTATAGTGCCGTGGACTGTGAGTTCAATATGAGTCAATAGTGGATTTTAAATAAGGTGTCTTTCAACAGAAACACACATAAAACAAGGTCGTGTACTGACCGGTTGACAAAAGGTGACCAGAGGCTCACGGGAGCCTAACCCTTACTTCCCACAGGAACAATGGCTCAGTATTTGCTAATTCGGTGTTGGCAGCAACTTTGCAGATCATAACTGCCAAGATATGAGAGTGGACTGTCCTTCCTCCTTAGGTATGCTCAGTGAAGGAGCATCAGAGAGGAGTATAAGTGGACAGAGTCCCACACGGCTGGCTTTCCACCTTCTGAGCACCGGCTGGACCTTTCTATCTCAGACATGGGGGGGGGTCCTGGCTCCCCCAGTTGCGGGGGGGGGCAGCCATGGGAGATCATGACAACAGGTTGTCATTCGTGGGTCTGACACCCAAATATGGAAATCACTCAGCCAGCTCACTTAGGGGCCCACGTTGTGGGGTCACCCCTCCGAGCTAGCTGATGATAGGTAGGTGTGTGTTAACACTTCCAGGCAACTACTCTTTGACTTCCAGCTGGTGGCTGCCTACCTAGCTTCACCCAACAGGTAAGACACATGTAAATAATCCTTGGGCTTTTGGGGTGCATGGGTGACCCGGTCTGTTAAGCGTCTGGCTTCAGCTCAGGTCATGACCTCGGGGTCCTGCATCGAACACTGTGCTGGGCTCCGGTCTCAGTAGGGAGTCTGCTTGTCCCTCTCCCCCCCGCCCCTCCCCCCTTCTCTCAAATAAATAAATAAAATCTTTTTAAAAAAATAATAATCCTTGGGCTTCTGCCCTCTCCTGCTGTTTCCTAAACTTGGAGATATTGACATGAGGCAGAGTGTCACAGGGCAGGGAAAGAAAGACAGACAGATGTCAGTAACTAAAATCCCAATCTTGGAGGCACCTGGGTGGCTCAGTCGGTTAAGTGCCTGCCTTCAGCTCTGGTTATGATCTCAGGGTCCCGGGATTAAGCACTGTGTTGGGCTCCCTGCTCAGCGGGGAGTCTGCTTCTCCTTCTGCCCCTCACCCCGCTCCTGCTCTCTCTCTCTCTCAAATAAACAAATTTTAAAAAATCTTTAAAATCCCAATCTCAACACCGCCTCTGAGAGCAAGAGCCTCTGATACCCCCGCTTCCTCATCTACAAAACAGAGAAATAATGACGAAACTTCACAGGAGTTGTTGTTGCAAGATTTATAAAAGGCAGTGCATGGGATGGGTCCAAACACAGACCCAGGCACCCTTGAGAGTTCTGATCTTCCCTGGTGCAGGGCCCAGACACATGTGTTGAGCAAACTGACAAACTCGTGAGGCTGACCCTTCTCAGCGTGCAGCTGTCCACCCCAGGCCTCACTAGCAACAGCCCGCTTTGCTGCTCTGGGCAGAGTTTCAGGGGTCCACACAAATGACACTGCAATGTAAAGGAAGCCGCCTCCCTCACGCCGCTGTGGTTTGGGTGCACTCTGTGTGGTTTGTGGTCGTCTGGCCACTGCATAATTAAAGAGGGTGAATTAGTCCAGCTATAAAGATCATGCAAGAGCTAGATGCTCAGATAGATCCCTTACAGCGTGAGAGCTGGGACCTGATCTTCACGGCCCCTATGTTAGAGTAGCAGATAAGAAAAAATTCCGAAGCTCGTGTTGAAATATTACCTTTTGCTATCTACTCCTATCTATGAAATGATTTTTTAGCAACCTGAAAGAGTCCTAGAACAAGTGTTTATTAAATTACAAAAACACTTACTCAGCCCCTATTAAGCAGGCTTTGAGGGTTCCGTGCTCGCTGAACCAAAGCCTCCGTCTTCAGGGAGCTCCCCACCAGATAAATGTCATCCACAACTTGAACACAGTCGTCCTGATTTGGGTCATGCATGTGTTTCTTCCTTCCTTCCTTCCAACCTGATTGAACCCTTATTATGTTCTAGACATTGTTCTTAACTTTATGGTAGTAAACTAAAATAATTAATAAGGATGACAAGGCCATGCATCCCCAAGGAGTTCACGGTCTAGCAGGGCCAAAAGCAAGTACGAAAATAATTATAAACCTTTGAAGGAAGTGAGCCAAGAGGTGAGGAGACTGGAGCACGATCTCCCAGCTCCTGGGGCAGAGCAGGCTCGGAGCCAGGTCCTCTGACTCCAGTCCGTGCGCTGGCCTTCCCAGGCTCATTCTGGGATTCTAGGAAATTTGGAGCCCAGTGGGGAACCCTGAAGGTCGCAGGAGTGCAGGGACCTAACTGGGACTTAAGTCAAAGTCGATGCCCAGGTGAGGGTGGTGGTGTCGAGTCTTTCATGGGCACTATCCTTTAAAGACACATTTGGTAGACAATCAATTTTGTTACAGAAATCAAATCAATAATTTATATTGCAATCCATGCATGTGAATATGCCCAATAAAATCATATTATAAATAAATGAAATACAGCCAGTTCATTGAGAATTCTATTTTGCCCCCTGAGGATGCTCTATAAAGCAAAAGGAAATGATTTAAATTGGTAAAAAAGGAATACGATGAGTCCGTTTCTTCATAATGAGTAGCTTCTAGATCTCCATATGAAGCCGGTGTTTATTTTTAGGAGGCACATAGATTAAAAAGAAAACCTACCATTTGCATCTTTCATCCAATACAGCCTCGCTGGTAAATTTTCCTTCTATTTTCGTAAAATGACAGTTGACTTCTTTCAAATTCCAGTGGTTAAAAATTAATTATACTATGCTTAACTGATTTTTTTAAAATAACAGTCTCAGGAACCTAAAGTGAAGGATTCCGTCATCCACTCAAAAATAGTTGCTGAATGTTTGTTGTGCCAGGCTCTGTGCAGGGCACTAGGAGATGGTAGCATGTGATGTGCCCTGCGCCCTACGTGCACACGGCGCCCTGTGCTTAGGGAGTCTGGTGCAGCCCGTTGGGACAGAGAGGAGACGAGCAATTGCAGGGCTCTGTGATGAGGACAATGGGAAAAGAGTCAGAGTAGACCTCTCATGGGAAATGACAGTGCCCTGAGGCCTGACTGGTGAGGAGAGATTAGCCAGGTGGCTCTTCCGTGCAGAGGTCTCAGCAGGACAAGCTGTGGGATCTCAGTACTGCTGGAGCCTAGGACCAAGGCAGAGTAGAATTGGGCAGGGGCCAGATCACCAAGGCCTTTGTAGGCCATGCTCTGGAGCTCGGACTTTATCCTGATGGTACACAGTGTTATGCAAACTAAAGTCTGTGAAGGCTCAAGCTTTGTTATTAATGTGTGTGTGTGTGTGTGTGTGTGTGTGTGTGTGTGTGTAAAAATGAATGTGCATTGAATCGATGTCTATAATTGCATCTGAAGATTCTTTTCAAGTGTGCCCTTTCTACTTTCAAGTGTCCCCTTACTACTTGGGAACCTTTAGAAAGACTTAGTTACATCTGCTTCAATCCCTAGTAACTGGGAATTTATATACTCAGTAATATTCAGTGCAGGTTTGGTAAACCAGGGCTCAGTCTTCAGCTCCCCACCACACTAGGGGCACATAGGCTGTTCTTCCTTTTGGCTTAGTGTCTGCCTTTTGCATACCTCTGCTTTATCCCCAAATGAAGCAAGCATTAGGGGGTTTATGTGGAAAGGATCAGAGACTCCTCTGTGTTTCAAGATAAGCTTGAGGACAGCGTGTAAGGTGGGCAGCATGAGATCAGAACCTGGGGCAAGAATGTATGCACTGGTCAGTGGTGATGGTAATGAAATGATTGGCCAAAGCCAAAGAGAATGTGTGGCCAAGATCAATAACACTGGACCCCCGTGGATGTCGGGAGAAGAGAAAGGGGAAAGAAGAGTCAATGATGCTCTAAAATTTTGAGCTTGAGAAAATTAGGTGGTTAGTGACTCCCTCAATTAAGAAAGGCAGTTGAAGAAGGGGCCAGATGAATTCCAGGTGGTCACAGGTACCCATAGCAACTGCATCCAGTGAGCCTGGATCTCAGGACAGACCGTGGTAAGACATGTGTGCTCGGAAATAATTGCAGATCATTGATGAAGTTGGGCAGGTGGAAGAGATGACAGAGCAATCCATGGAAGGAGGAGAGGGTAGGTTAAGGACATAACACAAGTGGTCACCAGTATTTAAATTATTGATTGAGGAAAGGAAGGCAGATCTGATTTCGTGGATCTGAGGGCTGAAAGTTCAGGGTGCAAAAAGTAGACCACCAATGGGAGGCGGTCAGTGTGGGGCAGCAGCCCAAGACCACAACTGCATGGAGAAGCTCAGCACACAAGGAGGGAAGGAGGGCCGTTGCTGGGATGGGGAAGCGTCAAAGGAGGGGCTGTTCTGTCTGTCTGTTTGCTCTTCAACTGGACCCTTGATCATGTCACTGGTGACAAATACAAAAACCACAGGAGAAAGCTCAAGGTGTGCGGGATGGGAGAGATGACTGAGGGACAGAGTCTGGGAGGAGACCAGGAGGTGGGAAGGCGAGCAAAGATGAGAGCTGAGTGGCAGAGTTAGACATTTGAGGGCGCGAGGGCAGCAGTGTGAAGGCACTGACCCCAAGCAGCTTCTATTTTTAAGTACACATTTTTAATTGCGTCCCCTTACCTTGAGGCCATTACTCAAAGCCAGCGTTTATTCTTGAAGTCTGCGCCACTTGTTCGGGTACCCTCGATTCCCAGGAGGAAAGATCCCTCTCAGGCTCTCTACAGATGAAAGGACATATAGGCTCTGTCATTCACACCAAGGTCTGAGACAATATGGACCCTGCAACTATGAACAGTGGGAAGAGGTGTGACTAGCATAACCAGACCCACACTGATGCGAGATGCCCAAGAACAGAACAGCTCTGTCTTCCTTACCTGGCTCTCCCTCACCCTCCCCTGCATGATGTCACAGCTGAACCCATGCTTATTTCTCTCCATGTGCCATCTGTCCTAGCCACAACTATAAGCCCCGAGAGCAGGGACTGTCATATTTGTCTTTCAGTCCTCCATGAGACCTGCCCAGTGCTTGTAATACACATTTGGTGAAATAAACTAAATTGTTGTCTTCGAAGAAGTCTCCGAGATGGCTGCATAGCTGCATCCATGATGTTCCCAAGGCCCAAAGTGTTTTTAAAATTCAGCTCTGGAATTACCTTCTGAGCCATATAAAAAGGATCCGTCACGTTAATTTATATCCACAAAATATTTTTGGTCCAAAATGGCATTTTCCCAATGCCGTAGCCAGCCTCCAAGATGGCCTCCTGATATTCACACTCAGGTATTCCCCTCCCACACTGGACCAGAGCTGGTCTGTGTGACTAATAAAATACACAGTAGGGATAATACACAAATTCCAAAATTAGGTAACCAAAGACTGTGTCTTCTGTCTTGGGTGCTCTCTGTCTTGCTCATTCCCTCTCCCTCTCTCTCTCTTTCTCTCTCTCATCATTGTCTCTGGGGGAAGCCAACTGTCATGTTTTGAGGACATTCAGACAACCCTATGGAAAGGCCCACAGTGGGTGAAACTGAAGCCCTCAGTCCGAGAGCCCATGAAGAGCTGAGGCCTGCCAACAAACATGAATGATCTTGGAAGTGGATCTTTCAGACCCAGTCAAGCTTTCAAATGAGATCACAGCCCCAGACAACAACTTATCTGCAACCTTGTTAGAGACTCTGAGTCAAAACCACTCGGCTAAGCTGCCTGTGGGTTCCTGACCTTCAGAAACTGTAATATAACAAATGTTTGTTGTTTTAAACTGCTAAGTTTGGGGATAATTCGACACACAGCAATATACAACTAATGCACCCAAGTTGGTTGTTAATTTAATTAATTAATCACATTTATTAATCACATTTATTTTGGCTAATTCCAAAATAAAATCCAAGGACAAATATTTTCCACCACTACAGTGATTCAAAAGAATGGGCCGTAGATTCTGAAGGCAATGCCAAAAAAGAAGTGTTCAAAAAACATCCTCGGCAATGGTCACACTGTTTGAATAACTGTATGTTCTCCCAAAGCGACAACTCGGAGGGTGTCTAAAATCTTTTCGTTTTAAATCAAGCTTCAGGGGGCACCTGGGTGGCTCAGTCTGTTAAGGATCCGACTCTTGGTTTCGCTCAGGTCACGATCAGGGTGGTGAGATCCAACCCCACATCAGGCTCTGGGCTCAGCTCAGAGTCTGCTTGGGATTCTGTCTCCACCCCTCCCCCTGCTCTTGATCTCTCTCTCTCTCTCTCTCATAAATAAATAAAATCTTATAAAAAATAAGTTAAAAAAAATAAAAAATAAATCAAGCCTCAGATTATAAGCCCCAGCACTTCAAATAAATTACAGTATGCCTAGTGGGGATCAAACATTGAGCTCAATGAAATATTAATATCTGTGTTATTCATTTTAATGAGGAACTCCGAAATAGGGTGAAATTCACAACTCTTCCGGAAAACGGCATTGGCAAAAACAAAAGCTGGAGAGTGTGACAGGTCTGTATCAAAGTCCTATCTCTGCCACTCACAGCCTGGATCCAAGTCCCATGTTGGCTGTGTAGCCTTGGACACACTACAGAAACGCACTAAGCCTCAGTTTGCTCATCTACAAAATGGAAGGAACATAGTGCTGCCTCACAGGATGGTTGTGAAGAGAAAGCTGTGTGAAGCAATTAGCACAGAGTTAAGGGTCTTGCGTATGATAGTAGCACCAAGAGTTATTGTTCATTTCTTCTATAGAAGCAGGTCATAGAACACCTGGTTCACAGATCTATGCTGAAAATTAAATGAGAGGGAAACTGATCTGTAAAAGGAAGGAACTACATTACCGTTAACTTCACCTGCTGGCCCCAAAGTACTGTTGAGGGTGGAGGGCAACGAGGGGTTCAAGAGAGTTTGAGCTTTTTCAGAAAATGCCCCAAAGTGAGGCAGGGGGAAAGGTCAATGCTGATATCCTGAGCCAGATTTGCTATTTTGATTCCTGCTAACATTTAAGCTAGTTGTGATGCCTCAAGTTTACTGTTTCAGTGATTTGCAAAGCAAGTTAATGCAGTACTGTCCTCTTCATTTTCATTTAAAATAGTTCGTATTTCAGGGGTTAATCTACTATGAAATCAATTCAGCAGAGTCTGGCTTGATCCGAAAGCATCTGCTGGTGTCGTATGGAAGAAAGGTCACTTACCAAGTGACCGTTCATACAATTCACTTCTGGATTTATCAGAAATGAGACCTGTAATACAGGAATAGTCATAAGGCAAGGCCCTTCTCTCCACTTCCAGAATGTTCCGTGATCTTATTATTGATGCCCCCAATATACCTCTTCAGCAAGGAAGCAATGGAAGATCACCAAATAGTTTTGCCGCCATCAGCACCAATAGGGAAAAACCTCAGGAAAGTAAAAATGGCTCCTAACCCAATCCCACTTCAAATGAGAGGCCACACAAAAAGGAAAGAAAGGAGGGCCCCCTCTCCCCCACACAAGCCACTTACAGCGATGGTCAGCTCTCATCACATGGCTGGAAGATAACAGAATTCAACCTCAATCAACTAGATGAGCTTTAGTCTAGACAGTCCAGCCACACATTATTGCACACCTGGGCTCTGTAAATTGGGCTGTGCACCCAGGATGAAACAAGCATGTTCGAGTTAGGGGTCCCTCTCAAGGTATAATCCAACATCCGCCCTGTTTATTTGACACATGGGGCCATCAGATGGAATCATGTATGGAAAATCTCTATATAAATATAAAGGGATACCTAAATGATAAGTTTTATCTTTGTTGCCTAATGGTAAGAAAGGAACAAAAACAAATAATCCAGTCAAGAAATGAGCAGAGGACATGAACAGACTCTTCTCCAAAGAAGACATAGAAATGGCCAACAGACACATGAAAATATGCTCCACATCACTTGTCATCAGGGAAATACAAATCAAAACCACAATGAGATACCACCTCACACCAGTTAGAATGGCTAAAATTAATAAGACAGGGAACAACAAATGTTGGCAAGGATGTGGAGAAAGGGGAACCCTCTTACACTGTTGGTGGGAAGGCAAGCTGATGCAGCCACTCTGGAAAACAGTACAGAGGTTCCTCAAAAATTTAAAAATAGAGCTACCCTATGACCCAGCAATTGCACTCCTGGGCATTTACCCCAAAGATACAGATGTAGTGAAAAGAAGGGGCACATGCACCTCAATGTTCACAGCAGCAATGTCCGCAATAGTCAAACTGTGGAAGGAGCCAAGATGCCCTTCAACAAATTAATGGATAAAGAAGATGTGGTTCAAATATACAATGGAATATTACTCAGCCATCAGAAAGGATGAATACCCACAATTTGCATCAACTTGGTTGGAACTGGAGGGGATTATGCTAAGCAAAATAAGTTCAATCAGAGAAAGACAATTACCATATGGTTTCACTCATATTGGAATATAAGATATAGCGCAGAGGATCATACGGGAAGGGAGGGAAAACTGAATGGGAAGTCATCAGAGAGGGAGACAAACCATGAGAGACTCTTGACTCTGGGAAACAAACTGAAGGTTGTGGAAGGGGAGGTGGGTGGGGGGATGGGGTAACTGGGTGATGGGCGTTAAGGAGGGCACGTGATGTGATGAGAACTGGGTGTTATACGCAACTAATGAATGATTGAACACTACATCAAAAACTAATGGTGTACTATATGTAAGCTAATTGAAATTTTTTTTAAAAAAAAGAAAGAAAAGAACAAAAAGAAAAGAGAATGTTTATTTTCTGGAATTAGTATAATGTTCAAAGATTATGTATCGATGTTTCCAGTTTTAAATGACTCACTAACAGAGCTTCAATATGAAGTTGTTTCAAGAAAAAAATCATTAAAAAGAACAGATCTCAACTTACCAAGTAGGTAGTTGTTTCTCCTTTTAGAGGATCCCAATATGTCCCCCAAAAACATCTAAATCAATGTAGGCATCGGGATATATCAACACATGAAAGAGAGAAGAAGGAGACACTGTAAAATATGCAAATATTATCTGGAGGACTCTGATGCATTACATAATTCATTGTTAATAAAATGAGGCAACATATTTTATTAAATAACTTTACATGGAGTCAAACATGTGTGTCTAAGAAAGCACATGGGAAGAGTAACTTACATGAAGTTTAAATTGCCTAAAAAGTTTTCCACTGGACTCAGAATGTGCTCCCAAATATTAGGGACCAGAAAGATGGAACCTTTTATGTGGACTTGCAAATAGACTGCATTTAGATCAGATGTGGAGGTTTCCTGTCTATGAAGTTCCCATAACGTGTTCAGTTTGGAAAAGGCTTGCACAAGTAGTCTTCGGGAAGCCACTGAAAGCCATAACAACGTAAGTCCACACAAAAACTTGCACATGAATGCTCATTGCATCATTATTTATAATAGCCAAAAGGTGGAAGGAATCCAAATGTTGATCAACTGATGAATGGATAGATCAAACATAGTATATCCGTATAAACACTAAAAAGGAACAAAGTTCCGATATACCCTACAGCAGGTATGAACATGATACTTAGTGGGGGTAAGCCAGTCACAAAAGGATGCATAATTCCATTTATATTGAAATGGCCAGAATAGGCAAATCTGTAGACCCAGACAGTAGATGAGTGGTTGCTGGGGGCTGGAGGAAAGAGGAACACAGAATGGGGGCTCTTGGGGATGAGGTGTCTTTTTGAGGTGATGAGAACGTTCTGGATTTAGATGGTGGTGACGGTTGTACCACCTTATGAATATACTAAAAACCACTGAACTGGACACATCGTAAGGGTGAGTTACATACTATGTGGATTATAACCCAATAAAGGTGTAATTTATAAAAGGTGGCAGGGGGAAGGGGGAACACGGGACCAAAGCCAGGCCAACGGGAGTCATGTCAAGAGGCATCTCCAGTAGAGCTAGAGAGAAATGCTCCCTTTTCCTAAGTTTAAAGGATCTGAATCTGGAGTACATTGTGACCCTGCTTCCTGCTACACGGAGAAAGTTCATCTGCAGTAAGAGAGGGAGAGGAGAAGGGGGTGGGGTGGGGCAGGACCGAGGGGGAGGGATGGGGGAGGGGGACAGAGGGGGAGACATAAATGTGGCACAGGTGGTGCTGAACGCTCCTAAATTAACTGGTCCTTGAGGCCAACTCTTCCCACTCCTTTCTGGGAATGTGATCCAGGGACTTATCCCATTGGGGCTGAGGCGACTTGGAGTTGAATTTCTATCATTGGAAATGGAACGCAGTAAGTAAATCAAATGCCTGTCACGTCCCCTTCCCTGAGCTCAGAATTCCATATTAATTCTTCTTCCTTTCTCTCCCTTTGGACTGTTTCTAGGTCTCTTTGCTAAAGCCTTAGCCAGATCTCATCCCATCTACCCCAAACCAGGGTTTGTCAAAAGT
Source organism: Zalophus californianus (assembly GCF_009762305.2). Taxonomy (NCBI): domain Eukaryota; kingdom Metazoa; phylum Chordata; class Mammalia; order Carnivora; family Otariidae; genus Zalophus; species Zalophus californianus. Next base: position 188,946,576 of record NC_045597.1, on the reverse strand, counting down.
CTAGTTCACTCATCAACCTATGGGTGTTAGCATCACACTCTGGATGGGGACAAAACCACAAAGTGTCTGGCGGCGTCTCCTGTCCTGTCCAGAGCCCTTCATCCTCTCTCTATTTCACTTTCCAAAATTAACACATGTAATAGAAACTACCCGCAACACAGATATGTATTTGGTTAAGGAGAGAAGAATATTAGCAAATTTAGAAATTTCTTTCCTCAAATTTCCTTACAGCTTTTATCCTTTCAAAAATCATGTAAGGGGGGGACGCCTGGGTGGCTCAGGCGTTAAGCGTCTGCCTTCCGCTCAGGTCATGATCCTGGGGTCCTGGGATCGAGCCCCGCATCGGGCTCCCTGCTCAGCGGGAAGCCTGCTTCTCCCTCTCCCACTCCCCCTGCTTGTGTTCCCTCTCTCACTGTGTCTTTCTCTGTCAAATAAATAAATAAAATCTTTAAATAAATAAATAAGTATCATGTAAGGGGAAAATCCAAACTTCATATATGCAGCAGTTGCTCGCATTATATCCTTAGGAGATATTTTCCATTTGATCGAAGTTCATCATATTTTATTTTATTATATATATAGATATATAACCTATATATTATTTATTCTTCATATTTTGGATTTTTAATCTTACCCTCGATTGGCTTACACCTTTCTTCACATAAGTTCCTTTCCCTGGAAATTTTTCTAGAACCTACATATGTTTTTCAAATGATCTTCGTTTTCATTACTCCAGGATTTTTGTTTGTTTGTTTTATTTCATCTATTTCCTACTTCCAACAATGATTTACTTGTTTGATGACTAAATTCATCCTAGTCTATTCTCTTTTATGTTTGTAATATCACTGCTTATTTCACTGAAAATGGTTAACAGCTGTTTTCTTTTTTTTTTTTCTGTTTCATATAAGAAATTTATTTCAGAGTTTCCAGGAATACTTGAAATCTCCATCTCTGCTTTCTTCTTCTTTCCTTTGAATTACAGGATTCTTTAATTTAAGGAATTCTTTTTTTTTTAATGTGCTCGTAATTCTTTACAATTTCCTGATCTTTGAGGAACATCCACCTGAGAGTTTATTTTAAAATATTGTTTGTTTCAAGGGCCAATTTAACTTAATGTCAGAGTCTTCTTACAAAACTCGGATTGGAAGAAAAGTGCATAGTCCTCACTATGCAATGAGAAAGTTGCAACAGATTTGTGGGCTATGCGATCAGAATCAACTTCCCAAATCAGAGATGGAAGAGGGGTTAAATGGGGGGAGGGCAGTTACTGAATTCAGTTCAATGTGTTAAAGGTCACTGAATGAACTAGAATCCATTTCTCAACCCTCACTACTAACTCCTGGCACCGGCTAGTGTTCTCTTTCACCTGTCCTTCCAGCCTCTGGTGAAGCTCCCCTATGACCCAGCAATTGCACTCCTGGGCGTTTACCCCAAAGATACAGATGTAGTGAAAAGAAGGGCCACATGCACCCCAATGTTCATAGCAGCAATGTCTGCAATAGCCAAACTGTGGAAGGCGCCAAGATGCCCTTCAACAAATTAATGGATAAAGAAGATGTGGTTCAAATATACAATGGAATATTACTCAGCCATCAGAAAGGATGAATACCTGCTCTTAGCCAATAGGCCCATTGCCATTAGGATGAAGCCAGAGATCCTAGACATGACCCCTGAGGTCCATCCTGACTTCTCTCCAGATCAACCCTTATGCCTCTGTCCCATATTTTGCTCATTGAGGTCATAATGATTTCTGTCCATTCCAACTCAACCAGCTTCTCATGCACCAATGAATTCCTTTATGATCCCCTTGTGCTTAGAATCACTTTCCCTCCCTCCCCTCCATACCTGTCTTCTTTGTCCTGATGGAAGTTCTTGATGTGAACGTCGGGTCCCCCAGGGAAGCTCTCCTGCACCCAGGTGAGATTCTGTCCTCTTGCCATGTGCCCCCACTTGCTAGCCTGATAGTCAGGATCACCCCTGCTGAATGGACCCCCCACTCATCTACAAACTCCACGGGGGCTAGGATTGCTTGTCTCACCCCTTACTGTCCCCCTGGCTGTTCCCATAGAAGCCACAAAATCAATATGAACAAAGTCTTTGTGAAACACTGTGCTTGGTACTTGTCATTTCTGGATTAGCCAGGCCATGAGCGTGTGAGTGTGTCAGTAAGGAAACACACCTGACTTCTTAGATGCTTCAGTGGAGTATAGAAAAGGAAACCCTTCGTACTAGCCCTAACACCCAGGAACTAGATCCTGAAACCATGGCTCCATGAAAAACCCAGAAACCACCTGTGGATTGATCCTCAAAGGTGCCAGTATGCACGAGATCAATCGAACATTTCTGTGGAGAAGGTCCCAGCACCTGGGCTTAGTCATCCTGCACCTGTCAAACTGTCCCCTGTCATGGGAGCTCCTAGCCATTAGCTTCCTCAGGTCCTAACCCTACAATGGACTTCCATGCGAAATATTTAAGGTGTGAGTATATTCATAATATAGGAACGTTAATTTTATGTAGAATTATTGAAGCTGAATTTCCTTTAATCTTTTAATGTAATTTTCACCTACAGAATGAAATCTTGAAAAAGTGAATAAAAATCTGAGTAGAGAAAGACTGTCATTGGACAGATCCAGTTGTACCATGGTAGAAATATTTTAAAATACCAGTCAAAAATGTTATCTCGTCTTGAATAAATAATGTAACAATTATGTTTTTATGCCTAGTTAGAGTCAAGAGGTTTCCTCCTCATATCGTATTCTTGACCCTCTCTTCCTCCGTTCAGCAAGCATTTACTGAACATTTATCCTGTATCAAACATTGTCCTAGACCCACAAAAACTAACACTCTTTGCCCTCAGGAGACATACATTCTAGTAAGGAAAGCAGTTAATAAGCAGACAGACAAATAAATATGGAATATATGTTCAAGTCAGAAATTTACATATTGTTAATTTTACAGAATGATTGCGAATCAATTTCAACACATTTGGGGTGGGGGGAAGCCATGTCCTGCCATTCATCAAGCATCTCTTGTGGACCAGACGCTGGACCAGATCTTTCTCGTCCACCAACTTACTCAATTCTCTCTACATTATCAGGTGGCTTTTACTTTTGGCATCTCGCAGATGAAGAGGCAGCAGACCATGGAGTCAAGCACCCTGACCTAGACTGCAGAGCTGCTGAATGGTTTTGAACTCGAGTCCGACAAAAATGCCCCTCCCCCTTCCCTCCACTAAACCACAGGGCCAGGGAGCTGCGTACTTAGATCTAAATCTTTGAAGATTTGCCAACTATTGCTTTTAAGCTCTCTGTTTCTAAATCTCTGGGAAATAAAAACAGAGTGGGGGAGAGAGAGAAGAGGTTGGAGAAGTAGGAGAGATTCCAGCCAAGTCAGCAGAGCTGTGCTCGCCCCTGCCTGGGTGATGTTCCCGTGACTCCATCACACCAGTCTTATTGTCACAGACCCACACAGACCCTACCAGGCGCTGTTCTGGAGGACACCAAGCCCCTGGGTCCTACCTCTTCGCTGCTGTTAGACTCAGAGCTGGAGGACCAGTGGCAGCGAACCCACACATCCTGCACCTGCTCAGCAGACACCCGCACCGTACTTCTGCAAATAGCTGAGGGCTGGAAAAGAAAAAATTGAGTTCAATCCTCAGCAGCTCATAGAAAAGGTTAGGACCTATGTGAGAGATCAGGCGATACCGTAAGGCCTGACAGAACGATGCAAACAGAAAGGAAAAATTCACAGAGGCATTTCATGTTTCCAAAATGAAAATTTCTCAAGACTGAAGCAGAAACAAATGAAATATTTAAAGATCTGTTAGGCATTTGGTGTACCACGAGTCCCCCAGGAGAGCAACCATTTCCTCCAGGAGCAGAGTGGGCTGCCCCGATTTTCCCAATGGAACAAAAGGAAGTGGGAAGAACCCAAAGGACTTTGTTCTCTTCTTCGACCTCAGATTCCGTTAGGAACAGATGCTGTGACACTTTGGTTTGAGTCCTTCATAAAACAGTCACAGAGAAAAGTCTCATGAAACAACAAAACAAAGGATTCCCTTTTCAGAATTTACACTCTTGTGAAGGGACCCTGACATAAAGCGACTCATCAAGTAACAAACTCATAAAGTAACAAAACCCGAGAACTCATGCATCTGAACACAAATGCCCTGGAGAGCAAGTGTTGGCTTGGTGGCACTAACCTGATCCACCAGACCCTTCCCCATGGATGGAAACCAAGTGTTGGGCCCTGCTCTGGTCACCGGCGATAAAAAACTGAACATACCATGGTCCTGACCCCATGGAGCCCAAGCCAGTGAGGAGGATGGGGGCAGATATCACACAACAGTCAACTACAAAATAATGCAACTCACGCCAAGAGCACAGTTGGCATTTTAGATTCATTTAAAGCAGAATTTGAAACATCTCTGGAATTTACCTTTGGGATTGACCTCTTTGTATTCACTGTGCCTGGAACCATCATCCTACCCATTTCAAGAAGCAGGAAATTGAGGCAACAGGGCTTAAATAATTTGCCAGGATCAGTCAAGACCACAAACTCTAGAGCCCAAGTCCTCAACCACTGAGCCACACTGCTCCTTCCCCAGGGAAACACAGCATGGACACAGTTGGTGCCTCTCAGGGTGGCCAGGTGCCAGGCAGGGGCCAAGGTCTCCTTATGACTTGGAACAGCTCCAGGTCATGGAAGAAGCAAGGCGCTTCGTCCTGCTAGTTTCTGGGATATGGCGTTTCCTGCCATACTTACCATGTAGTAGCCCCTTTGGAAGTCACAGGTAGCGGGGTCTTCTCCAGAATCTCTCCTGCATGTTGTCTCCCGAATGCCAAACTCTAAGTCCATGTTCAAGCTGTCCTGATCCAGAACATTGACCTTCACAAAGACAAAGCATCAGTGTGCCTTGGTGAGATTCTGAAGTTTACAATGCTACAAATGTTTCTCCCTGCACAATGAGACGAAGTTACAGACTCCTTCATGGCGGAAGCTGTTAAGTGGTTTTAGCAATCCCCAGTTCCACCCCCTCAGTCTGAGAGGAGAAGTGCTTTTCTAAAGGCACATAATACTTCATTTAAAAAAAAAAAATGGAACCAGAACTTAGGTGTCTGAACTGCAAGGCGAGTGTTACCTCTGATGACTTAATTTACAGTTGATCCTCATGATTCAGAGATACCATTTTTGCAAATGTGCCTACTCACTAAAATGTATTCATAATCCCCAAAATCATTATTCAGGGTCTCTTTGCAGTCATCCACAGACAAGTGCAGAGTGGCAAAGAACTTGAGCTGCCCCGTGCACATGTTCCCAACTGAGATCAGACAAAGCAGCTCTCTGCCTTCTCGCTTCTGCTGTCATACTGTAGACAAGTGTCACTTTCCTGGTTTATTTTGGACCACGTTTTTCTCATTTCTGTGGGGGTTTTTTTCTTGGTGATTTTGTTGTTTCAAATGGCCCCCAAGTGTAGTCCTAGAGTGCTGTCCATGCTCCTAAGCACCAGAAGGTCTGGATATGCCACATGGAGAGAACACATGTGTTAGACCAGGAGGAATGGTTCAGTATATACTAATTTAGACCAGGAGCAGTGGTTCGGTATGTACCAATTTAGTGTGCATGGTGACTTTATAAGAATACAACTACCACAAATAATGAGAATCAACTGTATTTTTAAGGATCATTTTCCTAAAAGAATGCCCCCATAATTTCTTAATAATCCCTGAAATAAGAAATGAAGTGATCAGTACATCTCGGCTGTACAGTGCTACCCCATCCTGCTTCCTGTTTGATCAGTTGTGGTCCATAAATGAGTTCACACAGTTGTCTACTCCCTTCCACCAAGGGTAGGATACTGGGGGAAACTTCCAAACTTCATGATGAATCTGCGATTCTCTGATGACACGGAAGTCCCGTGACTTAATGAGCACTCACAGTGTGTCCAGCCCCAAAGGCAGAGCAGGGAAGACCCCATGCAGCTTAGGTTCCAGCTTAGATTACATACAGCTGCACAGTAAACACTTTAAAGAGAAGTAAGCAAGGTCATTCTAGAAGGTTATGGTGTTATGAAGGAACAAACAACATGGTAATGGGGGTGGAGAAGAGGGAGTAGCTGCTGTAGAGAAAGTGCCAGAGAAATCCTCCCGAGGAAGAAATATTTTCCGCTGAGGCTTCTAGAATGGGAAAGAGCCCATCATGTGTGGAAAAAGCAGCGCCAGTGTCCTGGGGCAGAGTAAGTCCAGCTGTTGTGGCTGGAGCAAAATGAACAAGAGGAGAACCATACACCATGATGTGTGAAAGTCAGGGTGTGTCGCGTAATTTATGGCCCTGTCACCCATGGGACGGTGTTTAGATTTCATTCTCATTGCAATGGGAAGTTCTCAGACGAATTTATGAGCTAAGATGTAAATCACCACGGCTGCTGCAAAGAGACCACGCAGCGGCAGGAACAAGATGGCAGCAGGGAGGCCAGATGGGGGCTGCCATGTCCCAGTACCCAACCGCACCCCCAGGCTCTAAAACTCCCTTTCAGTCCCTGGGCCCACCTTGTGACAAAGCTGAGTCAGCACACATTCAACCAACTTCCCAGTGAGGAGAAGGTGGGGAGAACCCTCTGTGAACGCACAGACCGCTCACACATTGGGAAGGATGGGCACGGTAGAACGCTGCATTGGGAAATAAGTGACAAACTCCAAGCCTGGGATGGGGGAACCTCTGTGTCTCCTTCTAACACCGGGGGAAGAGTGCTCATAGAAGAAGAGTTTCCTGGAAACAAGAAAGAATAAAACTTCAGCCTCGACAATATTTACTACCGCATTTATTCATAATTTTAAAATATTGGATAATAAATCTGAGCTTCATAAAAAAAATAAAGCCCTCTTCCGCGAGAGTGCATTGTTGGCGCTCTCCACCTAGATAGTGCACCAGCAATTTCCCTTAAAGCCCTCCAGTGAAAACAAACTGACAAGACAAAGGCTTAGTTAAAAAGATGAAAATGTGGGATTTTTTTGAGCACAGATAATTTTATTGAACTACGAGATGAATTTGCAACCGTTCTTTGCATCTTTAAGCACTCTGTTCAGAATAAGGAGAAAAGCCTACCAGTTTTGCTTTTTCATACAAACTCACTTTCAACCCGCTAATTTCCACTCTGTGTTGTTTGAAAAGGTGGGACAACCTAAATGTTTGATAATAAGGCATCAACCAGGGAAAATCCCAAATCCAGCACTGTTGCTGAAGTAAACTGTGGGACTTTATAATTGATGTTATGCTATGCTCCTGTTTTTCTTTTTAAAAATATGTTTTATACCAATACATGAAAAGGATCCAAAAAGGCCTTCTCCCACATGCTCATAGTGGATATCTCAGAGGAATGGATAATAGATAATATTTTTGTTTTTTTCTTTCTTGTTATATTTTCTGACATTTTATAATGAGCACATTTTGGTATTTTAGTCCAAAAAGAAACAAAAATGGCCGAGCAATAAAAACCCATAACAAATTCCTGCGGGTGATTATAATGGTTAGTTTTATGTGTCAATTTGACTGGGCCACGATGCTCAGATATTTGGTCAAACACTCTGGATATTTCTGTGAAGGTGTTTTTTGGATGGGACTAACATTTTATTTTTTAAAAAAGATTTTATTTATTTATTCACAAGAGATGGCAGGGAGGCAGAGGGAGAAGCAGACTCCCCACTGAGCAGGGAGCCAGATGCAGGGCTCCATCCCAAGACCCTGGGATCATGACCTGAGCTGAAAGCAGACACTTAACCACTGAGCCACCCAGGTGCCCCGGGACTAACATTTTCAACTGGTGGATTTGAATAAAGCAGTTCTTCCTCCTTAATGTGGGTGGGCCTCATGCAATCAGTTGCAGGCCTGGATAGAACAGATTGTCTTTTTCTTGAGCAGGAAGGGATTCTGCCTGCAGACTGCCTTCAGACGTGAACTGCAAGAATCAGTTCTTTCCTGGGCCTCCAACTTGTCAGCCCACCCTACAGATTTTGGATTTACCAAACCTCCACATAGTATAAGCCAATCCTTTATGATAAATCTCTCACTCATTCTCCTCCCTCTCTCCCCACATCTCTCTCTCTCTCTCTCTCTCTCACACACACACACATACACACACACACACACACACACACACACACACACACACACACTCACATTCTATTGGTTCTGCTCTGGAGAAGCCTGGCTGCACAGAACTCTCATTCATAGGACCTGTGACTTTACAGAACCTCTCCCACCTCCCGTCTTAGCAACCACGAGCCTGGGGGAATTTCTGTTCTTACCACGCCTGGACAGTGAGTAAGCCTCGAAGTCACCTGCAGATGGAGGAGGGGAAGGTGACTCGCTGTCCAGGCTCCTCATTTCCTTTGAAGCGAATTTCTGCATTTCTTTCTTTGCTAATCACAGACCAAGTCATTGGAAGCTCAAGAAAATTCACATTTCCCCAAAGCTAACAGGAAACAGATCATTACCAAATTGACAAAGGAAGGTGGGATTTCTTGAGCTTAAAAGCCGGAATTTATTGCCTCTAGGTATGAGGAGCAGGACTGCTGAAATCGGAAAAGCCTCATTTCTGATAAGCGAGCTCTTACTAAAACATCTTAAGAGGAACCATGGGAGCTGTGGATATAGAAGCAGGGCGCATGCAGGGCAACATCTGGAAATGGGAAGCCAGGCCAGAGGGCAGATACTCCAGAAGAATCCTGCATCAAAAGTGGCTTGGAGGGCCTTAGGACAGTAACTGTTATTAAATTCCTTCTCTGTCCAAAAACAGTACGAAAGAGAGGACTAGCTATTATCTTTTGGAAAAGTGTTTAAAGTGTACCCAACAGACAGAAAAAATAAATAACAGAAAGCAGTGTATATAAAGAGGAATCAAGAAGATATAATATGCACTTACTCTTTTTACAGAGCTTCTGAATGCCCGAAACAGATACGGGCTCAGGGACTGGGAATTCACTTTTGCCACGGACACACGGAGGGCTTCCCTCAAGGAGGATGAGTCATAGTCATACACCGGGAAACCTGCACCCACAAGCACATGGGGACACAGTGAGACAAGGCACAGGGACCAGCACGGCGCCACAGCATTTAGGGCAGGGGACCCGTGTCTCCAAGTTCCTTACCTGCGCAAGACGGGTAGTTCATTCCAAGCACAAACACGATCAATATCTTCATCATCATCTTCTCAATCATTTTAATTCAGAAGCAGCAAGATAGTTCCTATGCGTTTGGGGGTGACAAGTCCAGCTGAAAGCAGCTCTTTATCAACAGGGACCTGGCTTGCTCTCTCTGACTGGAGCAGTCTACACAGCTTAAACAGAAACAATTGATCTGGGGTCAATATTCACTGCTGGCTCTTCCTATGGAAAAGTTCCAGTTTGAGGCTACTTTTGAAGTTTTGACCTCAAATGGGACTTTAGCCCACGGCGAAAGACATCAAGAGGCTCAGGACTCTGTGTGCGCAGTTTGTTTTTCTCTATTTTAATTTCATCCACATGTACTGTTTATTTCTCTTTATTTTAATGACATTTTTAGAAGGGAGGGGAGATGTAATCTTATTTTCAGCAAAACCGTGAATTTTAAACTGTTGTCTGTTTGGTTCTCTCTTGTGTTCCTAAAGATCTTGTAGTTGACTGTGTGTGAAAATTGTGTGGTTATTTCAAGATGTTTTTGGAAATTATGACCGTAAAGGAGAGGACTTCATATATAGGACCGAAACAGGTCAAGCACACATACTGTGTACATAGCTGTCAACCAGCCTTCTCTGCTAATGGAAATTTTTGCACTTCACCTGAATGATAAGGCGTTTGTGCGTTGATGATTCTCACGTGCTATAAAAGCCCACCCTACCTGGGGAATATTAAAAAGGAGAGATGATTTATAGTAAATAGTGTGTGTTATGAGCAGGTCGCTGTGTTCTCATCCTTCAAGTTCATGCAGGAGAAGCTGTACTGTGCTGTGACTCAGAAAGACCTAGCCTGGAATCTTGGCTTCACGCTCATCAAGTGTCTGTCCTTGGGCACAGTGCTTAATGCCTCAACTTCCTCATCTGTAAAATGGGCATATAAAGTGTGTCATTAATCAGAGTTCTCTGGAGAAACAGAACCAACAGGGTGTTTAGAGAGACAGACAGACAAACAGAGGGAGACAGAGACACAGAGAGATTTGTGTTAAGGAATTGGCTCGCACAAGGGTGGAGGATTGGCAAGTCTAGAATCTGCAAGGTGGGCCAGCAGGTGGGAGACCCAAGGAGAGTTGCAATTCAAAGCAAAGGCAGTCTGTTATACAATTCCTTCCTGCTCCAGGGAGGTCAGTTTCTGTCTATTGATGCCTTCAACTGGTTGGACGAGGCCCACCCACATTATAGAGACTGTCGGCTTTACTAAAATGTTAATCTCATTTGAAAATATTTTTGGAGAAGGGGGGCGGAGCAAGATGGCGGCAGAGTAGGAGACCTGGGTTTCGTCTGGTCTCAGGAATTCAGCTGGATAGGGATCAAACCATTCTGAACACCTACGAACTCAACAGGAGATTGAAGAAAAGAATAGCAACAACTCTCTGAACAGAGAAGCGACCACTTACTGGAAGGTAGGACGTGCGGAGAAGTGAATCCGAGGCGATATTCAGGAGGATAGATGGCGGGGGAGGGGGCCTCCGTCGGCCGCTTCTGGCAAGTGCTAGAGCCGCGGAGCACAAAATCGGACCTTTTAGAAGTCGGCTCCGCTGAGGGACGTCGCTGCAGTGGCTAAGCGGGGGGTGGAACCCTCACGGACAGTGTGGTCTCAGGACCCTCGGGGTCACAGAAAGACTGGGGGGGCCTGAGTGCAGCAGAGCTCCCAGGGATCGGAGCGGGGAAGCCGGCTGCAGAGACGGAGCCAGGGCGCGGGCTCTCAGCTCGGGGTGGCCATAAACTGTGATCCGCGGCCCAGTCGGGCCACTGCTCCTCCAGCAGGGACCCAACAAGGGGCAGAGCCGGGGAGACTCCCCTCCCTCCCCTGGGAGGAGCGGCGCGGGAGCGCACCGCAGGGATCTGCTGGGTTTGGAGACTCCACACGGGGTCGGGTGCCAGAGATAGAAACGCTCGGTCACAGGCCGGGTGAGCACGGAGTGCGGCTGGAGACCGGGGACACGGGAGTGACTGCTTTTCTCTGGGGGCGCACTGAGGAGCGGGGCCCCGAGTTCTCAGCTCCTCTGGGCGGAGACTGGGAGGCCACCATTTTCACCCTGGTCTTCCAAAGCTGTACCAAGAGCTTGCAGGGAACAAAAGCTCCTGAGAACAAACCCGAGCAGCTTGCTTAGCCCGGACCGACAAGGGCGGGGCAATTCCGCCTCCGGCAAAGACATTTGGGAACCACGGCAACAGGCCCCTCCCCCAGAAGATCAGCAGGAACAGCCAGCAAGCCAAGACCAAGTTTACCGATCAAGGAGAACGGGAGAACTCCAGCGCTAGGGGAATACTGTACATAGAATTCATGGCTTTTTTTACCATGATTCATTAGTTTTTCAAAGTTAATTTTTTTAACTGTTTTTTTAATTTTTCTTTTTCCCTTTTTCAACCAACATCTTATCAATCCCTTTTTTAAAAAAAACATTTTTTATTTTTCATTTTTAGAGTCATATTTTATTCCTTCATAGTAGTTACCCTTATTTTTGGCATATATATATATATATATAAGTTGTTCTCTCCTTAAAATTTTGAGATAGTTTCTTCTAACAGATCAAAATATACCCTAAATCACTAGTGTATGGCTTTGTTCTAGTCTCCTGCCTGATCACATTCTCTCCCCTTTTTTTTTGTTTTTGTTTTTCTTTTTTTTTTAATCTTTTTCTTTCTTTTTTCAAACAACTTCTTATCTTATCAATTCCTTTTATAAAATCTTTTATAATTTTCATCTTTACAGTCATCTTCCATCCTTTCATTGTATCAACTCTTATTTTGTACATATATAAGTCTTTCTTCCTTTAAAATTTTAAGAGGCACTTTTTTCTAACAGACCAAAACACGCCCAAAATCTAGTGTGTGGCACTGATCTATGCACTAGCCTAATCATATTTGATCATATTCTGTTTTTTTTTGTATTGTTCTGTTTTTGTTTTTATCTTTTCCTTTTTGTTTTTTTTTTCTTTCTTTTCTCTTTCTTTTTTCTTTCTTTCCCTTTCTTTTCCCCTGGTTTCAGGTCTTTTCTGATTTGTATAGAGTATATTTGGTGGGGACATTGTTAACCTGCTAGCATTTTGTTCTCTCATTCATCTATTCTCCTCTGGACAAAATGACAAGATGAAAAAAAATCACCTCAGCAAAAAGAACAAGAGATAGTACCGTCAGCCAGGGACCTAATAAATATAGACATTAGTACGATGTCAGACCTAGAGTTCAGAATCATGACTTTAAAGATACTAGCTGGGCTTGAAAAAAAGCATGGAAGTTATTAGAGAAACCCTTTCTGGAGAAATAAAAGAACTAAAATCTAACCAAGTCAAAATCAAAAAGGCTATTAATGAGGTGCAATCAAAAATGGGGGCACTAACTGCTAGGATAAATGAGGCAGAAGAGAGAATCAGTGATATAGAAGACCAAATGATGGAAAATAAAGAGGCTGAGAAAAAGAGGGAGAAACAACTACAGGATCACGAGGACAGAATTTGAGAGATAAGCGATACGATAAGACGAAACAACATTAGAATAATTGGGATCCCAGAAGAAGAAGAAAGAGAGAGAGGGGCAGAAGGTATATTGGAGCAAATAATAGCAGAGAACTTCCCTAATGTGAGGAAGGAAACAGGTATCAAAATCCAGGAGGCACAGAGAACCCCTCTCAAAATCAATAATAATAGGTCAACACCCCGACATCTAATAGTAAAACTTTCGAGTCTCAGAGACAAAGAGAAAATCCTGAAAGCAGCTCGGGAGAATAGATATGTAACCTACAATGGTAGAAATATTAGATTGGCAACAGACTTATCCACAGAGACCTGGCAGGCCAGAAAGGACTGGCATGAAATCTCCAGAGCACTAAACGAGAAAAATATGCAGCCAAGAATACTATATCCAGCTAGGCTGTCATTGAAAATTGAAGGAGAGATAAAAAGCTTCCAGGACAAACAAAAACTAAAGGAATTTGCAAACACAAAACCAGCCCTCCAAGAAATATTGAAAGGGGTCCTCTAAGCAAAGAGAGAGCCTAAAAGCAGCATAGATCAGAAAGGAACATAGACAATATACAGTAACAGTCACCTTACAGGCAATACAATGGCACTAAATTCATATCTTTCAATAGTTACCCTGAATGTAAATGGGCTAAATGCCCCAATCAAAAGACACAGGCTATCAGATTGGATTAAAAAACAAGACCCATTGATATTCTTTCTGCAAGAGACTCATTTTAGACGCAAAGACACCCCCAGACTGAAAGTGAGGGGGTGGAAAACCATTTACCATACTAATGGACGCCAAAAGAAAGCTGGGGCTGCAGTCCTTATATGAGACAAATTAGATTTTAAAACAAAGACTGTAATAAGAGATGAGGAAGGACACTATATCCTACTTAAAGGGTCTATCCAACAAGAGATCTAACAACTGTAAATATCTATGCCCCTAACATGGGAGCAGCCAATTATATAAGGCAATTAATAACAAAAGCAAACAAACACATTGACAACAATACAATAATAGTGGGTGACTTTAACAACCCCCCTGACTGAAATGGACAGATCATCTAAGCAAAAGATCAACAAGGAAATAAAGACTTTAAATGACACACTGGACCAAATGGACTTCACAGACATATTCAGAACATTCCATCCCAAAGCAACGGAATAAACATTCTTCTCTAGTGCCCACGGAACATTGTCCAGAATTGATCACATCCTAGGTCACAAATCAGGTCTCAACCGGTACCAAAAGATTGGGATCATTCCCTGCATATTTTCAGACCACAATGCTTTGAAACTAGAACTCAATCACAAGAGGAAAGTCGGAAAGAACTCAAAGACATGGAGGCTAAAGAGCATCCTCCTAAAGAATGAATGGGTCAACCAGGAAATTAAAGAAGAATTAAAAAAATTCCTGGAAACCAATGAAAATGAAAACACAACTGTTCAAAATCTTTGGGATACAGCAAAGGCAGTCCCGAGAGGAAAGCATATAGCAATACAAGCCTTTCTCAAGAAACAAGAAAGGTCTCAAATACACAACCTAACCCTACACCTAAAGGAGCTGGAGAAAGAACAGCAAATAGAGCCTAAACCCAGCAGGAGAAGAGAAATAATAAGATCAGAGCAGAAATCAATGAAATAGAAACCAAAAGAACAGTAGAACAGATCAACGAAACTAGGAGCTGGTTCTTTGAAAGAATTAACAAGATTGATAAACCCCTCGCCAGACTTATCAAAAAGAAAAGAGAAATGACCCAAATCAACAAAATCATGACTGAAAGAGGAGAGATCCCACCAACACCAAAGAGATACAAACAATTGTAAGAACATATTATGAGCAACCTTATGCCAGCAAATTACATAACCTGGAAGAAATGGGTGCATTCCTAGAGATGTATCAACTACCAAAATTGAACCAGGAAGAAATAGAAAACCTGAACAGACCTATAACCACTGAGGAAATTGAAGCAGTCACCAAAAATCTCCCAAGAAACAAAAGCCCAGGGCCAGATGGCTTCCCAGGGGAATTCTATCAGACATTTAAAGAAGAATTAATACCTATTCTCCTGAAACTGTTCCAAAAAATAGAAATGGAAGGAAAACTTCCAAACTCATTTTATGAGGCCACCATTACCTTGATCCCAAAACCAGACAAAGACCCCATCCAAAAGGAGAATTACAGACCAATATCCTTGATGAACATGGATGCAAAAATTCTCACCAAAATACTAGCCAGTAGGATCCAACAGTACATTGAAAGGATTATTCACCATGACCAAGTGGGATTTATCCCTGGGCTGCAAGGCTGGTTCAACATCCGCAAATCAATCAACGTGATACAATACATTAACAAAAGAAAGAACAAGAATCATATGATCCTCTCAATAGATGCAGAAAAAGCATTTGACAACGTACAGCATCCTTTCTTGATCAAAACTCTTCAGAGAATAGGGATAGAGGGTACATACCTCAACATCATAAAAGCCATCTATGAAAAACCTACAGCAAATATCATTCTCAATGGGGAAAAGCTGAGAGCTTTTCCCCTAAGGTCGGGAACGCAGCAGGGATGTCCACTCTCACCACTGCTATTCAACATAGTATTAGAAGTCCTAGCCATCAGACAACAAAAAGAAATCAAAGGCATCCACATCGGCAAAGAGGAAGTCAAACTCTCACTCTTTGCAGATGATATGATACTGTATGTGGAAAACCCAAAAGACTCCACCCCAAAACTGCTAGAATTCATCCAGGAATTCAGTAAAGTGGCAGGATATAAAATCAATGCACAGAAATCAGTGGCATTCCTATACACCAACAACAAGACAGAAGAGAGACAAATCAAGGAGTCGATCCCATTTACAATTGCACCCAAAACCATAAGATACCTAGGAATAAATTTAACCAAAGAGGCAAAGGATCTGTACTCAGAAAACTATAAAATACTCATGAGAGAAATTGAAGAAGACACAAAGAAATAGAAAAACGTTTCATGCTCATGGATTGGGAGAACCAACATTGTGAAGATGTCAATGCTACCTAGAGCAATCTACACATTCAATGCAATCCCCATCAAAATACCATCCACTTTTTTCAAAGAGATGGAACACATAATCCTAAAATTTGTATGGAACCAGAAGAGACCCCGAATAGCCAGAGGAATATTGAAAAAGAAAAGCAAAGCTGGCGGCGTCACAATTCCGGACTTCCAGCTCTATTACAAAGCTGTCATCATCAAGACAGTATGGTACTGGCACAAAAACAGACACATAGATCAATGGAACAGAATCGAGAGCCCAGAAATGGACCCTCAACTCTATGGTCAACTCATCTTTGACAAAGCAGCAAAGAATGTCCAATGGAAAAAAAGACAGTCTCTTCAACAAATGCATAAGGTAAAATTGGACAGCCACATGCAGAAGAATGAAACTGGACCATTTCCTTACACCACACACAAAAATAGACTCCAAATGGTTGAAAGACCTAAACGTGAGACAGGAGTCCATCCAAATCCTAAAGGAAAACACAGGTAGCAACCTTTTCGACCTCAGCCTCAGCAACTTCTTCCTAGAAACATCGCCAAAGGCAAGGGAAGCAAGGGCAAAAATGAACTATTGGGATTTCATCAAGATAAAAAGCTTTTGCACAGCAAAAGAGACAGTCCACAAAACCAAAAGACAACTGACAGAATGGGAGAAAATATTTGCAAATGACATATCAGATAAAGGGCCAGTATCCAAAATCTATAAAGAACTTAATCAAACTCAACACCCAAAGAACAAGTAATCCAATCAAGAAATGGGCAGAAGACATGAACAGACATTTTTCCAAAGAAGACATCCAAATGGCCAACAGACACATGAAAAAGTGCTCAACATCGCTCAGCATCAGGGAAATCCAAATCAAAACCTCCATGAGATACCACCTCACACCAGTCAGAATGGCTAAAATTAACAAGTCAGGAAATGACAGATGTTGGCGGGGATGCAGAGAAAAGGGAACCCTCCTACACTGTTGGTGGGAATGCAAGCTGGTGCAGCCACTCTGGAAAACAGCACGGAGGTTCCTGAGACAGTTGAAAATAGAGCTACCCTACGATCCAGCAATTGCACTAGTGGGTATTTACCACAAAGATACAAATGTAGGGATCCGAAGGGATACGTGCACCCCAATATTTATAGCAGCAGTGTCCACAATAGCCAAACTGTGGAAAGAGCCAAGATGTCCATCAACAGATGAATGGATAAAGAAGAAGTGGTATATATACACAATGGAATATTATGCAGCCATCAAAAGGAATGAGATCTTGCCATTTGCAACGACGTGGATGGAACTGGAGGGTGTTATGCTGAGTGAAATAAGTCAATCAGAGAAAGACATGTATCATATGACCTCACTGATATGAGGAATTCTTAATCTCAGGAAACAAACTGAGGGTTGCTGGAGTGGAGGGGGGTGGGAGGGATGGGGTGGTTGGGTGATAGACATTGGGGAGGGTATGTGCTATGGTGAGCGCTGTGAATTGTGCAAGACTGTTGATCACAGATCTGTACTTCTGAAACAAATAATGCAACATATGTTAAGAAAAAAGAAAAAGAAGAAGATAGCAGGAGGGGAAGAATGAAGGGGAGTAAGTCGGAGGGGGAGACGAACCATGAGAGACGATGGACTCTGAAAAACAAACTGAGGGTTCTAGAGGGGAGGAGGGTGGGGGGATGGGTGAGCCTGGTGATGGGTATTAAAGAGGGCACATTCTGCGTGGAGCGCTGGGTGTTATGCACAAACAATGAATCATGGAACACTACATCAAGAACTAATGATGTAATGTATGGTGATTAACAGAACAATAAAAAAATTTAAAAAAAATATTTTTGGAGAAATACCCAGAAAAAAATGTTCGACCTAGTATCTGGGCACCACGGCCAAGGTGACTTATAAAATTAACCATCACATAAGGATTAAATCACCAACACTTGGAAGAGCCCTTGACCAATTAATTGCTCAATAAATGGTAAGTGCTAGTAAGAATGGAATTCAATACATACTTTCTCACATCTGTTATGTATAAGGCAACAGGTCCAGAGAATAGCTTAAATGAACGAATGATCTAGCTCACCCTGCCTACACAAGGCAAATATGAGTGCCAGCAAGGGAAGTATCCATTGCTGTAAGAGTTCTTGGCAGTTCACTCACTCCTGACCCCACTCCCAGGTAGGTGTGTGTCTGAACTGGGCCTTGACAGAAGCAGAAGCACCCACAGGGGAGGCGGGGACCAAGGCCAGGAAGACAGAACAGAAAGGAGACCTCTGGGAAGGGGACTGTGGCCGTTTACTAGGGACACAGTGTGGGGCAGGATGTTGGTCGGAGGCAGGCCAGCCATTGTTACCAACAGGAAGGACGAAGAGGAGACACTGGGTAGATTTACCACCCCCGCTGTGCCCTACCAGAAGTGTGGTATGCAAGTATGAAATTAACGCTACCGTGTGAGGCAAGGCGATTAATCAAAATATTGCCTCCGTTTTGCCTGCCCTCTGCACAAAGGGTCAAAATCATGCTTCTGATGATTTCACAGACTGGCCAGATCATGAACATTTACTGCTCTGATCCCAAAGATATTCTTTCTACGGGTCTTATTCATCAGCACATTGCCACAGAGGCCATTAAAAATCCCTGGATAATCTCAGGGTCCCAATGTCCATTTGCCCCATGCAACATCTCTGGGTCCAGTAGCTTCTGGCCTCATCTGGGGCCACCCGCCTTCCCTCTATAGGCTCCAGTCATACAGGTGTCCTCGTAGTTCCTTGAGGACACAAAACAACTTCCATCCCACGGCTTTTCCCCGATTCCTTCTAACAAACAGTGATGGCATTTCTCTTGCTTTCCCCAAGTCAGCCCCTTCCCATCATTAGGGCATCGGCCTAACTAGCACCTCCTCAGAGAGCATTCTTGAGCACCCCTCCACATCATCTCCGCTTCCCCCCTTCCTGCCACTCATCACAATGCCTGGTGGTCTTGCTTGCTTGCTTCTTATTGTCCTTCACTTCTAGGAGACTACAGTCTCCGTGAGGCAGGGGGCATGCCCTGTCTTGTTTGTGCTACACCGCATCCCAGATAGGAGCACACGTGGTCTCTCTGAACCTTAATCAGGGTCTTCCTGTTTGGAGCCTGCACTAATTTCTGCGGTGCCAAATGTACACAAAGCAGTATGCTAAGAGATTTGTAATTCTCTTACTCTTAGCCTGGTTTGAACTCAATTCCATTAGAGTCTTCCAGATTTAACTAAAGGCACCATCTGGCTCCAAACTCCAAGGTCTCATTAAATGAGCAATACTAATAAAAGTAATTGCAAAAGAATAGAGGAGATTAAGGAGACAACAATAAAATAATGTTGCCCGCACAGGGCTATTGGTTTTGTTTGTAGCTTGCTGGCACAAGATAGATCATTTCAGTGCTGGATTCACTTGGCTGTAATAAACAATGCACAGGGCATACAGAGCAGGGGCTGGTTCGTGCTCAAAAGTGATGATCTAAAACTGCATCATGTCTGGTAAACCTGGAATAGTATATATAAGCCATCTGTTGAAATTCAGGCCATAATGATGTAGTTCCTTTTTTTTTTTTTTTTTTTTTGCCTATCTGCAGAAAGGTGTACAGGATTAATTCTAGCAGTTTTCTGCTATTTCAACAAAAATTACTTAGGTGAACTATTAAAAGTTATGTGGCAGTAAGTGAAGAAGTTTGCATAGCTTTTTCTTTTTTTTTTACATAGCCCCTGGACATTTGTATCTAACACGGGAAGCTTAACAAGCAATTGGAAAATGTTTGAGTAAAGATGGGTGGACATCCATATCACAGACTAGTAAGATTCATTGCTATCATATTTATTATTTCTTTGAGATTGTTTCTTTCATTTTGGTCATCTCTCTAGTAATATTAAACTGAAGAAAAGTTTAGAGCAAATGTAAACCAAATCTTCATCTGATCCATAAATCACAAATTTTGCCTCTGTCTTGCAATCTCATCTAAGAACATGGTTTCTCAACTCCTGAACTCCACTGTCAAGATGGACCTTGATTACCTATGGTCACAACATTTCCATGTCCTGGAAATATCAATCTTATTGTTGATTTCATATTTTAGGGAACGATGTGTTTATTTGCAAGCATAAGATCATAGATCAGAAGTTCTCAAAGTGTGGTCCCCAGGCCAACAGCTTCAGCACCACCTGGGAACTTACGAAAAAGGCAAATTCTCAAACCCCACCCCAGACCTATTACATCAGAAATTCTAGGGAGAAGACCCAACTGTCTCTGTTTTACACATATTCTAGGTGATTCTGACGCATGCTCCAATGTGAGAACCACCATGTAGAGCAATGGTTCTCAACCAGGGCTGAGTTTGCTCCTCAAGGGCATGTGGCAATGTCCGGAGATATTTTTGGTTGTCAACAACTAGGGCAGAGGACCTACTGGGCATCTAGAAGCCAGAGATGTTGCTGAACATCCTATGATGCACAGGAAAGACCTCCCTAACAAACAATTACCCAGTCCAAAATGTCAATCATGTCAACGTTGAGAAACCCTGCTGAAAGGAAAGAACCTTCAAACAGCAGCCTTGAATCTTAATTATGGCTTCCTATGAATTTTTGTTTATTTTGGTTTTGGTGTGATATGCCCTATGAATGATTTTATTTTCATTTTAAGCCCTACTCAACTTGTTTTTGGTTTCTACTAGTGTCATCTTTAGAAAGTCTTCTGGTTAAAGTCATAATTGTTTACCTATATGTTATAACTTCCTGTTTTACATTTTAATTATTTAATCCATTTGGAATGAATTTTGATAAAAGTTGTGAAGTAATGATTTGACAGTTCCTTTTTTTGTATAAATCCCCTCATATCTAGGGTGTACAGTCACTTCTATTTCTTAACCAAACCATGACTGATAGGAGGATGTGCTTCATCAAAACAAAGGAATTAGCTAAGCACAAGGAAGGTTCAGTTTGAATCAGCTTCAACTTCATGTGACCAGAAATTCAAAACCAGATTAAATGACATTTAAGTTTATTTTTCACATTTAAAAAAAAGTGTGATGATAGGCAGCCCAGGGCTTGTTTGGAGTTTCCACAATTATCAGGGATCTGGACTCCTTTAGGATATCCTATCATTATGGTCCAAAATGACAGCCAGAGCTCCAGCCATCACATTCTATTCCATGCAGCTTGAAGAAGGAAAGAGAAAGATAAGGCTCTTCTCTTTAAGGACACTTTCCAAAGGTCACACACAGCATTGCTGCTTACATCTCATGGGCCAAAAATAAGTTACTGGGGGATTTTTGCTCCACAGTAGAGAGGAGAAGAGAATCTCCAGGAAGACAATTGTGCAGGAGGCTAGAAGGCAACCCTTGAGTAGATAAAGGATAATATTAATAGAGTCTCTGATAAAGAAGAGATTCAGACCCTTCGTGTAGACTTCAGAGTTGCATTTCTGATTGGTACAGAGAAAATTAAGCAAACCTTTTTAAATGACGCATTGCTATTTCCAGGAAAAATAAACATTTGCTCGGGAAGGAATTCAGTTAGGAAAACTTTGGTTACAGTGGAGTAACCAACATCATCCCCCAAACCACAGTAGCTTAAAACAATCAAATCTTATCTTTTGCTCGCTGCCAGTTGAAAAAAGGACTCTCTTGATCAAAGTCACAAAAGGACCCAGACCGATAGAGCAATCATCTTCTGGAACGTGGCCAGATGCGAAGAGAGCCCTGGAGAATTTCACATCAACAATTAAATGGTCTGGAGTTTGTTGCCAGATCAGTCACATGACCCCACCTCAATTCAGAAGTCCACCCTGAAGGTAGACTCCCAAATATTTGACACAAAGCAACAGTGGCAATGACAAAAGGACATGCCGCATTGCTGTGAAACATACAGATACAGCCATGATCACATGAGCACGGAGCAGTGATGGTTGGGAGGAAGGCAGCAGCTTGGGAAGTGTTTATTGCATGGAGGTGGGGGTGGGGATGGGGCATTACAAAAAGTAGGAAGTCACAGGAATCAAAAATCAACAAAGAGCAGTATAAGCCTATTATTTAGAAATAAGAATGTAAAGAAGCAGAACAAACAGACAAAAGACTTTTAAGGGTTTGTCTCCGTTCTTCGTTAGGCACAGATTGTTATTTTTCATTATAAGCCTCGCAGCGCTTTTTGGCTTTTTTAAAATATGTCAAATGTTATTTTGGAAGGGAAAGAAATTAAATTTCAAATTTCAAAAGTGGGAGGAAATGCCTCAAATATTTGATAGCAATCATCTCTTTATCTGTTGAATACACAACACCACATGTCATTCTCTCGTGAAAAAAAGCAGGGAGCACAATGAGATGCCTTATTGGTGTCTTTGCCCCTCGACTCTGACTCCGAGTGCTCATATCTGGAACAAATCCTGTGTCTGTTTCCATTTCCACAAGCAGCAAATAAGCACCATTTAAGAGCAAAGCAAACTACAGAACTCAATAACCCCCAAAGGAAGGATAATTTGCAGCCTTTTATACTTCCAGTCACCATGTCTAATCCTGTGCTAACTCCTCGGAAGCACAATAGCGTTTCTAAGAGACAGGAATCCAGAGAATTCTAAAACAACACTCTTTCCTTTTAAAAATGTAAATCAGTGGACGTGTTTGCGGGCTCCTGCACTGAATGCACCCTGAGGATTTATCAAAAAGCTTCCTTGATGCTTCCAAATTCTTGGGATTGCTTTGTGCCTTTCTGCAATTAATAAGAGATAGAGAATATTTTTTCCTACCTGGTAAGATATGGCTATTTTCAGACCAGTCGTTTTTCCAAGCATATGCTTGTTTGAAGAACATGGGGAGTGGGAGCTATTTAGGGGCCAGCAGGGCTCTGTCCTCCTGCAGGCTTCTGGAAGGGCAGCCAGCCCCTGGGGACTGAGGCTGCTCAGCTCTTTTCATTGACTCACATAGATGTAGACGTAAATAATGATGAGGGTCTGGCATCTTCCCGCCAGATGCCCTGCACTGCCCTGTCTTCCTTCAGACAACTGTGATGAAGGTGATGGGGGAGAAGATGCCAAGTAAGGGAATAAAGAATCTGTAAAGTCACCTCAAGACAGTATCCTGCTTCTCAAGCCTAACCTCTTGTTGCCTAATCCTATCATGCCCGTTGGAAAATGAGAATTACCTCTAGTTCCCTGCAGGATTCTCATCGCTGCTCCTTCCTCTCAGCCCAGGCAGATGGAGATCCTGGGCCAACTAGGGAGAAGGTCATGTTCTCAAAGAGGCAAAAACAAAGTCATGAATAATTTCCAAAGCGTTCCCCTAGTTTTGATGCAGTTGCTTGGATGTTTGCCATGTGCCAGGGCCCTGCCGAGCACTCACATCCCACAACCACCCCCTGAGGGATACTGATGCCATCCCCTTTGGGCAGACAAGAGGGCAGGGCCCAGATTATAGGGCTAATGGTAGAGTTCAGTGTGTTGTCCTGCTGCCTTCTGCCAGGGGCACTTTTCATGGCCCTAGGGGTGACACTCTTGGAGGCTTGGGGCCATCTCTTGGTACAGGCACAGCCTGGTAAATAAAGGCTCAACAGGAATTGTTGGGGCTTTCTCCTTCCTTTGACCAAAACCTGCTTCCTGACCTTCTTTCTGGCCAAGCACTTGTCCTACCAGACTCGGCTCAGACCCCAGCTGCCTGCATGGTTCACTGTGAATCTCTCTTGCTGCTCTGCCCACCCACATGGGCCCTGCAGTAGGTCCCCGGGACTTCCTCTGTTATCATGCCTTTCACATCCCGTTAGGATCTTGAATTCTCTCATCTGTCTCATTAGCGTGTGAGTCCTTTGAAGGAAGCAATGGCGTCATTTATTTCAAATATTTTAGGAAGCAATTGTTCAATGAATGAGTGCACGAATGAATGAATGCACACATGAATGAATGAATGCACACATGAATGAATGAATGCAGACATGAGTTTAGATGAAGAAGCCAGAGTTTCGTGACCTGCCCCATCTCGCGTAACTAGTTATGCCGGAACAGATCTAAAAGTTATGTCTCCTAACTTCTGAGCCAACGCTTTGCCCACCATCCTTTTCCAAACCTGGAATGTGTTTCCCCTCTTTAGGAGTCCCCACTACGATTCAGCACAGTAACAGTGTGCGAGAAACTAGTTTAACCACTAGAGCAGAGATTAAAGAACTCGGAGGGGGGAGAAAACCACACATCAGAGAAAGAAAAAAAGAGAACATACAAAAACGAGAGACAAGAAGAGAGATGATCACCAAAGCCACCGCCCCCATCAGCATCACACAGCAGTGACCCCGGGATGCCATTTGTCCCATGGAAACACGAACAGGACCTAGGACTCACAAAGTTCTCGTGTTTTGTTTCTCCACATCTTGACACCAAAGTCCAAGAAACATGCAGAATGAATAAAATAGAATTAGTGTGATCAATGTTAATACTTTCGAAAGGTCTGCGATTTCACCCAGCTGGGGATGGGCACGGAAGCTGGGAGAAGACCCACCATTCCCGGGTCAGAGACGAAGGGCAGCTTGTCAGTGATGGCAGCAGTCAGGGGACCCGTGTGGTTTGTGTTGGTGACCTGAGCCCCGGGTCCGCCTGGGCGACAGGAGAAGAGCCAGATTCTACCCACACAGTCAACTGGGCTGCAGTTGATCCCTGGTCCCTGCTCCTAGAGAACCCAGATCTTTCCTAGCGGGCAGTAGGGTGCCGACCCTTTCCTCCAGAGGAAAACGTTACCTTCCCCTCCGAAAGTTAGCCACCTGTCCTTGGTTTTGGAGAGAGACCTTGTCTCCATCTTCCAAGGCTGTTCAACATATGAAAACCCTTGAATAAATAGTCAGCAACAAAGGCAGATGTGCAGAAACATGGGAAACCAACCATGATCGCCTCCCAGCAAGCACCTGACCTAGACATTTGCTCACCTACTGAACACTGGCCAACACTCATACGCCAGGCACCGCGCTGCTCGCCGATATACATCGGGAAGCAAACCTGACATGGTTCCTGACTTCAGGGAGCTTACACTGTGCAGGGGGAGATAAGTATTCATCCAAGATCCCATGACTACCTGCAAAATGACAACAGTGACAAGGAAAGTCAGAGAAGTCTCGGGGGCACCACAGAGGCATTCCATGGGGTGCTATGAAAGGGGGTCAGCCGACAGTCTGAGCTTGGGATGAGGGCTGAAGGCTGAGCTAGCACTGATGGGGCAAGGAAGAGAGAGTCCCAGGCAGAAGGGGTAGAACACACACACATCCGGACATCGGGGAGCGGGTCACCTCTGAGTAGGGGAATCACACAGCTTCCCCACCAGAGTCCTGTTGTCCCAGACTCACTATTCGTAGCATTGCTGCCCCTCTCCGGGGTGCCCGGTGAGGAACCGAGGGGGCAGAGCTCGGGAGGGAGAGCGGGTGTCAGACGAGGCTAGAAAGGTGAAGAGGGCCGGAGCCTTGCGGTCTCTGTTAATAACCAAGCTCATTATCCCCAGAGCATCAAGAAGCTGTTTAAGGGTTTTAAACAAGAGTGTCAGATGGTCAGGTTTTCACATTGAAGAGGGCACTTTGGCCCAGGTGTGGAGTCTAGAGGAAGTGACTAGTGAACAGGGAGGGTCAGAGTTGATTGCTGTGGCTGGGACAATGGTAGTAGCAGTGGAGAAGGGGAGAGTGGCTAGATATCGGGGACATTTAGGGGCACAACTGCCAGGGTATGAAGTGAGAGGAGACAGGGCACCAAGGAGGACCCCAGGATTTCCATCTGCTTGGCTGGTGGAAACCCTGGACAGAGAGGCAGCGATAAGCAGGCATGGAGCCCAGGTGGGAGACACGGGCTGGAAGTTCTAGATCCGGGAGTCAACCCCATGTCGACAATAACAGAGGTCGTGACCGTGAACAAGACGCCCCAGAGTGGCATGAGGAGAGCGCCCAGGACGGAGCCCTAAGAAAACCCTCGCTAACAGACAAGCAGCATAGAAGGGGTTCCAAAAGCAACAGGGAAGGTGCCATCAGAGGTATGAAGAAAACCCACAGACTGTGGTTTTCAGAGGAGAAGAAGGAAGATGGAAGCCATCACCAGTGTCGAATCTGCTGAGAGTCAAGCTAAGAGGACTGAGAAACGCCTGTGGGTGTGAAGGCACTGGACTCGCTGGTTCTGTATGGCATTCTGTATGGAAGGAGAGCTGAGGCATGGGTGGGAGGGAAAGGAACGGAGGCCATGAATGCGGGGACATCTGTGATAACCCAGACTACGAAAGAGAGGGACAGAAAGGCCAATGGAAGGCTGGGGAGTAGGGGCTTGGCATTTTGAGGATAAGGAAGTTTTGAGCAGATGGAAATACTTCCAATGGAAGATAGTCACTTGAGAAGAGGTAAAAATAAAAGTGGGGGGCTGTGGTCCACCCTTGGCTCCTAAGATGCATGGAAGGGAGTGGGTGGCATCTGACACGCAGGAGGAAGGACTGACTTGGAGAAGACGAAGGACAGGGCCTGGGTGGCAGTGGGGAGGAGGAGGAAACCCTGGGTCTGGGTGGAAGGAGGTCTCTAAATCTGAGTGAGCACCCATGGGAATGGGGGAGTAGGGTGCAAGGCTGTTTGCCAAGAAAGAGATGGGGGAGGGGAGCCAGAGTTTGAGATGATGCTGGAGGTCTGGCGTGGCCCCTGCAGAGAGAGGGGGGTAAGGGAAACAAGGAGGTTCAGACAGAGTGTGTGTGTGTGTGTGTGTGTGTGTGTGTGTGTGTGTGTGTATGCATGCACACACGCACACGCATGCGCACACCTGCAGGACATGACCCAGTCTCCACTGGATCTCAAATCCAGCCAACTAGGCCTCCTTCCTCCTGTCCACTTGCCAGCCTGGTGTCTGTTCCCAAACTACCCCTCACCAGATCATCCCCACAACATGGGGTGGCCTGATGAACCGAGCAAGCATGTCTGCTCCTCAGACGGCTGGGGGATCCGGCCAGGGGAAGGGAAACTGCTAACACTCATCACTTCACATCTGTCCTTCATCCCCACCACATCTACGGAAATGAATTCAAAGCAACGCGAACGACCAAGAAGACAAGGCCCGCCAGTGTTCTGACCAAAGCAGTTTCTACTATCGATTATCCGGGGAGTGGCAGATCTCCAGTGTTTCAGAGAACGGGGAGCCCAGGTCATGTATGGTTCAGCTCAGCCGCTCCTTTTCCCACCATCTCAGCCATGGGCTGTCCCTAGTCTACGAGAAAGTGAAATACGGGAGAATTAACCCAGGCACATTGGATCCAGAGGCAGTTGGTACGTGCTCCATGCGAGTGAATTTATCTTCCGTTCTTCAAGCGTAAAAAAATGCTCCATCCAAGTCAGATGCACTTTGAGTCTGAAAATGAAAGCCTCCTCTCTTTTTAAGAGGGGCAGAAATGGTGTCTCTTACTTACAGAAGGATCTGAAGAGGAAAGCTGGCAAAGAAGGGGCTTAAATCCAGAATTCTGGAGCTGGACCGCAGAGGGCTGTCAGGAGCAGGAGGAAATTGTTCTCCTGACCTGGAAATAACCCTCACTTGGAATGAGTTTCCTGCTTCCTGACACTCCAAGGACAGCAGGGCTCAGAGCCTGAGGCTTCGAAGGGCCGGCAAGGCAGGTGGGTAGAGAAGTGGGCATTCTGCAGGGCGCAGAGGATGCTGATGGTGTCAGCCCTGGGCTTTCCATGGGGAGGGGGCGGGCAGAGAAATCTGCAGGGAAGCGGCGGCGGGGGGGGGGGGGGGGAAGAGGGGGTGGCTAGTGCTGAACCTGCCCGGGGTGTCTTCAGTTCTGGGTCACTGAAGGCACCCGGCTCAGAGTAAAGCATCCATAAACCACCTAATCAGCCTAAAGAAAACTGACAGCAGGGCTTGAAAGGAAACCATTTCCGGAATGATCTGAGAGTGCTGCAGCTTCTGCTGAGCAGATTCAAGAAAAAGCAGAGAGCCCGGAGGGCCGGGTAGGGGGAGGGCTTCATTTCGCAGTGGGAGCTTTATCCAGAAGCCCTCTCCATCAACTGGGAGAGCGGTTTCTCTTTTGTCTGTCACGCATCTCAGAAAAAATTTACTAGACCTCAGAGCCATTTGCCAGTGCTGAAATGAAAGAGGGGAGAGGAAGCTTGGAGGGACAGTGAGAGGTGGCAGGAAACCAGGACAGTGCACATCTCCCTTAACCGCGCATCGAGCCAGAGCTCTGGACTCCTGGAGGGCCAGGGCTCGGACCACTGCTCATTCTCCTGGACTTAGTTAAGGCGGGATGAGCACGTGCAATTTCACTTCTGTCCATGCGCAGTTATTGCAAAACACTCTTCCCCCACCTCATAACTCAAAAAAACAAAAGGCTACTCAAGCTCTTAATGTGGGAGCTATGTCCTTTTTTGCTTATTTAAAAAAAAAACCCGAAGCCTTCTGCTACGTGAAGAATGCACTTTGGGGTCGAGGTGAGAAAGAGCGGTTGCGGATGTGCCTCAATGCCACCGTCCGCACGGGTCCCCTGAGACCCTGCAGGGAGGCCCCGTCCTCTTTATTTATACAGGTATGGGCCCCTGGGGCCGTTTGGTTTGTTTTCATTTTCCCTGGCAAAATCTTTCCTGAGGGAGAATGTCACGGGGCAACCAAATGGTCCAACATTTGCCCAGAACACAGAAGTTAAGCCGAGTTAATAAATGACAGACGGGTACAATAGCTAACATTATGTGGGTGTGGACTGTTTGCCAGGCGCTGGGCTCAGCAAATTTCAGAGTCAGGATTTGAACCCAGGCAAGCCGGTTCAAGTCTGTGCTCTTAACCACTCGCCCGCATGTATTCCCTCCACCTCAAACACTCCTCCCTGGATTAATCCTCTTTGGCCTTTAGCGGGTTCCAGGGGATGCCTTCCTGCTCCCCAGAGCTCGGTTGGGAGCCCTTTCTACCTGCTCCCGGGGAGCCCTGTTCTGAAGTCTCCGTCATAGTGCAAGACTCAGGACTGAAATGCCATTGAACTTGCCTCTTCCTACAGATGGTAAGGTCTCTGAGGACAGGGTTGGGATTATAACCAGTGCTGCAAGGCACACGATGTGTGTGTCTGAATGCATGGGTTAATGAAATGATGAAAAAGACCAGGTCTTTGTCCTAAGAGAGCTGCTAATCTAGTGGGGGGACAGATCGGTGTACCATGACCATGAATGACACCCCAAAGACAGGTTGCAGTCAAGTCAGGTTCCAAACCCACATGGGGAAGGACCGGTGACCTCTGCCCAGGGAAACCAGGAAAGAACTGGATGGTGTTTAATTAGGGATGAGTAATATTTTAACCAGCCAAGAATGGAGAAGAGACAACACGAATGAAGAAACCTCAGGGCAGGTTGGAGACCGGTGAAGAATAGCCCAATTCAATCACACACACACACCTAACGGGGCTCCTGCAATAGACCAGCATTGTCTAGGTATAGTGACTAAAACAGACGAGTAGGGCAAAGCCTCTTTACTCCAGAACTTCACAGAGAGGGAGGAAGAAGACACATAAACAGATCATGATAAGAACTGATAACCACAACTTCCCAATCAGGATTCCGGACCAGAAATGGGGTACAAGTGTGCCGACTGCTGATCTTCCAGGCTGGGTGGCTAGGTGGGGGCCTGGCCAGAGCCTGTGGCCTCTAGAAGTCCTCATCGAGCACCCTGGAGCTTCTCTTCTCCACCCGCGCCATGAGGTTGAAGGGTCAGGAAGCTCTGGGAGTGGAAGATCAAGGCAGGCTTTCTGGAGGAGGTGATTCCCGAGTTGGGCACTAGCAGTAGAGTAAGAGCTCACCGAGAGATGGGTGGAAGAGACTTTAGACAAAGGAACAGCGGAGAGCGGTGAGCATAGAGATGCTAAATTCACTGAGCAGTTACCAAGGGCCAGCCAGACCTGAGACCCTCCCAAGCTATCTCGTTTAATTCTCTCAACCCTCTGAGGCGAGGGGTGGGGGGTGGTTTGAGGTCATTTTACAGATGAGCACACCAAGGCACAGAGAGTTTGTGTTAACCTTTGAAAGCCACACAGCCGCCAGCCAGCAGTGACGTTGGGATTCCCAGCCAGCACACCTGTTCTGAGCTATGGCACCACACCGTCGTCTATTCAAGAATCTGCTGGGGCATGAAACCAAAGCGGTGGCGGGGGCGGGGGGGGGGGGGGCGGTTGAAGGGCGGGGAGAGCCAAGAGGGAGGGCAGGCCGCACAAGCTGCATGGTTTTCCCAGGCCGTGGAGTGCTGGGCAGTCAGAAGTGGGAATCGGGCTGGGAGGAAGACACAGCATTCATCCCAGGCCAGGAAGGCAGTGGCCTGGGATCTGTGCGAGACAGCTAGTCCTGGAGCTTGGGGACTAGGCAGGGAGGTCAGAACAAGCACCTGTGGAGGTGGGTAAGGGCCAGGCTGCTGAGGTCACAAGCTCCATTTCAGGGAGCTGAGCTGGACTTAACAGGGAGCCACGGAAGACTCAGGAGCAGGGGGCTGACACCCTGCATTGTGATGTCAGGAAGACAGCTCTCAAGCAGCATCCAAGAGTCAAGAGGAGAGCTAAGACTTTGGTGGAAACATGCATCGGAAGGATATTGCTTTAATCTGCGGTGGCGCGAGGCCACAGGGGCTCATGGGGCCCGTGGTCTAGATTATGTGTGATCGGCTGCCATGATCGCTTTGCGGTTTGTATATTCTTTTTCTGAAGATTTGCACTGTGGCAGGGAGGGGGTCCCAAACACTGTACCTTAGCACACCCCTGCTAACCTGCCCTCTGTCTTGTGTGCCCTTTGTGGTGGGTCCTCCTCAATTTCCCCCGGCAACTTCATAGGCCTCGCTCCTGTCTGTGCACAGCAGTTAGTGACCATCTTTAGCCACTTGGGCTTCACTGTCTACCCCAAGGAGCTTCTCCTGTGTTTGTGCACAACGCGGGCAGGAGTGATCTCCATGAGAAGAACTTGGGGGAAGCCAATTTCCTCCATCGAGTGCACAAGCAGGTGCTTCTTGAAGCCTTCACACGAGCCTTCCTTAGTCTTCCTCATACTGCCCTTGCACCTGTCCCTGCACTTGGCATACTGCCTCGTGGTGTTACTTCTGTTTCTTAAATCAATCCCCTCTCCTCTGGGAGATGGTAAGACAGTGGGGGGCAGGGGCCTCCAAATGCTTCCATTTATTCTGAACCATTCTTATTACCCAGGACGTGCTCACAGTGGACAGTTAATGACAGCACATTATACATAGAAGGGGATGAGGGAGACTTCTCCTTGTCAAACAAGACCTCTGTAGGGGGAAGAAACTGATTTTTAAAAAACTGATGCTGTAAATGTGTCGATCAGAGCAGAAGGTACATTTCTGAACCACAGATGTTTAGGATCAAGCTGGGGCTTTGGGGCTAGCTCTGGTCTGATCAACGAATGGGGCAGGCCACCAAAGGTTGCTTTTCCTCTAAAGATTTCCATCTTCAGGGGAATAAAGGCCCAGGGTGGGAGTAGTGTGGGTGGGGAGGCCGGGGGGGTATTCATCACTGACACCAGCCCCAGCTTGTCTGAGCGCCCGACTTCTGAGCCTTTTGTTTTTGAGACAGAGGCTGTCTCCATGGCGACCAGCAGCTCAGTCCCCACTAGACCCAGAAGAATCTGAGACGGGTAGAGGGACACACACTCCCTCAATTCTCCCTGGAACAAATGTGGGGGCTTTAGAGCAAGAAGACCCTGCCTTCAGCACGGAAACCATGCTCCAGGTGGGGCCTGAGGCTCCATGATCACAAGTGGGGTTGTGGACAACAGACATCCACATTGGCCTCAAGACAGATCCTAAGACCCTCTTGTGAGCTCACAGGGGATCTCTCTAACCTCAGAAATAGCTAGGCATGTCTGAGGGGTGGGGACCTATGGGGGACTTCTGTTTAGAGAAGTCGGCTCATGTAACCCTGGGAACGAAATTCCTATAGAAACGAATCTGACTAAACTAAGGAATTTGAAGCCTTCTCCAAAGGAACTGATCCTTGTCCAGGCCTCCGGAATGGCCGAAGATCCAGCGATCATCAAGCCACCCAAGATGGACATGCCAGTGATAGAAGGGAAGAAACCACCGCCCCAGATCCATAATCTCAAAGCCCGTGACTTGAATGTGCTCACACCCACTGGCTTCCAGAGCTCTTTGTATCCCAGGGACTCTGGATGGAGGGTATCCTGGGCCCAACTCCCCCTTTACCTTGGTTCTGACATAGAAAGTGTGGTTGCTTGGTTTTTTTAGACCTCTTAAACCAAGGCTAGAGCTGGAGACCTAACTGGTTTTGGAGAGACGTTAGTGCAAAGCTTGTCCTTGTATGGAAGAAGCCACTTTGTGCTGGTTCATTAACGGTGAAACTAAGGAATCCCAGCCGCGAAGTAGGGGGGCCTCATCACCCATTTCCGTATTATTTACCACAGACAAGAACTTTGCCCATTGCTTACTAGGTCACTAATGTTTGTGTTGTTCCAGGACTGGGGCTTGGTTTCCTGACCACCATCAAGGGGAGCGTGGAGAAATCATGGATTAGAGGCAATCACGGGCTAGTTTAGACTCTGACCCGGTTAACGGTGCTCTTCCATGCACTCCAGCCTTGCCAGCTGGGGGACCTGACATCTGTTTGAGACCTGGGTACAACTCACAGCCAGACTGGGCAGGGACCCCTCTTCCTGTGCTGAAACCAGAGTGCCCTCCTGCTTTGATAGCCCTGACAGATCACTTCTTCTTGCAGCCACTTCTTACCAGAGCACCTCTTTGGCCAGTGCTGTCGGAGGGATGCATCGCTTCTATGTGTCACGGAACAGACACTGGTCTTGCATATCCTTTTTTGCACTTTTCAAGTGAGATCAAGCTGACTCCAGTTTGGCTGAAAATTTCCTAAGGGAGGAAATTCAGTCTACTGTTTTGGTACAGATACATGGATGGTAAACCTTTTTAAAGTAAAGAAAGTAAATAAATCTTCTTTTTAAAGTAAAGAAGGTGGTAGCCTACATGTAAAGTGTAGTCTTGAGTTTCCTGTGAAACTAGTGTCACCCTATTTTGATTTTCTTGTTCAGGCCAGGCATAAAGCTTTTTTTTTTTCTGGGAGGTGGAAGAATTTTAAATTTTTCTAGATGAAATCATTAAAAAAGGCCCCAGAAAGAGCCACATATTTTTTTAAAGATTTTATTTATTTATTTATTTATTTATGAGAGAGTGAGTGAGAGAGAGAGAGAGAGCACGAGCTGGGGGAGGGGGCAGAGGGAGAAGCAGACCCCCCGATGAGCAGGGAGTCCGATGCAGGACTCGATCCCAGGACCCTGAGATCATGACCTGAGCCGAAGGCAGACACTCAACCTACTGAGCCACCCAGGCGTCCCAAAGAGCCACATATTTTTATAAATATATAACTTACTGAAGAAAAGAACTAGGGAAGCCACATTTTTATTTCCCCTCTCACCATGTACATCCTTGGTCATTGTCTTAAACACCGTCTCAAAATTCCCGTTTTGTTTGTGTGTTTTGGATAGTATCATGTCTACATAAGAAACTGAACTGACCTTTCCATAGAGAGGTCCTGGCATCTAAAATGATCAGGATAATTAATTTATTTGTGTCTTCTGTTATGCCTGTATCTCTCATTTGTGTTGACAATAAAAATCCTTACTGCTTTCTCAAAAAAAAAAAAAAAAGAGAGAAGAGAAGAAAAGGAATTTTGTTTTATTTCCACTGTCAATAAAATGATGCAACAACACCGGACAGTTCTTCCTCGTCATTTAATTCACTAACACACTCATTTACACCAAGGTGCAGGATTACCCGCAGTGGTGCACAGGACACAGTGAACACCACACACGAAGGCATGGCAGCTTTGGTTAGAGGTATGATCCACACCTGTGCTATTTCTGTGAGCTACACTTAAAATAATGACTTTGCATATGCAAAAATCGCATGGCAAAGCCATGTAAAAACGTCTACCAGACAAGCTGAGTTGAAAACACTTAGCTTTCTTGAAAACACTTTCTTCTCTAGGACCAGTGAACTCTGAGTATGGTCCAGGCTCTCTGTCATTAGCATCAACAGGAGAACTTCTTGTGCTACTGATACTAAGGTGCATGTAGGCCTCTTTCTTACACTAACAAAAACACAGGTAGCGGAAATAGAAGTACATGGACAAACGCACTGAAGGGAATCAGTCAACAGTTATGCTAAATTTTGTCTCAGGAGAGGTTTTCAGTTTGATTGACTGATTTTATTCAAATTCACTACTGGAATGAGGGTAAGAGGTTGAGACTGCTGTTTCTCCCTGGACAAATTTACATACACACTGCCACACACCTTCTTTTTCCCCAGGCAGTACGGACATGACCTAAGACTCTTCTTGGTGGCTTCAGAAAAGGCACATATTCTAGTTGAAACAAAAGTAACATTCTCCCATGAACAGAGAAGTTTTGAAAATTCCACTGATTGGCAATTTCTGTCGTACAAATTTTATTCCATCTACCTTTAGCATCTGAAACCATGAGCTTCAACCCTATTCAAGAGGATTCCCCTTTAAGCCATTAATAAGGTTTAAGTAAAAACAAAATTCATTCCCATGTATTCATTCCCTGCCAACATTATGAATATTGTGAGTAATCATTTTAACTAAAGCCCAGACAAAATGATAAGACACTTTTTTTTGGTCCGTGCTTTTGTAGTTTTTTTAACGAGATGATCTTTTAATAGCTTCCTTCCAAGATTTCCTTCTTCAGCCACTGAGTTTATAGTCTATTCAAAGCTGGAAAGACTAATTATGGACACTTAAAGTGCCTTATGTTCTTCTAGCATATCTTTTGGGCAAAGCTACCACCACTTCCAGAGAAAGCTGAGACTAGAAGTGTTCAGCAAGATTATCTCCCCAATTCTACACCAATACCTTCACCATTTGCAATATTTAAATAAGTGTGTTTATTTCTGCTAAACTGAGGATTAAATATAATACCTTATGTTAAGAGTTCTAATTTCACATATCTCATATCTTAGGCTAAAGTTAATAATTCCTCTTAGCTATACATTTATGAAAAAGCCTTATAAATGATTTGATAATCAATATGTACCCCCAGGAGTCTAGCTATGGGAAAATTTCCCAAATGCAGAAAAAGATTCATGCACCAAGACGCTCATCCCATCGACCAATTGGAAACAGCTTTCAATGACCAGCATTATGGAAATCACTGGAGGTTGAATCATTAATGTAATGTTTAAGAAGACCATGAATATAACAAAAACATCCTTGATAAAATACTAAGTGAAAAAGCTTATACAAAACTGTATATGTGGGATGATGACATCATGTAAAATTTTATAAGAGAAATAAAATATGCAGAGAAAGAAATAGATTTGGAAACGCACCTTAAAATGTTAGCAGTGATTATCTTTAACCACTAGTGGGACTATTTATATTCCTTCTACTGTGCCATGTAGTCTGAATTTTCTATAATATCCATGGAATATTTTTATTGGGAAAAGAATGAATAAGAGAAGAAAGGAGCACCCACTGAAAACAAAATCAGGGGTGCCTCTCAGGGTCCCATTTTGGAGTGATTCTTCACGTCTTTAAGAATGGAGAGCTCCTGGTGAAGTGTGAGAGGGTAGGATGGGGCTTTGCCACCACCTTTGATAGATAAAAAGCATAATGAGAAGTAAGAATAGTCTTTCCTGAGAAAAGCAGGGCCTTCTTGCTCCACCATGTTTTAGAATCTACCCTGACTAGGGAGACTTTTAACAACATGCCAACTAATTAGTCACACACTCCTAAAAGGGAAGTAGCAGAGACGTGATTAAGCTAAACAACAATGGTATGGGAGGGAAGGCATGACCCGCATCTCATTCCCAGGTGGGATGTAATATGCACGGGTCAGAAGTAGGAAAAGTGAAGGAAGAAGGGGAGTGCAGGAACACACTCCAAAATGATCCACAGCGGGTACGAGTGATCGAGACTCAGGAAGTAACAAGGAAGCTGTCCTTCACGTTCATCTTCTCGTGTGAAACTAATCACATGTCTGCTCCTCAGGTTTGAGCACACTGGGGTGATGAAAGCCATCTGCTAGGCACACGCAGGGCCTGAACAGTTCTCACTGAGCAGTCAGTAACAAGACTGTTCTTCAGCCTTCCTTGACTTGTTCCCACCCAGATTTCAGATGTTACCTGTGAAACAGAAAGAACACTGTTTTAAGAATGGACTCCCCACTTCCGTGCTCAGGAGATGATTTGCTTCTAAATATATTGGTAATATATTGGTCATGAGTCCAAATACACTTCCAAAAAATGATTTTCTTTTGGTATTGAAGTGGCTAGGAGGCTGTTTTTTCTCTTAAAGATGTGAGTTCTGACCAATTTAACCATAAGAACCCAAAGACTACAGGTGAGGGACAGAGACTCAGCTCAGGCCAGGTGAAGACCTAGAAAGTTTCCGAGTGCTTGATTTGCTGAGTGGTTTCCCGCTAATAAAAGGGTGAGTTGAAAATAAAGATAAGAACTGTAATGATTTATTGAAATGAAGTTTCATTATGACACCCAAAAGAATTTCAAATTCTTTCACTGAACTGGAGTTTCAATGTAGCAAATGCAAGAATCAATGGATTATTGTGTAGGGATCAAGCCATTTCCAGTGACTGTCTTTCCCCCACGGCCCTCAGGTCCCTGGGTCCACTCTAAGTATAAAGCTATGAGAAAACAAATGGCTTTGTTCTGTCCTCAGGTCTTAATTCCTTTCAACCTTAGTGTGGGAGAAAGGGAAATATATGCACAACTGTCTGTTTATTTTATCCCAAGTTATTGGACCAAAGGCTGATCTAGGGATGGAGAGCCCAGATTGGCAAATTAAAGAAGACTTGCCCCTATCAACACCAGTTCACTTCCACCTACAGTTGGCATTCTCCTTCCTTGCCCTTACCCCCAAAAAGATGACCTTCACCTCTCTAGAGACCGAAGCATCAGAATAATGTTTTAGCAGCATGTAGATGGTTGCCTATAAAATTACATTTTCCGTGAACTTCTAAAGGATATGCCAGACAGACAACATGAAGAAAAAGAAAAAGACAATGGGTCTTATATTGAGAAGAAAAAAATATACCAAAAAACTGGGCATACCGAATTCATTGTTTCTAAGATATCAGTGGTTACGAATTTACAGGGTATCTCTTTTCTAATCCTCTTTCTTTCATGGGTGGCTTGCACAGAAATGGAGGAATGTCTTTCTCCCAATTCACTTTCATTTGCCAATTCATTAACTCTCCATATATTAATAAAAAATTAAGTTTTATCAAAAGATAATTAGTCGGTAAGAAGCCAGTGCATCTGCTCGTTTTACTCACAGTCAACACATCTGAAGAGGAACAAGAGTTGAGGACACTGAAGCTGTGAGAGGTGGATGTGCATCTCATTTGGGATATTTTCTTATCTTTTCTATCTTTCATGGTTTTTTTTAATCATGTTTAATTTTTTTATCTCTTCCTTTTTTTTAATGTATTTCAGCTCACAAATTAAACAAAATGACAAATGTTTCAAAACTCAAATTATAATTTATTTTTCACTAAAATACTATTGTTTTCATTATGAAAGAGTTGAAATACATTCCTCCTAAATATGTAAGGCTTGTTGTCTTGAGCACATTAGGAGTTCATGCCTGCCTTTCAGATTATACAAAACATGCATCAGTCTTGCTCTAACAAAGTCCCCCCATATGATCCATAATTGTCAGAACCCAAGGAAAAGTATGGAGTGACCAGACATATTCAAAGGAACCTAATGCAACACAATCCTCTCCATGACACAATCAATCTGTGAAGAGAAATTCTGCAGTGTAAGTGCTCAGTGCATAGCTCGGGATCGGTGTCTGAGCCTCAGCACAGGTCATGACACAGGACTTCTCTGAGAAGTTAGTGGGCATTCAATAAAGATTAAGGAAAGGGAGGGAAGAGGAAGGAGGAAGGAAGGAAGGTAGGAAGGAAGGAAGGAAGGAAGGAAGGTAGGAAGGAAGGAAGGAAGGAAGGAAGGAAGGAAGGAAGGAAGGAAGAAGGAAGGAAGGAAGGAAGGAAGGAGGAAGGAAGGAAGGAAGGAAGGAAGGAGGAAGGAAGGAAGGAAGGAAGGAAGGAAGGAAGGAAGGAAGGAGGAAGGAAGGAAGGAAGGAAGGAAGGAGGAAGGAAGGAAGGAAGGAAGGAGGAAGGAAGGAAGGAAGGAAGGAGGAAGGAAGGAAGGAAGGAAGGAAGGAAGGAGGAAGGAAGGAAGGAGGAAGGAAGGAAGGAAGGAGGAAGGAAGGAAGGAGGAAGGAAGGAAGGAAGGAAGGAAGGAAGGAAGGAAGGAGGAAGGAAGGAAGGAAGGAAGGAAGGAAGGAGGAAGGAAGGAAGGAAGGAAGGAAGGAAGGAAGGAAGGAGGAAGGAAGGAAGGAAGGAAGGAGGAAGGAAGGAAGGAAGGAAGGAAGGAAGGAAGGAAGGAAGGAAGGAAGGAGGAAGGAAGGAAGGAGGAAGGAAGGAAGGAGGAAGGAAGGAAGGAAGGAGGAAGGAAGGAAGGAAGGAAGGAAGGAAGGAAGGAAGGAGGAAGGAAGGAAGGAAGGAAGGAGGAAGGAAGGAAGGAAGGAAGGAGGAAGGAAGGAGGAAGGAAGGAAGGAGGAAGGAAGGAAGGAGGAAGGAAGGAAGGAAGGAAGGAGGGAAGGAAGGAAGGAAGGAAGGAAGGAAGGAGGGAAGGAAGGAAGGAGGAAGGAAGGAAGGAGGGAAGGAAGGAAGGAGGAAGGAAGGAAGGAGGAAGGAAGGAGGAAGGAAGGAAGGAAGGAGGAAGGAAGGTAGGAAGGAAGGAAGGAAGGAGGAAGGAAGGAAGGAAGGAAGGAGGAAGGAAGGAAGGAGGGAAGGAAGGAAGGAAGGAGGAAGGAAGGAAGGAAGGAAGGGAGGAGGAAGGAAGGAAGGAAGGAGGAAGGAAGGTAGGAAGGAAGGAAGGAAGGAGGAAGGAAGGAAGGAAGGAAGGAAGGAGGAAGGAAGGAAGGAAGGAGGAAGGAAGGAAGGAGGAAGGAAGGAGGAAGGAAGGAAGGAAGGAGGAAGGAAGGTAGGAAGGAAGGAAGGAAGGAGGAAGGAAGGAAGGAAGGAAGGAAGGAAGGAGGAAGGAAGGAAGGAGGGAAGGAAGGAAGGAAGGAGGAAGGAAGGAAGGAAGGAAGGGAGGAGGAAGGAAGGAAGGAAGGAGGAAGGAAGGTAGGAAGGAAGGAAGGAAGGAGGAAGGAAGGAAGGAAGGAAGGAGGAAGGAAGGAAGGAGGGAAGGAAGGAAGGAAGGAGGAAGGTAGGAAGGAAGGAAGGAAGGAAGGAAGGAGGAAGGAAGGAAGGAAGGAGGAAGGAAGGTAGGAAGGAAGGAAGGAAGGAGGAAGGAAGGAAGGAAGGAAGGAAGGAGGAAGGAAGGAAGGAGGGAAGGAAGGAAGGAAGGAGGAAGGAAGGAAGGAAGGAAGGGAGGGAGGAAGGAAGGAGGAAGGAAGGAGGAAGGAAGGAAGGAAGGAGGAAGGAGGGAAGGAAGGAAGGAGGAAGGAAGGAAGGAGGGAAGGAAGGAAGGAGGAAGGAAGGAAGGAGGAAGGAAGGAAGGAGGAAGGAAGGAAGGAAGGAAGGAAGGAGGAAGGAAGGAAGGAGGGAAGGAAGGAAGGAAGGAGGAAGGAGGAAGGAAGGAAGGAGGGAAGGAAGGAAGGAAGGAAGGAAGGAAGGAAGGAGGGAAGGAAGGAAGGAGGAAGGAAGGAAGGAGGGAAGGAAGGAAGGAGGAAGGAAGGAAGGAGGAAGGAAGGAAGGAAGGAGGAAGGAAGGAAGGAAGGAAGGAGGAAGGAAGGAAGGAGGGAAGGAAGGAAGGAAGGAGGTAGGAAGGACGGAAGGAAGGAGGAGGGAAGGAAGGAAGGAAGGAAGGAAGGAGGGAAGGAAGGAAGGAGGAAGGAAGGAAGGAGGGAAGGAAGGAAGGAGGAAGGAAGGAAGGAGGAAGGAAGGAAGGAAGGAAGGAAGGAAGGAAGGAGGAAGGAAGGAAGGAAGGAAGGAAGGAAGGAAGGAAGGAAGGAAGGAAGGAGGAAGGAAGGAAGGAGGAAGGAAGGAAGGAAGGAAGGAAGGAGGAAGGAAGGAAGGAAGGAAGGAAGGAAGGAAGGAAGGAAGGAAGGAAGGAGGAAGGAAGGAAGGAGGAAGGAAGGAAGGAAGGTAGGAAGGAAGGAAGGAAGGAAGGAGGAAGGAAGGAAGGAGGAAGGAAGGAAGGAAGGAAGGAGGAAGGAAGGAAGGAAGGAAGGAGGAAGGAAGGAAGGAAGGAGGAAGGAAGGTAGGAAGGAAGGAAGGAAGGAAGGAGGAAGGAAGGAAGGAGGAAGGAAGGAAGGAGGAAGGAAGGAAGGAAGGAAGGAAGGAAGGAAGGAAGGAGGAAGGAAGGAGGAAGGAAGGAAGGAAGGAGGAAGGAAGGAAGGAGGAAGGAAAGGGGAGGGAGGGAGGGAAGGGGAAGAATAGAGAGAGGGAGAGAGTCTTAATTGTATTTCCATTCCTAGCTATTTATTTTCTTTAAAAATTCTAGTCAAATGGAATCCCCATTGCTGTTTTTCCCTAAACCTACATGCTTACATTTTAATATTTAGGTTCTGAATTTGGACTGGTAATGAAAAAACATAATTAAGGCAAATGGTAAGATCATAGAGCCAAATCTTGGTTTCAACTGCCAGGCCTTGAATGTCTAAAACATTTTTGGTAGGAAAAAGATGATCAACATACATTTATACATCCCACAGCAATAAACATGCATAGTGCATAGTGTATCATGAGAATGAGGTACATGTTTTGGGCACTGATCCATAAAAATATCCATAAAAGAGAGTTAAGGAAGAAAAAAATACCAAGTCTTTGACCTTGATTCAATTAATGCCAAAATAGCCATATAGTTTGTGAATGTCTTTAAAAGATTCAAAAGGGGGCGCCTGGGTGGCTCAGTCGTTAAGCGTCTGCCTTCGGCTCAGGTCATGATCCCAGGGTCCTGGGATCGAGCCCTGCAGGGAGCCCGCTTCTCCCTCTCCCTCTACCCCTGCTTGTGTTCCCTCTCTCGCTCATCTTTTAAAAAATAAATAAAAGATTCAAAAGGATACTTGTACCTTATTGCTAGCAGTGCTAACCTCCTCTGGGGAGGAAAATTGGTGGGAAAGGAACGTGAAGAGAGGCTTCTACTTGTTCCTTCCTATAAGCCTATATTGTTTGAATTTTTTAAACAATGCATTATTTCCAAACCTGGTAATATAGGAAAATAAAACAATGAAGAAAAAAATACCATGATTTTAAATTAGTCTTAAAATATGTAAATTTTCAGAGCAAAAATATAGCCCATTAACATGACTTACCTTGCTATAATTAGATTTTTCTCCATTACAGTCCATGAAGTTCTATTTGATTTTATTAGCAATCTCTTTCAGAAGACCCTTGAGATCATTAATCTTGGAAAGGGGCAAAAAAATAGAACTGGTCTTAAGATAAATTTTCCAACTGTCAATGATTTAAATGATTACTCTATGGCTTTTCCATGAAACAGATGTAGATACTAAGCAGTAAGTATGGCACATCCTGGAATAGGGCAGAATGCATGGCAGGTGATATGGACCCCGCCCACTGCTTACTTTCTGAAATCATGTCACTAGCAAATACTCATCAGCACCAAGGAGTGTGAGTTTTTCTCAAAGGCAAATCAGTAATGGTTCTCACATAGAAATGACAGGTTTTAACCACACAGAGAAATACTATGTAGAAATAATCATGGCATATGTAATTAACACTAATAAAATTATAAGATACTGACAAAGTGTCACTTTGGTAGAAGTATAATACTAATAAAAATATGATACAGGGACGCCTGGGTGGCTCAGTTGGTTAAGTGTCTGCCTTTGGCTCAGGTCGTGATCCCGGGGTCCTGAGATCGAACCCCAGGTCAGGCTCTCTGCTCAGCGGGGAGTCTGCTTCTCCCTCTCCCCCTGCCCCTTCCCCCACTCATGGGCACACTCGCGCCCTCTCTCTCTCAAATAAATAAATAAATATTTTAAAATAATAATAATATGATACAATACTAATAAATCAAATATCTGCAACCAAAATGTCTACTCTCACAAAAAAAGTATAAATAGTAAAACAATTTAAGTAAAAGGCATAATAAAATTATTTTCGGTACATGCATCTTTCACAAGCTTATGACACAAGACGAATGAAGCTCGTTCTAAATTACACACCTTATCGGTATATTTGATAAAAGCTCATGGACATAGGGCAATTTCAATACAGTTGGTTTCTAACTTGCCATATTTCTCACTCAAGGGAAAAAAAATCTGTGTTTATCTTGGGCTTATTTCCAGTAATAATCTCTTCATTTAACTTTTTCCTTTTTTTCTAAGAACAAAAAGAATCCATAAGGGCTAATAGCTGCCTAAAATGAAGAAGATCTAGTAAGATCCCTACTTACAGACCTAAGGTCAATTGTGAATTGACTTTGTTTTCGGGTATAATGAGATGGAAAAATCTTTTATTCGCTGGAGGGGCTTGGTGAGAGCCCTGTATTTGTTGGTGGTAGAATCACTTCAATAAGCTGTTTAAAGCAGACGTAAGATTCTGAGAGCTTGCTCAACAAACAGGTGATGATCCCTAAAGTTCTCTGTATAGGGAAAAGAGAGACTTTTTTGTTGCTCAGGAGGGGAGGGGTACAGGATCCAGGAGGGAATAAAGAGGGGGGGCAGGGGGGCAGGAAGAGAAGCAGGGCAAAAGGTAGTGAAATCCCGCGCAGTTTGAGGCCTCCCTGGGCCCCACCCAGATTCTCCCCAAACCTACAAAATACATGGCATCGGTGAGCTTCCGGTAGGAACCAGCAAAGGCGCTGAGCTCCACAGCCAGGGGCATGCAAAGGCGACAGAACCTGTAAGCTCTTCTCTGAGGGCCCTGGGGACTCCTGTCCTGCACATGTGCATGGACAGCCTTCAACTGTGCTTTCAGTGACAAGCAACTTCTTCACCCCCACCTCCCACAACCTCCACAGCTCAGGCCCACTGTCCCCACTGACTGTGTCACGACCAGCCCCTCAGCGGTCAGGAGGTCTCGGTCTGCAAACAGCGTGGCCCCTGGGAGTCAGGTCAGCTCGTCCAGTGCCCTGGTTCACCTGATGACCTCTGACCCAGGCCTGGTGGACTCCAGGAGGGCGGAGGCTCCAGCCCTGCCCCTCTCTCCCTCCAAAGCCACCCCAAGTGAGACCACAACAACACAACACCACAACCCAAAATAGCCTGATTTCTGCAGAAACACACACCTAGACAAGTCCAGGCGGCCTCTATTCCCAAACCAGACTGTTTAAGTTGCTCTTCTGCAGCCACCCCGATGGCTCGGAGAGTCTTTGAAAGAGTCCACCAGATGTGCCCCTCTCGGGCTAAAATTCTGCAGAGGCCTCCCCTGCACAGGGATAAAATCCAACTGGACATAAGCAAGTTCCCACACAGGGCAGCCCAGCCGCCCCCACTTCCTCCCACTCAGAGCTCCCCTGGTTCACACTGCCCCTTGGTCGCTGCCTGGAACTCTCCCCGTTTCTCCGGACTCAGGGCCTTCACAGGTGCTGACCCTGCTCCCTGCTGACGCAGACACAGGCGATCTGTGGAATGCGTGCCAGATACTGCATTGAAAATCATTGTTGCCATCGAATCCTGCACAGTTCAGCTCCTATAACCACACCGCTTCACAAAGGCATCCATTCATGACATTGGGGGGGGGCACATCTGCTTCGATGGCTCTTAGCCCCATGCCTGGCACATCGCAGGTGCTCGGTAAATATTATGTACTATGTGGCCTAGGCACAGAAGCAGCAGACAATACATGTAAATATAAATACATGAGGTGGAAAAGAAAATTTATCACGTGAGGATATATATTATTTATCACATACTATATGTGTCTAATACAAATACTTAGAATACTATCTCGTATTGCTTCTTTCATATATTCTCTTAATATTCGCTAAATTTTCTATAATCTTTAAACACACCTAGCACTTTTCTTTTCCCTCTCCATTGATTATAATCATGATATACATCCTAGCATGATCATTTATGTACAACACTCAACTCCAATCAAATAGGAATCTTCCCAGCCCCTCAGTGAATGATCAACAACACAACATCAGGATGAGAGAAGCTGTAACAAGATACACTATTACGTGATGGTGAGTCCCCAAAGATGGCTGCCGATGGTTCCTTTGTGCCTGTCCACCAGTGCCACTCCCACCGCAAGAGGCGGGTGACTGAATCCGGGCTGGCCCGTGGCTGCTCTGATCAATAGACTCTGGTGGACGTGACGACACCTCAGGTCCAGGCCTAGACCTCAAGAGCGATG
Source organism: Zalophus californianus (assembly GCF_009762305.2). Taxonomy (NCBI): domain Eukaryota; kingdom Metazoa; phylum Chordata; class Mammalia; order Carnivora; family Otariidae; genus Zalophus; species Zalophus californianus. Next base: position 188,902,538 of record NC_045597.1, on the reverse strand, counting down.
GCAGTCTCAGCTTCCTCACTCTTGGAAGAAGGGGGGGCTGCCTCAAGACCGCCATGTGGTGACCAGCCCAAGCCACAAGGATCAAACGTCACGGGTGAGAGAGAAGCCACATGGACGAGCACCGAGATGCCAGATCCTGGCCTCGTCACCAGCTGAATCCAGCCCAAGAAACCCAGCCGTGTCCACATGAAGCAGAACTGCCCGGATGAGCTCTTCCCAAATTCCTGGCCCATGAGAGAAAGCAAGCACAAAATAAATGGTGGGTTGAAGCCACTGAAGTGTAGGGGTTGTTTGTTACGCAGCAAAGCATTTGATCCTCCTGGGTAGTTGACTCCAATGTATAGAGCTGGCCGTTCCAGAGAAAGGAAAGGAGACGGAGACTCAGGAGGAAGAGAAGAGCTACTCCAGGGGGACCAGGAAGGCATACCATCCTGTCAGGACCAGGCTTCAAGAGATGAGGCTTATGAAAACACAGCCTTGGTTTTTTTAAGAATGTTGGTGGTAAATAATACATAAATAACCAAGAAAGTTTGAACTGGACAAATTCTTATGTAAGATCTCCGTGAGGGGCAACTTTGAGTCATTTATTCACTCAGCAAATGTTCATTGAGACCCTAGTGGTCCAGGCAAGGCACTGGGTGCCCGAGATTCTGCCTCACCTGATGGGGTACTATCCAGCCACCAAACAACACAGCACTGGGAGGGAGTGTGACTATCATCACCCAGGATGCTCGTCTCAAAATACCATGATAAAATACCAGATATCATCTCCTCCACAGAGCCTAAAAGCAATCCAGTATTTATGAGTCAATTGTAATTTCTGCTAAACCTAATCATCATTTCTGGCCACCCAGCTCAGGGTGGATGTGAGCACACTCTCCCTACGCCTAATGTTCACATGTGTATTCATGCATCTGCAGTGCCCTTCAAATTAAATAGCTAGCAAATTAGAGTGGCATCAAAGACGAGCACAGAGACTCATAGGCTCCCAAATTGCTCTTCTGAGCCTCGCTGGTGTTTCTGTAACTACAAGCATCTTACACCTGCTTTCACAGCTGAGAGAAAGAGAAAAAGGAGCCTGGGTCCGACAGAGACATGAAAGAGTTCAGAGATCATGGGAATGGGACTCCAGCACTATTGTCCAGAGGGGCCCGGAACATCTGAGAAGCAGCTCTATTCCAGCACCCAGACCTTACTCAGTGAATGAAGAAAGATGAATATGGAACAGGGTCACTTCTATCTTTTTTTTTTTTAATAATTAACTTCTTTTGTTTTCAGACCACAATCACTGGCCTCTATCTGAAAGCTCAAAGATAACACAGATTTTTTGAGAAAGAGCAAGTGCACATGAGCAGGGGGGTGAGGTGGGGAGGGGGAGGGGCACCGGGAGAGGGAGAGGGAAAGAACCTCAAGCTGACTCTACCCTGAGTGCAGAGCCCGACCCGGGGCTCAATCCCACGACCCTGAGATCAGGACCTGAGCTGAAACCAGGAGTCGGACGCTTAACCGACTGAGCCACCCGGGCGCCCCAGATAACACAGACTTTTAAAAAAATGTTTCCCATACTATTATCAGAACTATACCTTTATATCCAGCTGTCTAAACCGATGCCTCATTCTTCAAAGAAGTTAAAAAAAAAAAAAAAAAAAAAAACAGAGAGAGAACAAGAGAAGGGGGAGGGGGGAGAGAAGAGGCTATTAGATGCCATTTTACAGTCTTTTAAAGAACAAAACACAGATCAGGGTCATTTTCAACTAAATCCATGTCAACTGCCGTTTTCTCCCCAGCACCCATACGAAGGGGGATCCCACCCATCCTCAACCCCAGTCAGCAGCACAGCGAGTACATGATACCTCCGCTGAGAGGGCGGTAAGGTCCAACCCTCCTTTCCAGAATCAAGATCTCAGAGTCCAGGAATGGAGAAGAGCTTAGGGAGCCTACCTTGTTGCTCAAAGATAGAGAGCACGCCATCTATCCCATGTGTCCGAGTAGCTGTGTTGAACTTAGCACAGGGATTGGGTGTGCTTACGTTTACACTTTCTTTGTCAACGTAAATTTTAAGGTATGTTTGGAGCTCTCAGTAAGAGTGACATCAGACCGTTAACCATGTTAACGTGCATAAGAAGAAGGGCACGCGTGTAAAGGCCATGCATGACGCATTACTTGGGGACCATCTATGGATTTAGCTGTGACTTATCTAGTTCTATGGGCCATTTATAACAACTCCATGTGATTCATAAATGATGGTCAGGACTTCTCAAGGACAACTGTAACAGATCTACCAAATGGTTTTCAATTCTATTTCTTCATCACAGAGACATGTGTGCAGCACCTGCAAGATCATGCCAATTGCCCAGGATCTGTGGGTCTCCCAGGAACCCACCTCTGCCATGGCTGCACACTCTTGTTACCTGGTTCCAAGGCCCTGAACTGCAGTCCCAAAATACCTCTTTCTTCCCCAGAGCCTTGGAGGACAATCAGGATGGCAGGTGGGTGGTTCTGCCCTTCTTGAAAGGCTGGCACACACTTACGTATTTGTCATCTTCAATTGCCTAGGTAATATCTTTCTGGTGCTAGTTCTTTCTGCTGTAAATTCTCTTTACAGAGTTTACACAAATAAGCTACTTATGTTCTGCCAACTTATGCAAGCGGAGCCTTGCAAAGCAGAAGTGAACATACTCCTCTGAGGTGTCATTGGCTTTCGTGTTGATCTTGACAAGGTAATTTTCTTTCATGACACCCTCCCACGCCAGAGTCTCGTTGTCTTCATTTTTGAAACCTTGAATAATGAGACAAAAAAAAAAAAAAAAAACCACAGCACATTCAAATTGTTTCATTGGCCCCTTACCTCTTAAATCAACACCTGCTAGTCATTTTGTGATACCCCAGAGCCAGAAGAATTAGATTTGTCCCGCACAGGCTGATCTGAGTAATGTTACTTACTAGTGACAACAGCAGAGCAATGGAATGTTAATGAATTTCTTGGTAACAATGAGGAATTGGAGCTGCCTGAATGAAATAGGAATGCAATCTTTATTCTAAATAGAGATCAGTCTAAAGCCTGTCTGTGTGTTTTGTGACTTAGCAAAATCATTTCACCAATGAATTTTGTCCTCACGTTTTGTATGTGCTCCTCTTTCATTTGGATGACATAAAAATGCTAAATCAACCAACCACTCAGTTGGAGAACTACTGACGGATTGCTACTGTAAGCCTAAAACCAGGGTCGGAACTTTGGAGGAGAGGAAAATAAGCCTTGGACGTCATGCAGTCTGGGCGTGGACCTCAAGGAAAATTCTTTACGTCTAGTCTTTTCCTTTCATCTAAGACAGGGCTTGCTATAAAATTGGCTCGGGGGCATGTTCCAGCAAGATTTCTCAGTTCAGTTTCTTACAGCCTTTCAGTTTCTTGGGCCTTTCAGAAGGCAAGCAAACAAAGTAACAGATCACCATGGCACCTGTGTTTCAGACACTGGCGCACTGGACAGCAATCCTCCATATGAATTCAGGGGGAAAGAAAAGCACATATGTTCATGCAGGTGTCCACTTCGAAAAAAAATCTATCAAGTTTTGTTTTTAAATTGTCTCTAAATTATACGATCTTCCTGGATTTAGAAAGAATTAATTGGGAATCAAAGACAGAGCCAATAAGGCAAGTGACAGGACTGAAGCAAAGCCTACATACCAAATACACATTTATAGAAAATAATCCCTAATTGATTTCTTTTAATTGTATTTTTCCTAGCCAAGTGATTTCCAATGTCTTTTCCTCAAACTAAAATGTATGCAGAAGCCCAATAGGAGTACTTAAAAATGAACATGGAAAGGATCAACACACTCCTGAACACAGATAGCCAAAGAGCAACGGTGACTAATGACCAGGAAAAAGTGGCCAACTTCTCTAGCAGTCAAAACAATGCTATTGAGATGATGACATGGCATTTTCACAACCAAAGTGGAAAATTAGCAGAGTCTACAGTAACAGCTGTAGCCTATGTGGGCAAAGATGTGGATAAACTGTCTTCCTATATACCGGGAAAAAATCTGTAAATTTGTTATGGCCTTTAGGCATGATGGATGAGAAGGTGGAGGAAGAAGGTGGCCAATGATATCAAAAGACTTAAACTTGTGCATACCTTTATCTAGAAATTTCTCTCCTATAAATAACTCCAAGGAAAAAAGTCATTGATGTGCTAAGAAATGAAGGCATCTGTTTATCATAGTACTGTGTGATACTGAAAGAACTGAAACAATCTACCTGTTTAAGGGCAAGGGATTGGTTACATTAAATATGGTGCGACCACAGGCTGGGATACTCTACAGTTCAGAACTGTCATATAGATGCATATTTAGGGATATGGAAAATGTTCATGATGTATCATTAGCCAAATGAACAGATCAGATTATGAATATGTGTTTACAGAACAACCTCATTATTACATACCCACACAAAAACAATTGACTAGATACGATTATGTTGGCAATATTTATCTCTGAGTGGTGAGTTGCATGTGCTCTTGGCTCTTTCTTATTTGTGTTTTTCTATAGCTTTCAAATGTTCTATAATGAATATTACTTTTTAATCATAGAAAGAAATATATTTTATAAAAGTGGATCACTGGGTAGCATACCTTTTCATGATCACTTTTAGATGTCACCAGAACATACCCAAAATGAAAGTTTTGATTCTATGTTTTCTGAAAAGTTATTTGAAAAATCTTGCATTCTTCTCCAAAGAAGGACAATTTCGAACTTAAATCCCATGATGTCCCCCTCACTTGCAGGCAAATGCAAAGTGAATTTGGGAAGTGAATTACCACAAGAGACTCTGCCAACCACAGAGTGCTGTGGTTTCTGGAATTAGTGATCTTCAGGAAGAAGCAAATGAATGTGTGGTGAGCAGGCACCTCCAGAAGTCTCGAATGCGTAAACAGGGGGTTCTCGGCTCCCCATCTCTGTAATCACGGCACGCCGGGTGGGAAAGGACCCGCCCTGCTATGGTCAACCCATTCCCTCTATTTCTTTATTCCTTCCTGAGACTAAGAACTGTTCGAAGAGAGAGAGCATCAACAGCTTACATTATCTTTTTCTCCAAATGGTTGTAAGGACATCATTCTCCCAGGGCCCATCAGGGAAACACATGCAGATTCACAGAGTTCGTTTCTGACCTGTTTGCCTCCTGAAGCTGAAGCTCCTGTCCATTTGATGTCCAAATTGGGGGATTTGTTCCCATTTTATGTTCCTATTGTGCTTAATCATTAAATAAGTTTGGGGAGGGGAATATAATGCATTTTGTCCTGCCTTCTCAACCCCATATTCAAAAGACGGATTTGTCCTTAATCATACACTGAGTTTTCTGGTTCCACTGATCCTGGACTGAGCACAGTGTACCTTTGGAGAGTGGACCTTCATTCCCTGTAGCCCTTCCGTCCACCCATGCCCGAATGGACTTCAGCCAGGGGCGGAGATTCACGACCTCACAGAGCTACTCATTTCATTTCCTGATAGCGCAAATTGGTGGACTTTGTTTTAAACTTATACCAAGTCAAAGTCTTCCTCCCTGCAACTTTTATCCCTTGCTTGTTTTTTCTCTAGAGCCGTTCAAGTAAAAATGTGGCCCGAGCAGTCCAGCCGTCAAGTGACTTTGCTGGTAACGGCACCCCCAGAACCAAGTTTGTATCTGCAAAGGAAGGCAGGCCTTGAGCAAGACGACTCTTCCTACACTGTTTCTTCTCTATGAGCTATAGGGTATATCCCTTTTCATGCTTTGCTTTCCTAAATTAAAAGTTTGTGACCTAACAGTTCATTCTTTTTCTTCTGATTTTTAAAAGAAATGTAAAGATTTTCGTGGTCCCTCCAGTGCATGAGCTCCAGGGCTGTGGGTGTTGGAGAGGCTACCCCAGCCCACCCCAGAGCCAGATCCCTTGGCTTAAATCTGAGGTTAGAAGTCAAAGTTAATGGGCTGGCAGTACCCTTTCTATCTTTTTTTCTGTGTCCAAACAACCAAATGAATAAAAATAGTCCTCTCCCTTCTTTCCTGCTTAATGTGGTTGAAACATGTCTGTGCTCTAGGACAATCTGTCTGGCTCAGAGGCTCCAGGATCAGGTGTTAAGAAAACCTAGCCTGGTGCAGGGAAGACAGTTGTACCTGAGGAGGGGTACCCAAGTGTGATGAGAATCCCCCAGTGACAGATTCGGGCTCCTCCTGCAGGGGTAAGGAGAGGGAGCTGGGTGGGGACCCTCCTGCGCCTCAATCCTTGCCAGAGCTAAGGAGGTGGGTGGCTACAGGAGAGAGAGAACCAACCGAGCTGTGGACATTCCTACTTTCTGGAAGGAGGTGGGTCCCCATCAGGGAGAGTGTGCGCAGTGTGGACCCCCGGCATTCGGAGGCTCAGGGGATGCAGCCACCAGAGAAAGGGTTGCCAAGTCCTCAGAGGTGAGGGGCCGGCCGGGGAATAGCTGAAGGGCCCACCAAGTGCCCACACAATAAAGGATCAGTTTTGCACACGTGCCAGGTCAGAAAGCATGGAGCCAGCCTAGAACAGTACCCCTGTTTCTGGAAAAGACTTTCTGCTTCTTTCTCCTCCTTCCTTCCTGTGCTCCAACCCACAGCGTGTCAGCGACGGCTGCTGGTGGGTGGGAGAGAAGGGGAGTAAGGGAGGAAGAAGCCAGCGGCTCCCCCTTCCTGACAACTGTGCCAGCTAAGACAGGGTGCAGCAAAAAGGGAAGTCTCCGCCACACCGCCCCCCCCCCCAGCCTGAATGGCAATTAAGCTGCTGGTTAATAGACAGACTGTATTTACTAAAGTAAAGTAATTGTAAGAATTTCCTATTTCCCTAGGAGCGGCCAGAAAAGTCATGAGCTCTGCTGGAGTAGGGCTAACATCTCCCAGAAGCAAACACAAAGTCAGGTCTTGACACCCTCCCATGAATCATGCTTGCTCCATGTCCTATTTACGTTATTATGATGCTCGCCCCGAAAGTCATTCCCCCAGAATGAGACCATCCCAGCAGACCTGCCATGCTCCCTTAATCCACTCTTTCCCCACTGCGTCATTCACGGGCTGGCCCGGTGCCCGATCTTTACAGACCTACAGACGTGCGCGGCGACACCACGGTGCATAATGCCTTCCCGCGGCCACGCAGACCGGGTGCGCTTCCCTGTGACAAATCACTGCTTTTGATCCCCTGCACAGACCGGTAAGCCACTCACAGCAGGCGGAAGGCTCGGCGTCTTTCTCCCTGCAGAAGCACCCGAAGCACTTCTTGACCACCATGTAGAAGTAGGCGAAGACCACGAAGGGGAAGGGGATGTTCAGGCGGTTGCAATACTCCTGCACCAGAAAGTACCTCTGGAACTTCCAGACCTGGTCGTTGTTCTCCTGGACGGTGCCCACAGTGTAGCTGGCCGGGGAGGTGGGGAGGGGGAGAGAAGAGTAAGCCTCAGCCTTCCACGTGCCTCCTCATGTCACTGGCAAGCATGATAATATTGATAACCAGGTAATTCCTGGGACAGCTTGAGTCCAGAAGAAGAGAGGATGAGCCCCACGGAGCCCGGGGCAAGGACAACTCAGCGCCGGGCACTCTTCCACGCGTGCCGAACAAGCATTGTGTCTGGCTTTTGGGGTTTGGGGTTTTTGTTTTTATCACCAAAAAAAAAAAAAAAAAGGCTGTCTGGTGAACTTTAAAAAATGCTTTACTTCAAGAGCTTTCAAGGATTCCCTTTTCTCGTTAAGTCTGTTACCGTATTAGCCACAAAGAGGCCAAAGGTGTCGACTCTTTTTGGAACAATTTGCCCCTCATACATTGCTAATGGGAGTTTAATTGTAAATAATCTGCAGAGGAAGTTTGCTAATATTTATCAAGGCCCTTAGAAATGTTCATCCCTTGGATCCAATGACTTTACTTCTGGAAATCTAAGACTAAGGAGGTACTGAGAAAAATATATATTATAAATGGATATGCACACAAAGCTGTCTGCTATAGTCCTGAAAGTAACAGCGGCTCCAAGCTCCCACCTCAACAGAATGGGACAACGGAAATGTCTAACACTCACAAAATATATCACCCATTATGGTTAATCAATAGGATTGCATTACCCTGCCCTTAAAAATAATGATTGTGAATAATTTTTGTACTTTGGGGAAATGCTTCTGATACATGTTAAGTGAAATAATTAGGCTCAAACTCATACTTACAACATAATCTCAGTACATAAATCGTAAGTCACGGAGAGAAATAAACCCATCAGCAGCAGTGGTCATTCATCCCTGGCACACATCATGAATGTTTTTTATTCTCGGTTGTCTGCTTTCCAAGCATTACACAATGGGCATGAATTACTTACATAATTAGAAAAAGTGTCCATGGATCAGAAAAATGTCTTATTGTGCCACTGATTTATCAGTTACAAGTCAAACCAACTATAGCATAGCTAATGCTCATCATGTACCAGACATTGTTCTAAGCAGCTTACTTATATTAATGATGTAATCTGCAAACAACTCTCTAGAGGATGTAAGTCCTTTTATCATCTATGATGAACAGATCAGGACACTGAGGCATAGCAAGCAAATATTGTCTGAGTCTCCCAACGAGGAAATGATGAAGCCAGGACCTGGGCCCTGCAATCCAGCCCAGGGTCTGTTTGCCTTGCCGCCTTACGGAGTGGAGCATGAAATGCTTTGAGCTATGCCCTATTTCCAAAGGATTCGGTTGGACTACTTAATTAAAGAAAACGATGAAGCATTTTACCATTTGTGAAGTTCAACCATCCAAGATACCTTTATTGCTGATATCAAATCACCCCTTCGAGAGCCAGAGAAGGAGCAATCAACATTTGAAATCTCCTATAAGCAAATCCTGACTGGGGATGCATTCAGTTCTCCCAATTCTGGGTAAAAACTTCACAGGCCAAACCTGAAGGAGGTGATCAGGCAGAGGGGCCAGATCCGTTTGGTGTAAGACCTCATTCTTGCCCCACGGTATCTTACGATCTAAGACTTAATTATATCTTTAACTAAGAAAAGATCATACACACAAGCAAAACACTACCCTACACACATCACAATTATGGCTTTGCTTATAAGCTTGGCTTTGCTCATGTGGGAGTTTACTGATGAATGGGACACCCCAGATCCCGGATTCTGTGCAGGGCAGGTGTTAGCAGCCAGTGCCCCATCAACACCTAAAACTCAACCCCAGGGTGCAGTCTTTGCAGGGAAAGGAATTAACATTTCTTGAACATCTATTGCATAGAAGCTCCTCCACTAGGCATGCAAAATGGCTGCTTGACTGATTCTCATGTCAGTTCTATGGGGTAGATTTTTTTTAGGTGAAAAACAGGACTGTACGTACGAGAGTGTAGCCGAGTGAATCCAGCAGTGAGCCTGCGGTATCTTCCAAATGTAGGTCAGGTTGCTTTGAGGCTAATTCCAACCTCTTTGTCTGTCCTTGCTAGTCCCCACTGACTCTGCCTGCAAAGGATACTGCAGGCCCCTCATTGCAATGGGGACGATAGTGGGCACACCCCAGATTCATGAGGTCCAAGCTAAGAACTTGCCAGAAATCAGTCTTTACCCCAGAACAAGTGTCACCATTCAAATTATTGTCCCTGGGTATGTCTTAAAATGCTAACATATCTAGTCAAAAATGAAATCTACTGACTGCCCCTCCATGCCTACAACTTAATAGGCCAACACAAAAAAGCAATACCATCCTTTTTAATCCATCAAATGTTGTTCTCTGAGGTTCCACCTGGAAGGAATTAACAGGGAGGGACATTTAGCATGCTAAGAGCAGTGGAAGCCGACCTCTCCAGCCCGTGGGCCTCCCTCCCTTCCTCGGCCGAGAGAAGGGTTCCAGTGGGAAGAGATTTGCATCTTGGCTTAACTGGTCACTCAGAGGCAGTGCAAACATCTCATGTCTCCCAGGTCATCTAGAAAAGGGATTGACAAACTGGGACCGGGGGCCAACTCCAGCCCATCCCCATGGTTTTGCAGGGATCGTCAGCTTAGAATGGCCCTTCCAAAGCAGAGAGGTGGGGATGGGTGCTTGGCATCCAGCCAAAGCGAAGACCCTAGCTGTCTCTCACAGAAAAAGTCGCCAGCCAATTCCCAGCCTAGAAAGGATTGGGGCCAACGCCTGCAAACTAAGGCCTGCATTTGTAGCATTCTCTAGTCTGAAAAGCTCTGCCTCCTATCGTCGCTTCATGTGTCCCTCGGGACAACCCAGTGGCCTCCTGTTGGAAACCCCGTTTCCTCTGCACCTCCGGGCACAGGCGGATCCAGCGAGCTGCCTTCCTTTCCGGGGCAAACAGTAAAAACCCTTATCCACATCCCAGGCGCTGAGAGTGAGCTAGCCGATTACTGGACATTAATACCCCAAAGCTGCTTTGCATAAATAACACATTTCTGGGGCTGGCCATGCTAAGGTTCATTTATACTGAGGCCCATTTTCCCCATATGATAGCAGCTTCCAAATCGTTCTCTCTTTTTTTTCAAAAGATATTATTTATTCATTTGAGACACAGAGATACAGAGAGAGAGAGAGAGAGAGAGAGAGAGAGCATGAGCAGGGGGGGAGGCAGCGGCAGAGAGAGAAGCAGGCTCCCTGCTGAGCAAGGAGCCCGATGTGGTGCTCGATCCCAGGACCCCAGGAATCATGACCTGAGCCGAAGGCAGACGCTTAACCATCTGAGCCACCCAGGCGCCCCTCTTTCTCCCCCCCCAAATTAGTTCTGGCCTCAGCCAAAGACACGCGAGTTCCCCAGGGAAGGCTGATAATTGAGCACTGCCTCAAACTGCTTTGTTAAAATCATTTTTATATTCCTGAGACACTGTCTCCCATTTCTGTAGAGGAAAGGCAGCATTCTGGCACCAAAACATGCCCACCCCCTTCAGCAAACCCAGATGTCGAGAGCAGCTCAGAGACCATCTCTCCCAACAGGCTCTGGGAGTCTCCCTGCCAGCCCCTGGCCATCCAGAGTCTTCCCTGAGAGGAATAACACAATGTCCCCTCCGCCCCTACAACTCCAGTGATATCTTGTGCCCTCTGCTACCCAGCGCGGTGAGGCCACTGGACTCGGTCCCCTAAGACTCCCTGAGCACCCTCCTCTGAGCAGGACAGGAGGAGACAGGAGCCCCCCACAGGGGGATGAAGTTTCAGAAAGTTGCTGACACTGAAAACGTTACCAAGAGATAACAAATGTTCAGGACTCAGACAGCCTTGAGCGTAAATGAAATCCAGCAGTACGTTCAAAGAATAATATGCCATGACCAAAGAACAGAGGATGACTAAGTATTAAGATCATTTATATAATTCATCATTCTCATAATACATCATAGATCAAAAGGAAAAATGTCATTTCGATAGTTGCTAGAAAGTCTTCTGGCAAATTCAACATCCATTTCTGATTAGAAAAAAAAAAAGAAGTAGGAGAAAAATAAAGGAGGTTAATAAATAAGAAATATGAGGAAACTTCCATGACACAATAAAAAAAAAAAGTGGGGGGAAAAAGAATTTAGTAAGGAGACTTGTTCCAAAATAAATAAGCAAAACTTTAATGGCCTTCCTACATATCAAAAATTATTTTTTGGAAAAAAAATAGAAAAAATATCTTTCTCACAATCACAAATGGCTGGGAAGAAAAGTAACCAAAAATCTTCCAGATCCATAGGAATAAAACCATTAAACATCACCAGCAAATTATGTACATTTGAGTAAATGGAAAATCATACCATTTTTTTTTCTGGATGGTAAGATACCATTTTTTAAAGATGCCAGCTTCCCCTGAATGATTCTGCAAAGTTCACATCATCACAATAAAATTCACAAGACCTCTTTTTTTTTTTCGGAAGGGGAAAGAGAAAAGGATTTCAGAAGATGAGCCTTAGGCGCCTCCATATTATTAAATATATGAGAAAAGCCAAAAGGAGTTTTGCATCAGAATAATGAGAGGAACTTGTACAACAGATGCGAAAATAATTTTTTTAAAGTCAGTAATTAAAACCATTTGGTAGTAAAAACCAAAATAGACTAATCAACAGAACAGAATGTCAAGTCTGCAAAAAAAAAAAAAAAAAAAAATCACAAAAGAAAAGTAGTTGCTAAAACAATGGCAGAATTTTAGAATAAATTGAAAGACGAGAGCTTGCCAGCTAGATTTCAATCAGGAAACACCTCCTGTAAGCGTTTCACAGATTTCATACGTTTTCCATCTGTTCCTCCTTCCCTGACACACCAGCGATATCCAGCCAGCACTGCCCTGTGGCCCCGGGGACCCTGACTTCTGCAGCCCCATCGTGCACATCCTGGTTCCCCTCTCGTTCGACAGCATCAGGAAAACAGGTACAAGGTCAACAGTAAAAGACAGACAGAGATCTCACCACGCTGAGTTTTGAAGTGAGTGCTAACTCGGTTTAGGATTTTGCTATCAGAGTCACACCACTAAGACCAAGCCATGTGACTGTCTAAAGACCCATGAGATCTCCCTCTGCCTGCGAGAAAACGTCCAACTTCTTTAACGTGGCATAAAAGACGCCCCACAACCTAGCCCCTGCCTACCTTTCCACCTTCCTCAGTGGCTGATTCTCCCCAGACGAGCTTTATCTCCCCCTGCTTCGTCCTCCTACCCTCACCCCTCAGGCCCCACCCCGGGGCCGGGCTCTGGGCTCTGGGCTCCCAGGAAGGGGTCCTCTGAGCAAATGTCTCCTCTGCTCAGGGCTGCTCACCCCAGCCCTGCTCCCAATGTTCTGTTTCGCTTCCTAACCGCCCCCTGTGTGCCATAGAACCTGTAACAGGCTTTTCAGGGCTGCTTATATGATACTGTGTTCCATTCTATTACATTATATTGCTACACTACATCATATTACTTATTGTATTATATTATATGTATCTGTTTATGTGCCCAGCAACTCCCTTAACAGCAGAGACTTAACCTCTCTCTGCCTCCAACTCCTCATTTGTAAAATAAGAAAGCCACACCTACACAAAAATGATCGATAATTAAGTGAGGTAGCCCATGATGGGCACTTGGACACCCAGGCGCAGAGGAGTATCAGTAAACATGAGCTCTTCTTACGATCACACTATCTGCCCCCCCCCTTTTTTTTAATCCATTTCAAGAGCTCTCCTTAGCCGGGTGAAGAGGCACCAAACCTTTAGTGGGTACCAGGTGATTATTTCCTTTTTTTCTATTTTTCTGCATATTCATAATGAACACGTATTTTTCCTAAGCTTAAAACATATTTGGGTCACAGAAATTATCCTCTATCAGAGCATGTTTGACCCGTCATCTTTGGAAGAAACGCATAGGGTGGATCTATCTCCAGGACATGGTGCCCGCAAGCATCAGCTGCGTGTCGAGATGACCCAGAGTCATCTACTGACTTTAAGTTCACTTCATGCTCTGATAAGCCACGCAGGGCCTGTGATCGATAACTGTAATGCAGAATAATCACAGAGGTTTACATCCATTACCTCTCCCCGTTGAATACCATCTGGAGAGCACTCCAACACTGCTTTAAAATTCCCAAGTGCACATTTACGCTACAGTTCACAAGGTTGCCATTGTGCATGGCCACGCTTTTACATGAATATTTGGATGTGGTGCCAGGCAGGGGTCGCAGCCTGGGGCCGTGGCCTCACAAAGCCCAGAACAATGACCACCACCATCAGAAACAGCGTTCTGATGATTTAGCCCAAGGATGGTAAGGGAGTGGCTCTAGCTGCTCACAAGTTCCCAGAACAGGCATTAATGAAGAAAAGGCCCCTGGTTGAACCCACGACTATTCTAGAAGGCGCCCCCAGGGAAGGGATGCCCCCAAGAAGCGCTGAATAGGGCGACAGGAAGGAACCATGCTGTGGCTGGGGTCTCGTGAGGAAGAGAACTGCATCCAGCCTTGAATGGACAGCAGTGTGGCCAGAGCTGTGGACATGGGGCTGCCCGGCATCCCGTTCCTCAACATGAAAATGACAGGCTGGCTTCCAGTCCCTCCTGGCTCCAAGTTCTATCAGTTCATGATTGTGATACAGATAATGGATTACCCATGTGGCGTGGTCCCCGAGAAGGGCTTTTGTGAACATCTCACAGCACGCAGATTCAGGACAGCTCTAAGTAATCCTCTACTCGGTGCCTCTCTGAGATTTACCAAATTAGTGTCGCTCAGCTGTTTGGCACTGGGGGCTGTCAGCCCTTTTGTTTAATTTCTGTGGAAATTATCTCCGTGGTCAGATTTCACAGGATCTAGCCAGTGATTGATGTAAAGGTCGTGAGGGTGTGTCATCACTGTAAGATGGGACCCCGCACCACCCCATTTTCCTCTCTGCCCTAGCTTCAACTTTGGGAGTTGCCCTCCCATCATGCTCTCACATGGACTCTTGATCACCTAGCCTCTGCCACCTGTCTCTGCAGCTCAGACTAGGACGCCGTCTAGCTTCCTGACTCCTGAGTCACCTGGCCACCAGCTGGAGGTGATGGTGGAGAAGGTGGCCCATTCCCTCTTTAAGTCCAAGTGGAAATAACAGCCACATGATCTCCATGGTCCAGGCGCCTGCCACGGAACAGACATTATACATTTATGTAATGAAGCCCTTGCCGGTCTGTTATTCACCACTGATTCTTCTCAGGGAGTATGAGACCCAGAAGCCAGGCTCCTGAGAGATAACCGAATAGTGAACTAAACCCGGGAAAAGCCCCGTTCTTTTCACTCATCCAACCCACAAGCTGCCAGGTGCTGAGACAGGCCTAATCTCCATCCTCTAGAACATACCATCCTGAAGGAGAGAAGGTTGTCACTGCACAAGGGGTGCAAGGAGTCTCTACACAAAGGAGGGCATTGGGGACCACTCAGGCAAAGGATGATGCATAGCTCCCTAAAAGGCCAGCAGGACTGGGGCAAGAGACAGTCAAGATGGAGCAAGTAATCCTGGCAGAGGGACCGGCACTTGCAGAGTGTCAGATGCAACAGATCACCCTGTTTTGGGACAGACACCTGGGTGCCTCCCAGGGACAAACAGTGAGATGCCTGGGTGTGCTCAAAAGCCAGGTCCGGGAGGGCCTTGGGAAAAAGCTGAAGAGCCTGAAATTTACCCTGAGAGCTATAGGGATATACTAAAATCCTTCCAGAATTTTAAGTAGAGCAGTGACATTTTAGAAACATGACAGTGTAGAGGTTGGCCTGAGGAGGGTTTCTTTGTACACCGGAAGACCAGATGGCCACTCACTGCTCACCCTGATAGGTGGGTGACATCCCCAGAGGCACATGCTCCCCCCCAGCCCTGTGTGAAGGGAGGCGACTGACCCTCATCCACAATCCTTGTGTCTCTCAGGAGCCCAGGGCTCTATGTGACAACTGTCTTTTTCTTATTTCTCTTCTAAATTCTGAAAGCAATATACGATCACTGTGAAAGTGAAATACATACTTGATTCTTTTCATTTCTTATTCTTTACTGGAAGGAAATGAGATTATACCATAAAAATTTGTCTGCAATTTGCTTTTTATATTTAACAAAATATCATCCTTTCAAGTCAGTAAATAGAGGTCTACCTTTTGTAAGACCTGCACAAAACACAGTCATCTGTAACAAGCTTTATTCGACCATCACACTATCAATAGGCATCAAACAATGAGCTAACATGCATCCTTGTACATAGGTTTTTAGAATAGAATCCCAGATGTGAGAGAGTTGGGTCAAAGATTTGTGTGTTTTTTCTCTTAATAACTCTTTTCATATCACTTTCCACAGACTTAGAGGCAATTCACATTGCCAGCAGCAATGCCCATTTCCCAGCCTCATCCCCAACACAAATGGCTTTTTAAAATTTCTGCTCATCTGATGAGTCCTAGACCAGCATCTTGTTGGCTTCATTGGGCCCTTCCCATCAACAAGATGGAGCCCCTTTTCATGTGATTTTCTGCCATTTGAATTGTCCTTCTCCGGACTACACTTACTCTGCCAATTTTCTATTGGGTCTTCTTTCTGCTACCAATTTGCAGAAGCTTTTGCTATATTAGGAATCTAAAGTCTTTGGCCACCACACATTTCCGCCATTCTATCACTTATCAGTGGACGTCATCTGAGAGCAAACCTTTACCTTCAACACTTGCTTTATGAAATCAAAAGTGTTTATCTTGTCTTTCACAGTTTCTCAGTTTCCGATTCTGTTTCTCTTCCACCCCAAGGTTTAACAAGAATATTTCATTGCTAAATTGTCTCTCCATCTGTCTGTGCTGGGATCACATACTCAAAATGGCTACCTACCTTAAAGCCGCAACATAATACGGTGCTCGCACTTTAACTACCCTGGAGCCCCTGGAAACCCTCCGAAGAAAGATGAAGGGAAACGAAAATCATGATTTTCTAAAAGTAGTAAGGAAAGCTGCCAAAGGCAATCAAATTTTTTTAGATTAACCATCATATTCTCCCTCCACCTCATTAGACATGAGCCCCAAAAGAAAGTCACTCTTCTGACTCTGCTCTTGCGATCTGTATTTAAACTGAAAACTTTCGGTCACCTGGCTGGCTCATTCGGTTAAGCATCTGCCTTCGGCTCAGGTCATGATCCCAGGGTTCTGGGATCAAGTCCCGCATCGGGCTCCCTGCTCAGCAGGGAGTCTGCTTCTCCCTCTGCCTCTGCCCCTCACCCATGTTCATGCTCGTTCTCTCTCTCTCACTTACTCTCTCGCTTGCTCTCAAATAAATAAAATCTGCAAAAAAATTATTTAAAAAAACTGAAAAACTTCAAAGCAGCAACTAACTAGAGGCTGAGTCCTTTAAACCCTAGAATCCACACCACCGAGTCCACAGAAAACAAGGAGGTTGGGGAGGAGCTGCGCTACACTGCATCAGCACCCTGCCCACATCATGGCGCTCAGGGAGACAACTGAATGCGTGCTAGACATACAGGATCTGAACATGCTGGAGCGTGTCACAGGTACCTGGCTGTGAGGTCATATAAGCTTATAGCACAGCAAATAGGGACATACCATATTTTTAATATGGTACCTTTAAGACTGCACCCCCTCCCCAGACCACCAGTCCCCTAAGCTCTAGCTCTAACACAAGTTGCTCAAGGGTGGACCTTCATGGCCTTGCTCCTGGTTCCTCCAGCCCAGCCTGGCACATGGCCTGCCACACCATGAACACCCGAGAAACTCATGACTGAGCACTTACCCAAACATGGCAACGAGCAGGTTGACCAGCAGGATGTTGGTGGAGAGCATGTAGATGCACACCAGGGGGATGGTGATCCACTCGGGGAACCGAGGAAGGTTGTGCTCATCCAGCTCCACACACAGTGGCTTGGACTCATTCCCAGTGAAGGTGCAGTGGGCAAAGTCGTACGTGGTACCTGAGGATGTAGAAACCAAAAGGCAAAGTGAGGACCCTCTGGAGGGGGCAGTACCACAGCACCCCGGGGTGGGGCAGGGGGCACAAAACAAGGATCACGTAACGAGGAGGGCTTGGAGCGATGGGGATGGTAAAAAGTGTTCAGGTTTCATAGACATTGATGAGATAAAATCAACCGAATGAGCTGATGAATTGGAGATGAGGGATGAAATCATAGGAGAGATCAAGGACGGGATTTGCACAACTGTGCGAACGGTAGTGACAGACCCCAGGATGGGGGCCTTGGAGAAAGTCCAAGTCCTCACATAGGACTAAAGCCACTGGGGTGTAGGGTTGTGCTGAGGACAAAATGTGCTCCCTCAGGTAAAATGGTGAGTACAGCACGCAGAAGGGAAATAATGCCAACAACGTGCCTCCCCATCAGGACACAGGTAAAGAGCTGAGGTCTTGGAAGAGGGTGCAGCAGAAGAGGCCAGGACAGCCCGAGGCCACAAGGATAATGGAGAAAACACCAGGGAGCTGAGAAATGCGACCAGTAGGGCGGGGGAAGCGTCGGGATCATCGTGTCCTGGCAGGACAGAACATGACAAGCCCAGGCTATTGTCCGCATCATAAAGATGCTTTCGACAGCTCACTCAAGACACATGCTGGGCTCCATGTGCCCTATACTTTCTGCACGTAAACCAGGCGTGTGCACATTGATGTCATCTGCACCACATCATCCTGCCTCTAAAAGATGCTCAGCAGAGGCAAAGGCCGGAAGTTGAAATTCCAGGTTCCCGAGCAAAATTTTCAATGCTGCTCTTTTGGAAATAAATGGGCACCCAGTTATATAACAGTACAACTCACAACACCCATTTCTACACTAGTGAGTTTCTTTGCTGTCAATTGCCACATCGCTGTTGAAAACCTAAGAAACGCTATTTTCAAGAAGTTTCCAAAATTGCAGACTAACGTTGTTGGGCACACTGGCAAGGCGGACGTGAAAATCCCGCTCAGACACAAAGACAAGGTTGTGAGGGTCAACTTTCACTCCCTGGTATTGGCCCAACTCCTGCTGTGGGTCAGAGAAGGGAGCCCTGGGGGCTGGTTCTGGAAGCAACCACCTGCTCCCAGATGTCCCCGCCCAGGCCCAGTCAGGCTCACCATCCACATCGCTGGGCACCTGGCCGAACATGGCCAGGTAGGGCTCATAGATAACTGAGCGGAATATCCACCTCCAACGATGCTCGTTTTGCCTGAGGATCCCTTGCCTGGCCACACCAAAGGCCACCATCCACACGGCAAAGAGGAAGAGGAAGAAGAACACATCGATCAGCTGTCAAGGGAGGACAAGAGAATGGAGTCAGGTGTGTGCCCCCCGCGGCCCGTCTGCTCATTTGACCCCAGGGAAGGGCGGAGGTTCCAGTCACCCAGTGTTCTCCCTAATTTTAAAAATGGCGGTCTTGGGACATCTATCTTCCAGAATTAAAACTGATGCATTTGTGCCTGTAGGTCTCCAAACCAGCTCAGCAACAGAAACTTTCTGGAAGAGAGACCAGCTTGAGAGCAGAAGAGGGACCCAACCCAGAGTACCTGTCCTCTACTTCTCATCATGCTCCCATTCTTGAAATCCCTACGTTGTGTCCTCAGTGCTTCTTTTAAAGAAAATAAAAACTATCTTTATGAGACAAGAACGCACAGTTTCACGTTTTTTAACTTTTTGCACACACAGCATGACTTCATGGTGACTTGATGCCTCAGATATGCTTTGAATTAAAACCACAAACTCAAAAGAACCTCAGTGTTGGAAAGCAACCTCCAGATGAGCTAATCCAAATGCCCATCTGATTTAAAGACAGAAGCACGGGAGGTGTGGGTCATCTGGAAAACAAGCTTAGGGAACCAACGTCTTCGGTGTGTAATTATCTTTCTGTTGGGCGTCCCTGTGAAACAGGGCCGGTAGTACTCATCCTGTGTCTATACTATGTGGCTGTAGAATTGAAGCCCTAATCCGCTGCACACCTCCAGACAAACATATTAACCTCCATGGTCCACATCTATAAAATGGGTATAAACATCCCTATCCTGCCCATGCTCTTACTGAGCTGTGACTCAGTTTGACTCATGTGACGCAAATGAAAGCGCCTGGGAAAGAGTAAAATCTGAATAGATAT
This sequence comes from Zalophus californianus, assembly GCF_009762305.2. Lineage (NCBI taxonomy): Eukaryota > Metazoa > Chordata > Mammalia > Carnivora > Otariidae > Zalophus > Zalophus californianus. The sequence goes on along the minus strand of NC_045597.1, from coordinate 188,883,032 downwards.
CTTTCTTAGCAATGTGCTTAGTCAACCACTTGCTCCTACTAGTCACCTTTTGTTAAATTTTAAGCTGGGAGAGAGGTCCCTGACAAAAAACACATCAAGGAAAGCAAACCTTCCCGATTGTGACATGTCTATGGGCAAAACCCTTCTACCGACAACAGAAGGAACTCTGGTTCTAGCAAGGAGAATGACAACCACAAATATTCTCCGTTCTTACCATCCTCTGCAACATTATAATCTTGGGTCCTAAATTTCTGCTTACGGTGAAAATGTGGATCAACCTTAGAGTGAATATAATGTAATCCAGGCAAAAGATGACTCGTCCGGAATACAAAGAGGTTTTATTAGAAGGGTGGAGCCTATGGAAGGAAGGGGAGCAGAACGTGTGAGATATTGACAAAACAGTTCAAAATTTTGTTTTTAAAAATAACCAAACACGAAGAAACAGAGTCAGGGGCCTGGGAGTGAGTGGAAACAGACCAAGGACACCACCTGTCGGTCGCTGGTCTTCTGCTCCTATGGCCTCCAGGAAAGCAATGACAGTGCATAAGATAGAGCTTTTAGAGGTTCTTACCCTTGGATCCCTCACCCTCCAACACTGCTACTGCAAGAACCCAATCACATTATCGCTAACTTCCCGGCTCCTGCAGCCCCTGTAATGATCCCAATCCCCATCCCTGCCCAACCACCTGGGAAGTGGCTCTGCCAGGTTTCCCGTAATGAGATTTACCTCATTGGCGCCAGATCATTTGATTAGCTGGCCCCTTGCAATTGTGTTCATTGAAACCTATATATGCCTTCTACCTGGAATTCTCTAGAAATTATCTGGTTCAAATGCTGAACCCAAGCAGAAAGTGAGTTTTTACTCACTTCAAATTGCAGAGTGAGCATGGGTAGGCATAAACATGAAGAGTGAGGCTTCTCTGCGAGGGGACACCATGCGTGCAGCTCAGGTATGACCAGGAGCTTTACCTTGAAGCTACCTGGGGGAAGGCAGGCCTGGAGGGAGGCGGGCATGGGCAATGTAAGCCACGGTCTGGGCATGCCTCGATTTCTCTCCCACATGGAGTACACATTGCTTTTCAACGGTGATTCTAGATTGGTTTTTCTCATCCTATCCTCTGGCTTTGGGAGGACAGCCTCCATAGCCAGCATCCAAGCAGAAGAGCATTTTCAAAGATTATATGACTCTCCTCAATTTCTAATCATCTCCAGCAAATTCCGTACGCACCAAGAGACATACGGCCAAGATCTTCTCAAGTATGTATCACCAGGAGGGAGCAGAGAGGAGATGCAACTTTATTCCAACCAAGCTGTGTCTCGAAGAGGCCAAGACTATGGCGTTTGCAATAATCTCGAAATGGGGGAGAATGGGGAAACAGGCTCATTTTGGGCTTGAAATATCAAAGATCTTTTCTTCACCTCTCCACCCAAGAAGATCCAAAAGCACCTGAAACTGGGAAAGATGGTGAGGCCGACTTACCGAAACACAATGCCTGCTATGAAGTAAAAAAGCCCAAGTGTGTCCATGACATTCCACAGGTCAGTAAAATAATTCACCCCATTCATGTACCACTGCAGCATGGAAAGGGACAGAGAGAGAACATCAGCAGCTGGGAAACATCAACTGCTTCCAGATTTTTTTTTTAAATGTTCACACATTTTTTTTTTCCCAGATCCTTTTTGAGCTGACAGTATGCCCTACCACATGCCCCACGATATTCCAGGGGGATTAGAAAGTAGGTTGCACACTTGCTGTTCCGTTATGCATGTGTTGCTGACAAAGTCAGAAAAGGGACTCATGCATCCTTACTGTTCTTTAAAGATGAACCCGCAGACAGTGGGCCCAACCTGTGTGGGCAAATGTAGTATATACCCAGGCCATCCAGTACAGTGGTGTAAGCTGTGCACTGCACAACTCTAGAGGGTATTAGCCATACTGTTGTCATCATAGAGTTGTGTATTTATCATAAATACTTTTTGGCACATGGCAATAAAACATCTTGATAAAAAGTTGTTTTTTTTTTTTAATTTGCACACGGGGGTTGTATGTGGCACCTGGTAAGAGCAGAAATGTTTGCAGAAATGACGGGAACAGTGTGCCTCAGTGATCCTTTCATCATGCATGTATAATTGGCATGATTTCTTAGAAGAAAGCATGTCAGGAGATAGAGAAAGGACGATCCAGGAGAAGACTGCATCTGGACAGCCTCTTGGTGATCTGTCTGCTGGGTCTGGGGGCTTCCGGGGGGACCTCTGACCCTCTCGTTCATCCGTCCATTTCAAACACATGTACTGAGAGCCCACAGGATTCCAAACACCTGTGCCAGGCTCCTGGCACACAGGACGTCAGATTAGGTGCAACAGGAATTCTCAAGGAAGCCACTGGCCCCGAGGCAAACGCAGTCATTAGACATCCTGAAAATGAAACGTGGTCAGGACTGGAGGGGAGCTGGGACAAAGACCAGGGGAGCTCAGGTAAGGAAACCAACATACTGCCTTGTGTAAGGCAAGAAACCAACACCAAGGAAGTGTCATCAGCTCGAACCTTACTATTTCACTAAATGAATGCACCTCTATGGGTCCATCTGATACTCAGATATCACGTTTCCTATTCTGTCCCCGAAAACAAGGCATAGGGAAACAGAAGCTAAGGAACTTGCCTGAGGCAGACGGCCAGCAAGTGTCAGCCTCAGGGGTTCTGGGTCTCAGAGAGTTTCATCTTGAGCCTTACGCTGCTTCCCTACATCCCACAGAGATCCTACAACTTTAGACTTGGAAGGGATTCAAGAAACATCATCCATTTCTCAAAAAGTATTTCCTTTTCTTCATTTATAAATGCAAACAACAGCTTTGGTGGACAAAGGTGATGGGGGCCTTACGCAATCAAGCCCCAAGGAAATAAAATCTCTCCCAGCCCCAGGGTGGTGACCACACTCCTCTGTGGGATGGCTGAATGGGTGGGTCCAGAAACCGAGTCAGCATCCCTCACCATCCATTGGGGTGGTCCCAGTCTCACTGATGACCCACCAAGAACCGTCTGCGAAATGAGAGTGGGTGGGACAGGCCCTACCTGCCCCCCGCTCCCCTTCCAAAACCCTGGTCCGGGAGGCAGATATGTATAGGGCAAGCCACAGCCCCAGCCCAGCTCAGCCTCTCAGAAGCCTGGCCTGAGCGATGGGAAAAACTCTAAATAGATCGATTCTGGGGCTTGGAGGCACCGCTGCAGTGAGAAAGCATTTTTTTTTTTTTTTTTTTTTTAATGAATAGAGGCCTCTTTTCTGAACAGAATGACAGAGAGAGGCTATATTCATAAAATACCAGAACCACATTTCACCATATCTTTCAGGATTTGGGGATTCAATGAGCCCTAAGACTGAACAGCGTTTTCCACAAAGGGATGGTGCAACTCGTCTCATGTTACATAAACATCCACAATTTGATTACTGGGCATTTGTACTTATGAACTGCCTTGGTTGAAAATTTCAACTCCGTATATTACATCTGCCCCAAAGGAAGGAGACATAAGGAGAGTAGGCTTTGTGATACCCAGTCACAAGCTACAACAGGTAACATCCCGTTCGGTTCTCTTTTTCTCCTAACAAGTGTGAATTATGTTCATTAAGACAGCGCCAGGTCAGCAGAGGAAAGCAACCTGAGGATTCCAGCCGCGGGAGCCTGCAGCCAGAAGAGAAACAGCGACCCCGAGCGTCAGATTCCTTGAACGAGGAGACTCTTGGAGGCCATGTCCCGCCGCCCGGCTCACAGACTGCAGGATCAGCTCTCCCACAGCAGAGCTGGACTTGAATCCCCGATCCCAGCCCTCAGCCCAAGGCGCCTTAATACACAGGATCATCTCCTTAATACACAGGACTGCTGAATTAAACTGGTCTGTTCAAAATAATGTTTAAAAAGGAAAGAAAAGAAACATTTGCTCGAACCTACACACCCACGTTATCACCCTCCCCTTCGAACATCACCCGTAGACAGAATAGGGGGACTCAGCCAGAACCTGTGAGCGTCGCCTCCTCCCGGCAGGCCCCCGGAATGACTAGGAAGTGCATTACCTTACCCAGGCACCCTATAGCTCACTTCTCTCCCTGAGGTGCCTTCCCACCTGCCCACCCTACCCTCTACTCAGTGTCCCCGCTCTGTGCAACACTTCACACTGCACCCGCACAACACCTCACACTGCACCTGGAGGACACTGCACACTGCTCCTGGAGAACACCTCACACTGCACCTGGGCAACACCTCACACTGCACCTGCGCAACACTTCACACTGCTCCTGGGCAACACTTCACACTGCTCCTGGAGAACACCTCACACTGCACCTGGGCAACACCTCACACTGCACCTGGAGGACATTGCACACTGCACCTGGGCAACACTTCACACTGCACCTGGGCAACACCTCACACTGCTCCTGGGCAACACTTCACACTGCTCCTGGAGAACACCTCACACTGCACCTGGGCAACACCTCACACTGCTCGTGGGCAACACCTCACACTGCACCTGGGCAACACCTCACACTGCACCTGCGCAACACCTCACACTGCACCTGGGCAACACCTCACACTGCACCTGCGCAACACCTCACACTGCTCCTGGAGAACACCTCACACTGCTCCTGGAGAACATTGCACACTGCTCCTCGGCAACACTTCACACTGCCCCTGGAGAACACCTCACACTGCACCTGGGCAACACCTCACACTGCACCTGCGCAACACCTCACACTGCTCCTGGAGAACACCTCACACTGCTCCTGGAGAACATTGCACACTGCTCCTCGGCAACACTTCACACTGCCCCTGGAGAACACCTCACACTGCACCTGGGCAACACCTCACACTCCTGGGCGACACTTCACACTGCACCTGGGCAACACCTCACACTGTCTGCCCAGGGTCCTTCTCCAAACAACATGTACTTGTCTTGAGTTTCCTTCAGACAAACAACTTAGTAGTTAAATGTACATACAACATTGTATGGAGATGTTTGTGACCTAAGGACTTCAAATTTCACGTTTCAAATCCTCTAGGCCAAACCCCCAGTAAACGTATGACTCATTGTGCAGTGCTGTTCTCTCCTTGGAAGCTCTCAGAAATGACCCTGCCAATCCTCTTTATCTGGCAGAAAGCTACATAAGGACAGAGATAATTGTGTGTTTGGTTCATTGCTGTATCCCCAGTGTCTAGAACAGTGCCTGGCACCTAGTAGGTGCTCAATAAATAATTAAAAGGAATAAATAAATAAATAAATAAAAGGAATGCATGAATGAAGTGTCTGCCCTATGCCAAGACGGGTCTCCCTGCATCTTCCATCCGTGCCCACCCCTGTCCTCTAAAGCAACCCAGAATAAGTCCTGTCTCCAGGCCTCATGACTTCTTTCAATGCCTGGAGGAACCAAACAACGTCTGGACCTTCACAGCAGCTTCTGTACCTTAGTGCGGAGAGGGAGACAGGGTTCGGCCCGAGACTGATAGAGAAATAACGGGAAGCACGAATGAGGAGTGGGAAAAGCAAGAAAAGAACCTTTTACTTTTTGCCAGCCATTGCAAGAAGCAGTCACCAATGCAGCCTCTGCTCCCCAGGGTACCTCTGAGCCCCGGCATGCCAGGCTTCCCGCATCTCCCCCGCTCTGGCCTCGCCAGCCACCGCTGTGGCTCCCTGCCGGCTCCCAGTCACAGCACAGCTCTGGGACTGAATTAGGAAGACCCTGCTCGTCAACTCATTTCTTAAAAAACATACACACACCTGCCAGAAATACACCGATGCCCTCCCTCGCACTAGCCCCGAAGGGTCAAATATGAATAAGAAACAAACATCAGCATCGGGCCATTTCCAGGCCACTCGCTTCTGGCCAACAGCTGTGTATGCATGAGGAACTGGAGAAACGCAAAGGGAGCAGGCAGAGGAGCTGGTGCTGGACGAGACCCACAAGGCTTCCACGAAAGGCATCAGGCTTCTTGCTCCTCGCCATCATCTCTCGCGGTAGGGAAGAGGCCCATTCAGGGATGAGGAACCAAAAGATCAAAGAAATTAAGTAAGTTATTACCATACTGTCTGTGTGCAATTTCTGCTGGCTTTTTGTGCCCACCCCACTCCCTCTTTCTCTCTCTCTCTCTCTCTCTCCCTGCTTATTTATAAGTACCCATGACTTTTCCCCCCCCAGGCTATGAATTCCTTGTTATGTGATCCTATTCAGTGACGGCATTTAAGGTGTTGGGCTGGTCACCTGATGTGAAGAAACCAGAACCAGAACCAGAACCACGGGGTGTGTGGCTCAAGTCTCCACAAACCCCATGCCTCTCCTGGCACCCCACACCGCTCCCCAGAATGTGCAAAAGCCCACTCGAGCTCCGGTTCACATGCGTGACTCCAACCACCTGGGGCCCCTCAGAGTCCTGCATGACCTCCCGGGTGGCCCCTCCAGCTCCCCCTGCTTCCACAGACCCGTCAAGGCCTCTGGCAGCAGCTTCACTACCGGATGGACACTGCAGCTGAAAGACCTGCCCCACCACCACCAAGCCCCGGAGGACAGAGCATCACCCCCTCCAGCGCAACAAAGCCTTCCAACCTCACCGTTTACCTCCTTCCTCTGCAAAAGCTGCCCTGGGAATGCTGTCTTTTTCTCTTTGTGCCTTTGGAAGTGGAGGAAGGCAGGACCCCAGAACCCGGCCACGTCAGGTTAGGAGAAGGGAACACGCGTGACTTTGTGCAGAGCCGGCTCCTGTGACGGTGTTCAGGAGATTCCCAGTAAAAAGGGTGCTGTTCCCTTACTTCCTCGCGTTGGCCTGGGCCCATTCCCGCTTTAAATGTTGAATCCCCTTCTGTCTTTGCTTTTCCCCAGCACGATATTTTCACCCCCCTGGCTGCCGACACACGTAAGTCGAAGGAGAACTAGCAAAAATGACAGCCAGGAGGAAGAGCCTATATGGAAGGGTTATGGGGTGAACTGCACCCCCAAAATTCACACATTGAAGTCCCAACCCCCATGCGCCTCGATGGAGCTGTGACCTCACGAGCCACTACGTGGGGTCTTCAAGAGACTGATGTGAGCTCGTAGCGTCCCCCACCCATCGGGCGGGCCCTGTCCTGGGGGGCGTTGTTGGAGACAGAAAGCCTGTACCTGTCCATGTTCAGCACTGACTTGTGTCATTTGTCTTGTTCTCCCTCCACCTCTACCCCATCTCTATCCCCCTTCTGCACCTGCTCGGCAGGGGAGGGCAGAGGCAGGGCGCTGGTGCCAAGAACTCCTGCCGGCCCTCCTGCCCACAGCACACACTGATAATCGATCAAGACACTCTCCTGCGGAGAACAGAAAAAGTCAGAATCATCCTCCATCCAGGGCCCCTGGAAGCCACAAAAAAAAAAAAAAAAAAAAAGTCCATCAGACTTGGCATGATAGCTGAAAGCAATTTAGGATTCCTACACTAGGCGACAACTCCGGAGGTCAGGAATGGCGTTCTGTGCCCCTCCAAATCTCTTGTAGCGCCTGTCATAGTACCGTGTAAACATCAGCATACTTACTGAATGGGTACGATGATGAGTTTGGGCTTGGGAGGGACAACAGAAGCGACAGTAATAGCAGTGTTCAAATAATCACTGAGTCTGAGAAGTTTCTGGGATGACTTTTCATAATGGTTTAGGGACAGCATCATCCTACACCATCAACATTTATCCATCTAACCATGACTAACTGAGCACCTGCTATGGGCCAGGCCTGCCTGGGCTAAAGTTTTGGGTTTGATGGCGGGGAGAGGCTGCCAAAAAATGCAGATCCCAAAAAACTGCAGAAAAGCACCATGAATAATTCACATGCACTCCCTGAAATCTGCAGGGACTTATATGACTTTCCAACACTGTCACTCTGACACACTGGGCATTAAGATGCTCTTAGCTTGAAAGTCCCCCCCAGCTCGCCTGCCTCCCCTGGTGATGGTAATAGCAGGAGTGGGTTTACAGTCCAAGGTCAATCTTCTCTCTGAACACATTCCCAATCCTGAGTAATTCATTTCCATCAATTAATATTAATCAGCAAGGAGTGAGCTTGGTGCTAAGAAACCTCACTGGAGTGCTAAGATGCTTGAAAATGCATCATTTGCTTTAGAAAAATCACGACTTTGGAGCTTCAGAAGGAACTTCTGCTCCTCGTTGGCTCGAGGAAGATGCCACCTGCTAAGGAAAGGAGGAGGTGCCTCACGTGGGGACTGTCCTACCTGTCTCACTTCATCGCAGAACAGGACAAAGACCAGTGCGTAGAGGACCAGCTCAGGGGAGTGCGG